>NC_090441.1:27439499-27743428 GCF_031143425.1 Pleurodeles waltl
TTACTGCCCTTCACCCAATGATCCAGTACTCTGCAAAAAGAATCTACACATTCTAACCAGGTCAGGGAATCAGTTTTCTTACTCTACCTAAACTGATCCCGGTACTTGTCAGGAGTGAGATCATGCCTAGTGAGAAGGACCTCCTTCGTGTCAGCATAGGTGAGGTTGTACCCCTTACCCAAAGCTAGCAAAGTGTCCGTCCCCTCCTCTGTGAAGTGGTTTCACAATCCTGGCCCCCAGTTCTTCTCAGGGACCCCATTCATGTGAATGGATGCCTTATATCCCTGAAACCACCTCTGTATGTTGTCTCCCTTCTTGTACTCTCTCCCTGTGTTCTTAGGAATGTGCACAATTCTATCTGATGGCACTGAGGTATTGCTCCTCACATCCAGCTCCTTTACTCTAAGCTCATGCTTCAAGAGTATTTTTTTCTCCTCCATTTTCAATACCTCCAACTCAATCTGGTGCCTCATGGCCTCTCTCCTGTCCTCCAGCTCCTCTGGAGTCAGGTTGTTAGAACCACCACTGCTGCCTGACCCAGCGGGTACCTCTCCCCCTTGCAGCTCCTGCACCCTCAGCACATCTTCTCCTGAATTTGGGTCCACAGATTCCCTCATTGGATCCACAGACTGCCCACCGGCAGTTCTGGCTGCTACCCAGGCCCTCAGCGCCTTTGTTGCTCTTCCTTTTTGGTGAGGCCTCTGACCTGGACTTTGAGTTTTTGACAAACCACTGTCAGTTCCTTCACGGTATAGGTTTCCAACCTTTCCTCCTCATAAAAACAAATCATGGGATGCAACTGACAATGTCTTGCCTGAGATGTCAAGATCAATAATAGGTCTAAGAGAAAAAAGAAAAATCATAACAAACATTGGTATGTGGCACGTAGTGGTCTACGAATTGGGAGTAGTGTACACCAATCACTGTAGGTCAACTGCAAATGCAAATCCTATCTTCACGGCTGACAACCAGTGTTAGAAATGGGGTCTCTAGTTGGCAGTAGTTTTACACCCTGTCCAAGTAGGGACCCTCACTCTAGTCAGGATAAGGGATATACTCGCTCAGATAACCCCATCTCACCCACTTAGTAGCTTGGCACGAGCAGTCAGGCTTATCTCAGAAGCAATGTGTAAAGCATTTGCACATAACACACAGTAACACACAGTATTACAGTAAATCACCACACCAGTTTTAGAAAAAGACCAAAACACAAAAAATCTGATGTACAGTAATAAAAATATGAATTTTGCAAGTTTTAACTTACAAATACAGTTCCTTGAAGTCAATAGCTCCACCTGGGGCTATCACGACATTGTGATCAACAAAACCAACAGTTCAGGCCGGCCGCGGCTTCACAGGCCAGCAACGATGTCGGGAAAACCAACAAACAGTACATTGGATTTGTAAGGCATCGTGATCCTCGTGTGGAGCTCTATCGCGCCCTTAAAGTCATACGCGTTGCGGATCCAACTCTGGGCTGATGAAGTCAGGAGTGCTGGTGTGGATGGCATTGGGGCTGCGGTGCGAAGCAAGACGATGCCACAGGTCACAGGGCAGGCGACGGCTCAGTGACGGCGTCCAGCAGTGCCGGTGAGACCAGGGCTCCGGTGTGAAGCGGGACGGTTCAATGTGTGGTGTCACCAGGTCACGGTGCAGGCAGCAGCAGTGTTGTTGCTGAAGTGCTGTCATCTGTAGGCCCAAGTCAGCGGTGCGGAATGGGATAGCTTTAGCGGTATCTAGGGGTCGCGGTGCAGACAGGGATGTCTATTGACGACACTGGAGTCGAAGGTGCTGGTGTCGGTGGACCGGGGCTGCGGTGCGGGATGGGATGGTGCTTCGTGCTCCTCACAAGCAGTATTCACAGGCCACGGTGCAGGCAGCTGCAGCAGTGTCAGCAGCAGCGGCTCAGGGAAGTCGTCCGATGATGGAGTCGGTGAGACCAGGATCACAGTGCGAAGTGGGTTTGTGTTGCTCTGTGTGTCATCGGCAAGTCATGGGGCAGGCCAGCGCTTCATTGGTGGCGTTGTGGTGGTTTTTCTTCATTTACAGCCCAGAACTCACAGTTCCTAGTGCTGCAGGCCGAGGAAACTGAAGTCTTTGGTGTCCCTGAGACTTCCAACAGGAAGCAAGCTCTAGTCCAGGCCCTTGGAGAATTTTCTCAAGCAGGATACACAGAAAAGTTCACCCTTTGAACTCTTTTAAGGCAGAAACTGTAGGCCAATCCAGGAAAGCAACACAGCAAAGGGACAGTACCCCTCCTCCAGCTCTTCAGCTCTTCGCCTTGGCAGAGGTTCCTCTTGATTCTAGAAAGATTGTAAAAGTCTTGGGTTTTGGGTCCAATACTTATACCCCTTTCTGCCTTTGCAGTTGGCAAACTTCAAAGCCAAGTGTCAAATGTTTGCAAGATCCTTCCTTGTCCAGGCCAGGCCCCAGACACACACCAGGGGGTTAGAGACTGCATTGTGTAAGGGCAGGCACAGACCTTTCAGGGGTAAGTAACCACTCCTTCCTCCACTCTAGCTCAGATGGCTCATCAGGATATGCAGGCTACACCCCAGCTCCCTTTGAGTCACTGTCTAGAGGACGGGTGTAAACAGCCCAATTGTCAAACTGACCCAGACGGGGAATCCACAAACATGCAGAGTTACAGAATGGTTTAAGCAAGAAAATGCCTACTTTCTAAAAGTTGGATTTTCAAACACACAATTTAAAAACAACCCTTACCAAAAGATGTATTTTTAAATTGTGAGTTTAGAGACCCAAACTCCCTATTTCTATCTGCTAATATTTAAAGGCAGCCCCCATGTTAACCTATGAGAGGGATAGGCCTTGCAACAGTGAAACCCGAATTTGACAGTATTTCACTGTTAGAACATGTAAAACAGACCAGTACTTGTCCTACCTTGTAAATACACTGCACGCTGCCCATGGGGCTACCTAGGGCCTACCTTAGGGGTGCCTTATATGTACCAAAAGGGAACATTTAGGCCTGGCAAGTCGGTACACTTGCCAAGTCGCATTGCCAGTTTTACAACTGCACATACACACACACTGCAGTGGCAGGTCTTAGCCATGTTTACAGGGCTACTAATGTGGGTGGCACAACCAGTGCTGCAGGCCCACTAGTAGCATTTGATTTACTGGCCCTTGGTACCTCTAGTGCACTGTACTAGGGACTTACCAGTAAATCAAAATGGGACCATTACATGGCCAAGCCCTTGTAGATGTGATGCTAGCCAACAGCATGTACCACATAGCTCTGCCATTTCAACAGTCACACCTCCCCTGAGGGACAGTATGTTTCCCACCAAACTCACACAAAGGGATGGCTGCACTGCACATATCTCCACTGATGCCACACACCAGGAGGGGCAATGTCACAAGGCAGCCAGGGGTAGAGATTACATACAATACAGTTCACACGTACCTGAGATTCATTGGAAGAAGTGCTCAATCAACTCTGTCGTAGAGTCAGCTGCATCATACTCATCTGCCTCTTCATCACTTCCTATGTCACCAGCATCACCCACTGGTCCAGCTGCCATCTCCTCCACATCCATCAATGGTATTTGTTGCCTCAGGGCAAGATTGTGTAGCATGCTACATGCAACAACGATCTGACAGACGTTCTGTGGTCTGTAGAGCAGGGCACCTCCTGAGACTGTCGCATAGGCTCTCATTATTCTAATGAGACTACTGGACTTGAGCGGCAGAATCACCTGTGCTGTGTGGGACTGAGTCTGAACCCACTACAGGTGACACCTGTCGGCCTAATCCAGGTTTTGCTCCAGCTAACTAGCAGTGCCTCATCTCCACACAAAAGCAGGGACGATTGGGCAGCCGAGTGCATGACACAATTGACTCCTCAGGGAAATCGTCGTCACTCAGTTTGATCTGATTCTCTCAGTTACATTAGTCTCACATATACAAGGACAATCAGAGGCAGGATATGTTTCAATAGAGTTTTAATGAAGCAACTGCATCTTGGATAAAAAAGCATGTACTGCAAGAACCAGGACGATGAAGCATGACAGGATTAAAATAGTGACGAGGAGAGTAAAGCATAAAAATAACTCTACCATGTTGTCACTAGAGTCATTAAAGTAATTCCTACCTAGGCTATATTAGAGCACTGCATATTAACCTCTAGTTCTGCCCTTCAGGTACCCCTGGGAAGACATCATCCCTCATACCTTAGCAATAGGCCTGAAGTATGCATAAACATATGTAGGGGAGCGTTCAGCAATCAGCATACAGTCGTGGTCATCTGGCTGGAATCTCCCTCTAACGTATATGGGACAGAGAAGTGTTTTTATAATAAAACAGCTGATGTTCTGAGAAAATGTCCCTATGTAAGGATGTGTATGTTTCTATGAATACCAGAGACAAATCGTTGCCACGTTTACCGGCAACCTATTTTACTGCAGCCTTGAGAAATTATAGAGTGAAAGAAATGTCTTGTTTAAGAACTCAGTGCTGGCCTAGGCAAAGAACAGCTAGATAGAGAAAAATAAAACAAGACAGCAAATGTGACTATTGTTAAAATAATACCAAAGCTGAATACAATATATGTAGGTTAAAATGCACAGTGGCAGGCCTTGTGTGCTAAAATAACGTGCATGGAGCTATAACTAAAATGGCTATACAACAAGATGTATAGGCACTGTCATCTGGCTTTCAGTAGCCCAAAGGTCCTCTCAATGACGCCTTGTTCGGCCGTGAGCCTCATTGTAACGGATCTCCCCATGAGTTGTAGGGTATATCACCGGTGTCAGCAGCCAGGGAAGGTTGGGGTAGCCGGAGTCACCTGTGTCTGCAAAGGTTTGACTGATTACAAAACTGTGAGAGACACAGAGCTGACTGTGAAGAGAGGTTACATTTCAGTTGAACACATACTATATTATACATACCAATGAGCCAGACCCTCTCCCTCTGTACTTGAGACATGATGTGTGGGACATTGCTGTTCTTCGAGATGTAAGAATCATGAACAGATCCAGGATATTTGGCAGTCACTTGTGAAATATACTGGTCAGTAAGACACACTGCCTGGACATTTATTGAGTAGACGTTTTTCCTGTTCCTGTATACCTGTTCATTGGCCGTGGGAGGAACCAAAGTGATGTGGGTGCCATCAATGTCCCCTATCACATGTGGGATGTGAGCCATGTCATAAAAGTCAGATTTTACAGTGGGCAGATAAGCACGTTGTGGGAACCTGATTTAGCTGTCCATGGGTTTGAGTAAGGCACACAGTACATCCTGCAACACTATACTGAACATCGGCTGTGACACTTCTGCAGCCAAGTCCATCGTAACCTGAAACGATCCTGAGGCGAGCAAATGCAGCACTGATAAGACCTGTACTGTGGGAGGGGTGGCATAGAGGTTGCGCTTGGCAGGCAACAGATCCAGCTCCAACAGGGTACACAGTTCCCGAATGGTCT
Source organism: Pleurodeles waltl (assembly GCF_031143425.1). NCBI lineage: Eukaryota > Metazoa > Chordata > Amphibia > Caudata > Salamandridae > Pleurodeles > Pleurodeles waltl. Next base: position 27,444,947 of record NC_090441.1, read on the forward strand.
GACGGTTCAGATGATAGGTCATGATTATGTGGCATTCCTCTGTTGTAGCAAGCTCAACTAAGGGTCGGTACACGGGTGGACGTCTCATTTGCAACATTGCACAGTATCTAGGAATGGGAGAGAGAAAAGCCACAAGTTCATATCGATAGTTCACATGCTAACTGGCTCAATATTGATGCACAGTACAGTACTGTGGATCGAATGCTAATATATACAGATACCAAATGGGGAATGAGACTGAACATTAATGCCATCCCAGATGTCAGCGCAAGTGCCTGGAAAACTAGTTGTGACACATGACATATGTGTAACTTCCACGTAACAACAGCCTTGTCTCCCAGGTTATCACCTTCATTTCAACTTCCCACATACAGATATGATAAACGCGCCTATGAGGCAACATTGGACTGCATATGACCTGTCTTAGTCATAAATACATCTACCTACACTGTCCATATATGTCACATTTGTGCATCCATGTTTGATGCACAAACATTCTTAATCAACGCACTTATCTTCATTAATCATCCATGAGGCACTTAAAATTTACATTTAATATACTAACTACATGGAAAATGGCAGGCGCCTGTCCTGCATGCACAGAACAGATGGAAGTGAGCTCACTCTGCCGGCGTTATACATCATGGCAGGAGGCGGTCGCAACCGCCATGCAACTCCACATTGGATAACATTGTCTATGGGAGACTGGGGCCAATGATGAACACCGCCGGCGGTGACGGTTTTTTACGGGGCGGCCGTGACCGCCATTATCTGCTGCCTATCTCACTTGACTCCTGACACTCATACAAGAAAGACCTTCAGAGCATGAGCCGCTGTGTTCTGTCTCTGGGGAGCCATAATGCAACGTCCTGAAGGAGATAGGGCCCCTGCCTTCACTCCTGAAGAACTGGACAAGCTGGTGGATGAGGCCCTACCCCTGTATGGAAGGTTGTATGGGGCATCAGAGCAGCAGGTAAATCCAATGTAACTGTACTGTCAATTTGTGGTACGTGAGGCTGGAAGGCAATATGATGGCGCACACGTATTGGATGCATTCTTGAAGCACAGGAGTGAGTGTGTTTGTGCTGTTGACAAACTTATGACAAACTTATGCATGTGCCTGAGAAATGTTTGTTGTGTGAAGGTCAATGCTGTTGCTGTGATTCCACTCTACTTGACACTCTCCTTCTGTCTGTGTGTGCCATCGCCAAGCAGGTGCAGACCCAAGGGGTCCATAGCCAGCAGAGCACCCACTGCAGGAAGCAGTGGGAGGATCTGAGATGCTGGGCCCGGAAGACCACAGAGGCCCAGCTGGGGACGGCCTCCCATTGAGGGAGGGGTGCCAGTTGGACCCTGACCCCCCAAATGGACGCATTTTGGCAGTGGCCTACTCTGAGGTGGATGGGTATTTGAGGGCAGCACAGCAGCTACAAAGGGGTGATTACAGACATAAACCTCTTTATTCTTCGGCCTTGTATGGGTTCTGCATGAATAGCAGTTTGTAGATGAGGTGTATCCCGTTGTTAGCTGCACATCGACTATAGGTGTTAGTAGCCGTGTCTGGTGCTATTTGTTGTTTAGTGCCAAGAACATGATGACAGTGACATTTGATGTTACTATCTCCATGTTTGGCTGACACTTGACACCCTCCATATGTGTATGTAGTGCAGTTCCCTCCATCAGCCTCTGTGAAACTGAAATGTTAAGGCCACTTCCGTCGGTATTGGTCAGCCATTTTGACAGTGTGCTGTGTGTGTTTCCAAACAGCTGCCACATGCACATCATGTAGATGGCTGCGGGTGGTCTAAGGACAGGATGTGCACAGTGAAAAGGGATGTGTAGCCTTCCAAAATCAAAATGCTATAGTCATCTGGGTTGGTAGTGAAGTACATGTCTGGGTCAACTAGAATGGGATTGCGGCAGGTTATGGGCAACTATACATAGGTTCATCCTTCATCTAGTCATTTGGTGACACATGGCCCAATATAGTGAGTCAAGTCAGCATAGATTCAGTTTTCCATGTTACTCCCACAGGTGCAGTTGAATATTTACTTGCATGCCTTGAAATCAGGGTGGAAATAAGGTTTGTTTTTCCCTTTGTAAGTGATGGGTTATTACTTACCCATTCTACCATTTCTGTCTCTTCCACCCTCCATCTCTCTCTTCCTCTGTCTGTGTTTGCATTAGCATCATCAGGCAAAGGAGAAGGGGCACCGGTGAGTGGGGAAGCTACAGCCAACCGAACCCAGGAGGCTGAGACCAGCAGAGCCAAGGGGACTAGTGGACTAGTGGAACGGAGGGCGAGGGGAGTGCCACAAGGGAGACCCTGGCAGTGGCGGACTCGTCTGGGACCAGCCCGGACTCTTCCTTGTCCGCCACCCCCCTTACCAGTACTGCCCTCCCTTTAGCTCCCCACCCACTTGGCTGTGCCACTCGCCCATGAAGGTGGGTATCTCCTCCACAGGCACCTCTGCTCCTGCCGCAGTCAGCCTTGCTGCCCTCAATGAGGTAGCTACTGACCTCCTGAGGGCCAGTGAACCATTGTGAATGCCATCCAGGCTATAGCTTCACAAATGCAACTAACTAATGCCTACCTGAAAGGCATTCACGGTGCCCTGACTGGCCTGGCCTCCTCATTGATGGCAGCCATGGTCCCTTCATTCTCCGTCCCCCTTCCAGCTACCTGTGCCCAATCCCACACCCCTCTCCCCACACCCATCCAAAGCACACAGTCAGACCAGCATTCATCCACGACAACAGACACAGTTCGCAAAGACAAACACAGACACCACAAGACCCACCACCGGCATGCACATAGTCAACACACACATGCAGACACAGCAACATCCACACCCTACACTGACTCCCTCCCCACCTCGTCCCTCACAGACACTTAGCCACTCACAGCTGCAGTCAGCACATCAACAGTTCCAGATCCAGCCACAAGTCACCTCTCACCCACCGTCACCACAACAGCAGACCTTCATACATCCACCCCATTCACCACATGCACACTCACCACGACCACCAACACCCCCACATGCAGCACATCCACCTTGCCTGTAGGCACCACCCCAACAGACAATCACACATCCACCCTGGCTTCTCCCTGCATCTCCTCCTTCCTCCTCCCACCTAAACGCCTACACTCACCCACAAAACACACAACCAGCACACACATGACTTCCACCCTGGCACCTTCACCCAAGGCACATCCAATGGCACATCTCACAACCATTTCCTCTCCCTCCACTCCCAAACCCTTTTCCCACGACCAACCTTGTGTATCTAAATAACGATTCCTCTGAGAGTTTGGCTTGTTCCCTCCCATTGTCCCAGCCCATAGTTCCCTCAAGTACCCTGTTTCCCTCCCTAAGCCCAGTCCTATTACCTTCCAGTCCTCCCATGCCCCTCCTTGTACTGCCCCTCCCCCTGCAACATCTGAGCCCCCCAAACCCAAGGTCACCCTTCCCAAAACAAAAAAGCAAACCCAAATCCCCCTGCCCAAACCAAAACCCAAACCTAAGGACTCGACCAAACCTAAACTCCCACCTCTGCTACCCCCCAACCCCTAAGGTGCCTGCCTGCCCCATTGATGCCCCTACCACGTGGAGGCCACTTTGAAATCAGGAGGGCCTTTACCCCTGCCCAGTGTGCCTGGGGCAGTACCTGGATTTGGACTGGCTAGTAGGCCTGTGATATTGAATATATCTGCACCACAGCACTTTTGGTGTCGAGGTTAACAAACTTGTCCTGCCTTTCCTTCCACATGTAGGTGTTGTCAGTGTGACTCGGTGGTGTTGTGTATGTATGTTTTTGTAGGTGACGTGGTATGTGTGTGTGGGTGTGTGTGTGTGTGTGTGGTGTGGTGTGTGTATGGCACATGTATGTTGGCCCTTAGTGTGTAATGTTTGTGCGTATGTGTGGCTGTAGATGTGTGTGTGTTTTGGTACGGGTGTTTGTTTGCATGTGTGTGTGGCGTTGATATCCGTGCGGGTGTGTATGTTGTGTGTGGGTGTGTACTAATGACCTTCCCTCCAGTGTGTGCTAGAGGGGTGTACTTACCAAAGTCTTCGGCGCTGTCGCTGGTTCTGGAGTTGTATGGCCAGCAGGAGCATTGGGAAGACTTCAAGTTCGAGATTAATGGCGGCTGCTGAAATCCTGGTGGTGTGCAACATCGTAATACGGCCGGCCTGGAGATGCCTACCGCCATCTGCGGTGGTCTGTCCGCTCTGGTGATGTATTGGCTGTGTAATATGGGGGTCCTCTCTGTCGGGTCCAAGGTGGTGCGACCTCCACCGCTGGCTTGGCGGTCCGGGGGCAGCTAAACTTATGATGAGCACCTAAGTGTTGATAAGTATAACTGGCAAATTTCAGAGTTGTAACATGTCTGAACCAGAAAACTAGGTTAGTTTTTAACTCTTTTGTCCTGTGAGCTTCATTGTGTTTTTTGAACTCAATTAACAAACCCGACATGGACCATACCAGGCCTTTGCTCAGCACCCAACCTGCCATGGGCGCCCACCCACCGCCAACTGCTTCCCCTGGCTTGTAAATAGGCCATGGGAAGGCAGCTTTAATGTAAAAGGCATCTCTTCATTTTTACAAATGGATTCTCCTGATTGCACTGTGCATTAATGTGCCATATTGTAATATTGGATGCTTTCTATAGATTGAATGCTTGCTCAACTCCGGCTACCACTGGGGTTTCTCGCTTGTTTCAAATTTTCTATTGTTTTGTAGTCTATTGCGTGAAACTAAGTTGTTAATGATTTGCGTTTCTCTACAAAGTTTTCCTGGGAGTGGCACAAAGAATATCAGTATTTTCCTTTTTAGGTCGAGCCTAGGTAGCACGCCTGCACTGTCTGCAAGACATGCTCTATTCAGTCTATGGGCTTTAACCACACCCACTATTGCCATTCGTCCTTTGTAGTGCTTGTCTTAAATGCTTCCATCAGCCATCCACTTAAAATTCTCCAGTATTTTCGGGGGATTTCCAATAACTTTTGCTATATTAGGTGGCATTTTGCTGTTGCTATTTATTATGCGCAATGGCTGCCTGCCGCAACAAGGAGGAATGAAAGCGCTCCCATCAGTGCAGCTGTGTCATGAACGTATGATGCAGTATTCTGGAGCAACACTCCTGGAGCAATTGGAGTGTGACTGGTCCCTGTCATTCAGACCAGTTTTGCATTGTGTGCAGCCCATGTTTCAGTGATTCTGGTGCTCTTTCGAACATGCAATGGAAGTTTGTCTTTTTTTACGCAGCGCTTTCTTTCATTGGACGCTGATCTGTTGATGTTCCCACTGAGGGCTCATTACCCGACATGCGTGTTGAGGGTGCGTTTGCTGCGGGAAGCTACTTATGAGTTGCCCTTCCTGGAGGATGTGGCTCCTAACTCATCATTGGGCACACCACTGAATGCCACCTTGGCTGAAGCTCAGGCTATGGAGCACAACTGCTTCTTGGTCCTTCTTGGTGATACTTTTCCAACTTTAACACCTGGCGAAGTGGAAGATTTACTGTCCTCCATTGTCCCTGAATCGATTGGAAATACTAAAAATTACTCTGACTCTTAAAATGTGGTCCTTTTTAAGCCACATGTTAACATTTTAAATTGACCTTTTATATGCTCATGTGTCCTTTTAACTTGTCATTATTGACATTTCATTTTTTATATATCTATCTTGGGTTTAGTTTTAGCACCTTTTATATATCTATTTAGGCTTTGAACCACCTTCAACAGACAAGGGGAGGATGTTGTGTAGCCATTTTAGTTATAGCTCCATGCACGTTATTTTAACATACTAGGCCTGCCGCTGTGCACTTTAACCTAGATATATTTTATTCCGCTTTGCTTTATTATTGTTACAATAGCCACTTTTAGGGTCTTGTTTATTTCTTTCTATCTAAATATTTTTGCCAAGGCCAGCACGCTGTTCTCAATCAAGACATTCTTGCTCACTCTGTGCTTCTTCCAAGGCTGCAGTAAGAGAGGTTGCTGGTGAACGTGGTATACGTTTAGTCTCTGACAATCATAGAAAACACACATTCTTACATAGGGACATTTTCTCAGAACATCAGCTGTTTTATTATAAAAATACTTTCCTGTCCCTTACACATTAGAGGGAGATTCCAGCCAGAGAACCACAACTGTATGCTGATTGCTGAATGCTTGTCTACAGCTGCTTTTTCAGACTTCAGGCCTTTGCGCAGGTATGAGGATGATGTCTTCCCAGGGGAACTTGAAGGGCATAAGTAGAGCTTAAAATGCTATGCTCTATTATGGCCTAGGTAGGAATTAGTCTATTGATTGTAATAACAATATGGAAGCGATATTTCTATGCTTCATTCTCCTTGTCACAATTTTAATCTTGTCATGCTGTATCGTGCTCGTTATTGCAGCCCATGCTTTGCTATCTAAGATGCAGTTGCTTCATTAAAAGCATTACTGAAACATATACTGCCTCTGTTTGTCATTGTGTGTATGAGACTAATGTAACTGAGAGAAATTGATAAGACCTGAGTGACCACGGCTTCCCTGAGAAACCAGTTATGTCATGCGCTCGGCTGTCCAATCATCCCTGCCCTTGGGTAGAGATGAGGCACTGCTAGTTACCCGGAGCAACAGGTGTCACCTGAAGTGGGTTAAGACTCAGTCTCCCACACCGCAGGTGATTCTGCCGCTCGAAATCCAGTAGTCTCATTAGAATAATGAGAGCCTAGCCGACACCACGAGTCGCTCCAACTCCTCCGAAGTGAAGGCTGGGCCCCTTTCCCCAGTCACAACGGCCATGGTAGGTTCCAGACACAGGTCACAAAGTAGCATACACAGTATAGGAGTTCTAATGGTGAAGGTCAGGAAACAAGTGAGAAATCAGATGGAAAATGGCGGTCACGTCTGCAGTGGTGTAGACTGTCTCCGCCGGCGTAGATCCCCATTGGCCACTGTACTTCATAGAGCCCCATATTATCCAATGAGGAATTGCACATACTTCACCATTTACACTGTCCCAATATATAAGTGCACCATGTGAACTGCAGTTGTGGTTTTGTTGTTCCAATTGTGACAGCCGACTCATTCTTGTGTCCCTTAGGTACCTACCACTGCAGATGAATAGGAGGTGGAGACATAACCCCATGTACAGACCTCTGGTGGACTTGGCTACACAGGAGGACAGGCACATAATGCTGACCTATAGGCTGTACAGGGCCACAATCACAGAGCTGTGTGCCCAGTTTGAGCCTGACCTGATATCACCTGATATCACCTATCCGTCATCCCACTGGGATCCCCCCTCTTGTGCAAGTTCTATCAGTGCTTCATTTCCTGGCAACTGGTTCCTTCCAAGTGACAGTGGGCATGGCACTAGGCACGTCACAGCTAATGTTCTCTGTCGTGCTGGCAAGAGTTTTGTCTACCCTGGTGAAACACATGTGCAGCTACATAGCTTTCCCCAGGTGGAAGATTTGGCCACTGTGAAGGTCAGATTCTATGCAATGGGACACATCCCCAATATTATTGGTGCGATTGACAGGACACATATTGCGTTTGTCCCCCCCTGCCAGAATGAACAGGTGTTCAGGAATCGTAAGAGTTTCCACTCATTGAATGTGCAAATGGTGTGCCTAGCGGACCAGTACATCTCCCACGTCAGTGCTAAATATCCTGGGTCAGTGCATGATGCCTTTGTTCTGAGGAATAGCAGCATCCCAAATGTGATGGCTCAACTACAGAGGCACAGGGTGTGGCTAATAGGTGAGCCTTGGTCCCCACCAACTGTATGTTAGAGTATGCCTCTGGTGTCAACACCCTAGGAATGTGTGTGGCTAAATATTGTCCCTCAATACTTGCAGGTGAATCTGGCTTCCCAAACCTATTGTGGCTGCTGACCCCTGTGAGGAATGCCAGGACAAGGGCTGAAGAATGTTATAATGAGGCACATGGGCGAACCAGACGGATCATCGAGAGGACCTTTGGCCTCCTTAAGGCCAATGTCAGGTGCCTCCATCTGACAGGTGGATCCCTGTGCTACTCACCTGAGAAGGTCTGCCAGATAGTAGTGGCATGCTGCATGTTGCACAACCTGGCCCTCAGACGCCATGTATCTTTTCTGCAGGAGGGGGAGACTGGAGATGCCCCTGTGGCAGCAGTGGACCCTGAAGACAGTGAGGATGAAGAGGCTGAGGATGAGAATGATGACAACAGAACATCAGTAATCCGTCAGTACTTCCAATGACACACAGGTGAGACAGTGCAGATTAACATTTCTATGACTACTGGTGTATTCTGTGTAGCAGTGGCAAGATGGCATTCACTTCCTATTATCTCTACTTACTGTCACCCACGGTTTGCCGTTTTGCAGATGTTGGTGCTATAACAACTGTGTACTGATGTGCTGACAACAGCCAGCTACAGGTCATTATTTCAATGCTCTCACAATGTAGAGTACATTTGCAATGGATGTAACTGTTTCCAGGAATACATATTTTCAACACATGACATACAAGTAGTTGAGCTGTGTCCAAGGGTGTTTATTGTATTGCTAAAAATTTGAGGGGAAAGTGCAATGGAATGGGGTGATGATGGAGGAAAGTCCTGGGTATTGTACCAGTCTGTTTGAAGCACAGGGCAGTGTCCAAGTGGCCATAGAAAGGGGAGCAACGGCAGTTCAAAGTGGACAAGGTGAATGAGTGGGACAGAAGGGGGACAATCAGGAGAGTCTCATTTCCTGGCAGTGGTCTTGGCAAGTGTCTCTGGCTTCTGTCTGGGTCGCAGGGAACGTTTGCGGCGTGGTTCACCTTCTGCAGGGGAGGGATGTTGGTGGCCTGTGGGTCCTGTGGCGGGGCTTCCTGCCCACTAGTGGAAGTGGAGGGCTGGTTGATGGACTGGCTAGTGGTAGGGTCCTGCTGGTGTGCTGTTGCCTCCCTCATGATGTTGGCCATGTCTGCCAGCACCCTTGCAAAGGAGATCAGGGTGGTGTTGATGGCCTGCAAGTCCTCCCTGATCCCCTGATACTGTCCCTCCTGCAGCCGTCTGTTCTCCTGCACGTTGTCTAGGATCTGGCCCATCGTGTCCTGGGAATGTTGGTAGACTCCCAGTATCTCGGAGAGTGCCTCCTGGAGAGTCAATTCCCTGCTCCTGTCCTCCTCTTGGCGCACAGCAGTCCTCCCTGTGTCCCTGTTGGCCTGTGCGTCTGTCCCATGAGCGTGTGCCCACTGGCACTGGCCCCAGGTCCCTGATTGTCTTGGGGCAAGGCGTGGCCTGGGGTCCCTGTACAGGTGGGCACACTGCTGATTGACGTGTCCTGGGGACAGAGGTGTGGGTATGCTGGGTGGGTGCTGCGGTGTTGGATCCTGATGGGGGAGGCTCTGTGCTGGTCTGTGAGTGGGCTTGGGTGACTGGCTGCCCAGTGGTCCCTGATAGGCCAGGTTGGTCATCCAGATCCAGATGTCCAGAGTTACTGTCATCACTGGGGGTATTTTCTGTTAGGGGACTGGATAGTCGTGGCACCTCCTCTCCACTGGGATTGGCTGGGGCACCTGTGGGGATGTGAGTGATGTATTATGCTTCATGTGTATGACATATTGTGCATACCTGGCTTCCCCTCTATGGTTGCTGTTGCCCTGCCACCTTTTGTTTGTGTATGGTGATGTATTGTGGGATTGTTAGTTTCCCTATGTTGTGCATGCTTTTGTGATGGGTGTCCATGCAGGGCTGGGAGGGGTGTCCATGCATTGGTATAGCATGCAGAGGTTTGCATTATAGTCATATGTATAGGTGCAGTGTGTGGGATGTAGTGGAGTGATGGGAGTGAGGGTGTGAGATGGCCTGCAGGTATGGGGGGGGGGGTGATAGGGAGTAAATGTTGCCTATCAGTGTCCAGTCCTTTGGCTACTCCAGCTAGTCCCTTGGAGTGCAGTAATGCCAGTACTTGGACCTCCCATGCTGTGAGCTGTGGGGGAGGAGGTGGGGGCCCACCACCAGTCCTCTGTATGGCGAGCTTGTGCTTTGCTGCAATGGAACGTACCTTCCCCAGTAGGTCGTTCCACCTCTTCCTGATGTCGTCCCTTCTTCTTGGGTGCTGTCCCATGGCGTTTTACCCTGTCCACGATTCTCCGCCATAACTCCATACTACGGGCAATGGAAACTGCTGTGCCTGTGCTCCAAACAGCTGTTGCTCTACCCTAACAATTTCCTCCACCATGACCCTTAACTCCTCCTCAGTGAAACGGGGATGTCTTTGTGGTGATATGGGTGTTGTATGTTGTGTGTTGGTGAGAGTTTGTTGGGTGATGTGGTGGGGTGTGTGATGTGGGGTGCGTGAGGGATGTATGGGTGTCAGTGGTGTGTGTGTAGTTGTCTCTGTGATATTGATGGCTAACTCTTGCATGCTTTTGGTGTTGGCAAAGAATTGTGGACACTGTGGGTGTGTGTTTTATAGTGGTGTGGGTGTGGTGTGTGTATGAATGTCAGGTGTGTGTCTTTAGTATTGGCCAATGTGGTGTTTTGTTTGTGGGTGTCCATTCTGAGTGCGGCGGTATGTACTGCCAATGGTTTAGAGCCATTGAATTTCCGCCATGGTGATTCATGTATCATAATATGGTGGGCGTTATTTTGTTGGTGTAATGGTATGGGTGTTGGTACCGCCACTTTAGCACTGACCTTTAGGCTGGCGGATTTGTGTGTGTGGCAGTATTCTGTAGGATTGGTGTGTGTGTGATAATATCGATGACGGATATCCGGCACAACGGCGGTATTTAGGCGGCCGTCAGCGCGAATAAGCGGGATTTACCGCTAGCGTCAAAATGAGTGCCTTTATTTGCTCCCAAAACATCTCTGTCTATTGTTTTGTGATCACAACTGAGTTTGTTTGTCAGATGGGACCCAAGCAATATGCCTGTTTCAGAATTTAGTACATTGGACCCCGATTCCGTACTCAGGTATCAAGGGGTTGGTCCTGTTTTGTGTACCTTATTTGTTCAGCTCTGAGGCCACATGAAAGCATTCAGGGTGGAGAGACATGGAAATGTTTCTTAGCACAAACTATCTGTGTTTTCTGTTGATATTTGTTAGAAATGGGATCTTTGGTTGACAGTCAGGTTACCCCCTTGATAGCTTGGCAGAGCAGTAGGCCTAACTTCAGAGTGCTAGGTGTAAAGTATTTGTACCAACACAAACAGTAACTTAATGAAAACACTACAAAATGACACAACACCAGTTTAGAAAAATAGGAAATATTTATCTAAACAAAACAAGACCAAAACGACAAAAATCCAACATACACAAGTCAAGTTATGAATTTTTAAAGATTAAACTCAAAAATAGCGCTTAGAAACAAAAATGCTTCGATGAGCTGTTAACACAGCGTCGTGACGGAGTCGTTCCCAACAAGCCAACACCAGCGGCGCCGGACACGGAGTCGCGTAGACCCCCAAGTACAGTACCTTTGGTGAAGAGTGAAAACAAGCCGATGCGCAAAGTCGGGGATCGCGGCATCTGTGCGAAACGTTGAATCCGCGCACTTCGAGTGGCGTCGGTCACGACGTGGTGCGGCAACTTCCACGGAGTCGCGGACTTCAGCGGGGCTGCAGCGGCGTCGGGCCTGTGAAGAGCGTCGCGGTCCAGCAAAGGTCACGGCGTCTGGTGCAGGCGGCATCACCAGAATCAGCAGCGCCGGCAGTCCAAAGTCGTCCAAAGTTGATTTCCTTGGATTTCCACCAGCTTTCCTTTCAAGGGCCCAGGGACTGGATAGGGCACCACTTGTCAGAGCAGGAGTCTCTCCAGAGACTCTAGGTGCTCGCAGAGAGAAGTCTTTGTTGTCCCTGAGACTTCAAACAACAGGAGGCAAGCTCTAAATCAAGCCCTTGGAGAGTTCTTCACAAGATGGAAGGCACACAAAGTCCAGTCTTTGCCCTCTTACTCTGACAGAAGCAGCACTGCAGGAAAGCTCCACAAAGCACAGTCACAGGCAGGGCAGCCCTTCTTCCTCAGCTATTCAGCTCTTCTCCAGGCAGAGGTTCCTCTTGGTTCCAGAAGTGTTTCTCAAGTCTGTGGTTTTGGGTGCCCTTCTTATACCCAATTTCTCCTTTGAAGTAGGCCTACTTCAAAGTAAAGTCTCTTTGGAGTGTGAAATCCTGCCTTGCCCAAGCCAGGCCCCAGACACTCACCAGGGGGTTGGAGACTGCATTGTGTGAGGGCAGGCACAGCCCTTTCAGGTGTGAATGACCACTCCTCCCCTCTTTCCTAGCACAGATGGCTCATCAGGATATGCAGGCTACACCCCAGCTCCCTTTGTGTCACTGTCTAGTGTGAGGTGCAACCAGCCCAACTGTCAAACTGACCCAGACAGGGAATCCACAAACAGGCAGAGTCACAGAAATGGTATAAGCAAGAAAATGCTCACTTTCTAAAAGTGGCATTTTCAAACACACAATCTTAAAATCAACTTTACTAAAAGATGTATTTTTAAATTGTGAGCTCAGAGACCCCAAACTCCACATGTCCATCCGCTCCCTAAGGGAATCTACACTTTAATCAGATTTAAAGGTAGCCCCCATGTTAACCTATGAGAAGGACAGGCCTTGCAACAGTGAAAAACGAATTTAGCAATATTTCACTGTCAGGATATATAAAACACATTACTATATGCCCTCCCTTAACCATACACTGCACCCTGCCCTTGGGGCTACCTAGGGTCTACCTTAGGGGTGTCTTACATGTAAGAAAAGGGAAGGTTTAGGCCTGGCAAGTGGGTACACTTGCCAAGTCGAATTTATAGATAAAACTGCACACACAGACACTGCAGTGGCAGGTCTGAGACATTATTACAGAGCTACTTATGTGGGTGGCACAACCAGTGCTGCAGGCCCACTAGTAGCATTTGATTTACAGGCCCTGGGCACCTTTAGTGCACTGTACTAGGGACTTACTAATAAATCAAATATGCCAATCATGGATAAACCAAACACATACACATTTTGTAAAGGAGCACTTGCACTTTAGCACTGGTTAGCAGTGGTAAAGTGCCCAGAGTAACAAAAACAGTAAAATCAGAGTCCAGCACACATCAACAACCTGGGGAACAGAGGCAAAAAGTTAAGGGAGACCACGCCAAGGATGAAAAGTATAACACGTGTCCCCCCCAGCTGAAAGTGGGGAGCAACTACCCAACCTCATGGGAGTTCTCATCACTAAGGCGGAAGAACCTGGACAGACCATCAGCATTGGCGTGTTCTGTACCAGGACGGTGTTCCACCGTAAAGTCCATCCCCTGTAGGGAAATGGACCACCTCAACAGTTTCGGATTCTCACCCCTCATCTGCATTAACCATCTGAGGGGCCTGTGGTCAGTCTGAACTCGGAAGTGAGTCCCAAACAAGTAGGGTCTTAGCTTCTTCAGTGCCCAGACCACAGCAAACGCTTCACGTTCTATGGGACTCCACCTACGTTCCCTGGGTAGTAACCTCCTGCTAATGAAGGCTACGGGTTGATCTAGGCCCTCTTCATTAAGCTGTGAGAGTACTGCTCCAATACCATGCTCTGAGGCGTCTGTTTGCACAACAAACTCCTTGGAGTAGTCAGGTGCCTTCAGCACAGGTGCTCTGCACATGGCAGCCTTCAGGGCATCAAAAGCGTTCTGGCAAGCCTCTGTCCAGATCACTTTCTTGGGTTTCTTCTTAGAAGTCAACTCATTTAAGGGGGTAACAATGGTACCATATCCCTCAACAAACCTCCTGTAATATCCTGTGAGACCTAAAAAGGCTCTCACTTCAGTCTGGGTCTTGGGAGGTTCCCAAGCCAGAATCGTGTCAATCTTAGGCTGTAGGGGTGCCACCTGGCCACTCCCCACCTGGTGTCCTAAGTACACCACAGAACCCTGCCCTATTTGGCACTTACTCGCCTTAATAGTGAGGCCTGCCTTAAGCAGGGCCTCTAACACTCTCCAGAGGTGCTGCAGGTGTTCCTCCCATGTAGAACTAAACACAGCAATGTCATCCAGGTAGGCGGCACTGAACTCATCCAGTCCTGCTAACACCTGGTTGACCAACCCCTGAAAGGTGGCAGGGGCATTCTTCATCCCAAATGACATCACTTTAAATTGAAAGTGTCCATCTGGTGTAGAAAATGCTGACCTCTCCTTGGCCCCCTCAGTTAAGGCAATCTGCCAGTACCCAGATGTTAAATCAAACGTACTGAGGTACTTGGCCGCTCCCAACCGGTCAATGAGCTCATCAGCTCGGGGGATGGGGTGTGCGTCAGTCTTGCTGACCGCATTGAGTCCCCGGTAGTCCACACAGAACCTGAGTTCTGGGGTGGCACCATGTGCAGCAGCCTTTGGGACCAATACCACTGGGCTAGCCCAAGCACTGCTGGAGTGCTCAATAACCCCTAGGGTAAGCATTTTGGATACCTCATCCTTAATGCATGCCCTGGCCCTGTCAGTCACCCGGTAAACCTTCTGTTTAATAGGTGTACTGTCTCCAGTGCCCACATCATGTGTGCACAAGTGTGTGACTCCTGGGATCAGGGAAAACAGTGAGGAAAACTGTCCCAACACGTGGCGACAGTCACCTTGCTGCTCCTCAGTCAGGGAGGGGGAGAGGATCACTCCCTCCACTGACCCATCTTTTTCTCCTGCAGACAGGAGGTCAGGAAGAGGCTCACTCTCCTTCTCTACCCCATCATCTGTCGCAAGGAGCATGGACAGTTCCGTACTCTCAAAGTGAGGTTTGAGGCGGTTGACATGCAGGACCCTTAAAGGGTTCCTTGGAGACCGCAAGTCCACCAGGTAGGTGACTTCACTCTTGCGCTCTACCACCTCAAATGGCCCAGTCCACTTATCCTGGAGCGCCCTAGGCTCCACTGGTGCCATCACCCACACTTTTTGACCAGGTTGACACTCAACCAGAGTGGCATTCTGGTCATACCACCATTTCATATCCACCTGGCTTGCTTCCAGGTTCTCCTGAACGAGACTCCTGAAGCGGGCAGTCTGGTTTCTCAAAGCCAGCATGTAACTGAATACATCCTGGGGGGGTTTACTAGGAGCTTTCTCCAAAGCTTCCTTAACCAGACTCAAGGGTCCCCTCACAGGGTGGCCATAAATCAGCTCAAAGGGACTAAACCCAAGTCCCTTTTGAGGCACCTCCCTGTAGGCGAACAGAAGGCATGGTAAGAGGACGTCACACTTCCGCCTCAAGGGCTCTGACAGGCCCATGATCATGCCTTTTAAGGTGCGGTTGAATCTCTCAACCAGACCATTACTTTGGGGGTGGTAAGGGGTGGTGAACTTGTAGGTTACCCCACACTCCTTCCACAGAGACTTCATATACGTGGATATGAAGTTGGTACCCCTATCAGATACCACTTCCTTGGGGAACCCCATGCGGGTAAAAACCCCCATCAATGCACAACCCACTACAGGGGAAGTGATTGATCTCAAAGGAATGGCTTCTGGGTACCGGGTGGCGTGGTCCACCAAGACCAGGATAAACCTGTTGCCCATGGCTGTCTTGGGATCCAGAGGCCCCACAATGTCAATGCCTACCCTCTCAAAGGGAGTACTGACAACAGGCAAAGGTTGGATTGGAGCTTTACATTTCCTCCCACTCTTGCCACTTGCCTGACAAGTCTGACAAGACCTGCAATGTGCATCTGAGTGCCTGCGCATTAGGGGCCAGTAAAAGTGGGTGACAAGCCTCTCAAAGGTCTTGTCCTGCCCCAAATGTCCAGCTAAAGGCACATCAAGAGCCAACCCCAGTAGGAAGGCCCTGAAGTATTGGGGTACCACCAGCACACGGGCTGACCCAGGCTCAGGAACCTTAGGCTCGCTATACAGGAGGTCATCCTCCCAATAAATCAGGTGTGATCCTGGCTCCTTGCCAGCCGCCTGGTCTGCCGCCTGCTGCCGCAAACCCTCCAAAGTAGGGCATGACTTCTGTGCTGCACAGAATGCTTCCCTGGTGGGCCCCCCTTCCTGCTGCCACTGCGACAGCTCAGGGACCTCCCCCAGGTCAGCCACCTGTTCCCCTGTAGGCTCTGGGGCGTCACCCTCAGGCTGTGCCTCCTCCCGGACCATGGGAACTTCTGGGGCCGGTTTCCCGCGCCCCCTGCCCTTCCTCTTCTTGGCGGTCCCCTGGGCCACTGTTTCAGGCTCCAGGGGCTCTTGATTACCCTGACGGGCTGCCATTGACCGGGTGGATACGCATACCCACCCAGGCAGACTCAACATCTCCAAGTGAGACCTGTGTTCCACCTCCTTCCAAGGGGAATCCTCCAGGTCATTGCCTAGCAAACAATCAACAGGCATGGTTGGACTCACAGCTACCTTCAAGGAACCTGAGACCCCCCCCCCATTCAAAGGGAACCTGCGCCACTCTGCATAGGCGCTCTGAGTTGTCCACTGCAACAACTTGGTGAAGTACCCGGGGATCAATCTGCTCTTCCGACACCAGCTGACTCCTCACGGTAGTCACACTGGCTCCTGTGTCTCTCAGAGCCTCTACCCTCTGTCCATTAATGGTCACCCACTGCCTGTTCTTCTTAGTGTTTTCAGGCACTAGGGTTCTCTGGACCATCTCACTGTCCCCTAGTGAGACAAGGGTCATCTCAGCTGGTTCCCACCCACCTGAAACCAACTCCTCCCCAAGCGCTACATTGGCCAAACCCTGGGACGGCGCACCAGTGGGTGCCGGTGTACTTTTGGGGCATTTGGGGTCCCCCCTCCCATGACCCACCTGGTCACATGCATAACACTTACGTGGGGGACCACCTGCCACTGGCTTCCCTTTGGAGAACCATGGCTTCTTTTCACTGGGGGGTTGGGAATCCTTACCCTGGGAATCAGTTTGGGGCCCTTTAGAGAACTCCCCCTGTTTGCCTTTACCCCCCCCCCCCTTTCTTCTGAGAGGGACCCTGCCCACCCTTGGCGTGGTCTCCCCCATACCTCTTTTGGACCCTGGTGCTCTCCCAGCGGTCCGCTTCCTGCGCAAGCTTCCTGGGGTCAGTCAGCTTGCTGTCAATCAGGCAGCCGCAGCTCTGGAAAACATAAACTGTACAAGTGCTCCCAAGCAATCAGATTGTAAAGCCCCTCATACGTAGGTACCTTACTGCCCTTCACCCAACCATCCAGTGACCTGCAATAAGAATCAACACATTCCAACCATGTTTGGGATTCCTTCTTCTTGTAGGACCTAAACTTATCCTTGTACTGCTCAGGGGTAAGACCATACCTTGTAAGCAAGGAATCCTTCATGTTAGAGTAGGTGAGATTCTGAGCATCCCCTAAGGCTGTCAGTGTATCCCTCCCCTCTACCTCAAAGTGCTTCCACAGACCCATCCCCCCAATGAGCTTCAGGGACCAGATTCATGTGGAGAGCACACTCATACCCCTTGAACCACAAGTATATGTCATCCTCCCTCTTGAAATCTTTTCACAAGGTCTTTAGGAATGTGCACCCTCCTCTCAGGCTGCACTGTAGGGTTGCTGCCACCATCTCTACTGGACTGGGTTCTATGATCCATCTCTCTCAAGCTAAGCTCATGAGCCATCGCTAACTTCCTCTCCTCAAGAGCTAGCCTCCGCTGCTCCAATTGGTACTCCCTTTCTGCCTGCCTGTCCTGTAACTCCTCAGGTATCAGACCCTTGGATGAGACACTGCTACCTGCCCTGGAGACCTTCTCCCTGGACATAACAGGCCCACCCACAATACCCTTGTGTACTGAACACTCTTCCTCATCCTCCTCATCTCCCTCATCCTCTGTGTGCCCTTCAGTGCTCTTGGCTGTCACCCAGGCCCTCAGCGCCTTTTGCAGCTCCTCCTTCCTGGATGAGCTCTTAATGGGACAGTCAAAACTGTTACAGAACTGCTTCAACTGAGCTTTGGTATAACTCTCCAATTTCTCAAGGTCAAAGTCAGCTCTAACTGATGGATCTCCAGCATTGGACATGATGAAGATTCAAGAACAAGTGCAAAGTTCCAAAGGCAGAAAAACAAGTTCCCAAATGAAGTTCCAAAGAAAGTCAATCAGGGAAGCAGCAAAAAAAATGGAAGTAGAACAAAAACAGTCCCAAAGAGAAAAAATCAAAAGATCACCAAACAAGTAGTATGTGGTCACGTAGTGGTCTGAACTCAAACAGTAGTGTACACTTAATCACTGTATGTCAAGTACAAATACAAGTCCAAATCCCAACCGCTGATCACCAATGTTAGAAATGGGGTCTTTGGTTGACAGTCAGGTTACCCCCTGTTCAAGCAAGGACCCTCACTCTAGTCAGGGTAAAAGAGAATCACCCTCAGCTAACCCCTGCTTACCCCCTTGATAGCTTGGCAGAGCAGTAGGCCTAACTTCAGAGTGCTAGGTGTAAAGTATTTGTACCAACACACACAGTAACTTAATGAAAACACTACAAAATGACACAACACCAGTTTAGAAAAATAGGAAATATTTATCTAAACAAAACAAGACCAAAACGACAAAAATCCAACATACACAAGTCAAGTTATGAATTTTTAAAGATTAAACTCAAAAATAGGGCTTAGAAACAAAAATGCTTCTATGAGGTGTTAACACGGCGTCGTGACGGAGTCATTCCCAACAAGCCAACACCAGCGGCGCCGCACACGGAGTCGCGTAGACCCCCAAGTACAGTACCTTTGGTGAAGAGTGAAAACAAGCCGATGCGCAAAGTCGGGGATCGCGGCATCTGTGCGAAACGTTGAATCCGCGCACTTCGAGTGGCGTCGGTCACGACGTGGTGCGGCAACTTCCACGGAGTCGCGGACTTCAGCGGGGCTGCAGCGGCGTCGGGCCTGCGAAGAGCGTCGCGGTCCAGCGAAGGTCAAGGCGTCTGGTGCAGGCGGCGTCACCGGATTCAGCAGCGGCGTCGGTCCAAAGTCGTCCAAAGTCGATTTCCTTGGATTTCCACCAGCTTTCCTTTCAAGGGCCCAGGGACTGGATAGGGCACCACTTGTCAGAGCAGGAGTCTCTCCAGAGACTCCAGGTGCTGGCAGAGAGAAGTCTTTGTTGTCCCTGAGACTTCAAACAACAGGAGGCAAGCTCTAAATCAAGCCCTTGGAGAGTTCTTCACAAGATGGAAGGCACACAAAGTCCAGTCTTTGCCCTCTTACTCTGGCAGAAGCAGCACTGCAGGAAGGCTCCACAAAGCACAGTCACAGGCAGGGCAGCCCTTCTTCCTCAGCTATTCAGCTCTTCTCCAGGCAGAGGTTCCTCTTGGTTCCAGAAGTGTTTCTCAAGTCTGTGGTTTTGGGTGCCCTTATTATACTCAATTTCTCCTTTGAAGTAGGCCTACTTCAAAGTAAAGTCTCTTTGGAGTGTGAAATCCTGCCTTGCCCAGGCCAGGCCCCAGACACTCACCAGGAGGTTGGAGACTGCATTGTGTGAGGGCAGGCACAGCCCTTTCAGGTGTGAATGACCACTCCTCCCCTCCCTCCTAGCACAGATGGCTCATCAGGATATGCAGGCTACACCCCAGCTCCCTTTGTGTCACTGTCTAGTGTGAGGTGCAACCAGCCCAACTGTCAAACTGACCCAGACAGGGAATCCACAAACAGGCAGAGTCACAGAAATGGTATAAGCAAGAAAATGCTCACTTTCTAAAAGTGGCATTTTCAAACACACAATCTTAAAATCAACTTTACTAAAAGATGTATTTTTAAATTGTGAGCTCAGAGACCCCAAACTCCACATGTCCATCCGCTCCCAAAGGGAATCTACACTTTAATCAGATTTAAAGGTAGCCCCCATGGTAACCTATGAGAAGGACAGGCCTTGCAACAGTGAAAAATGAATTTAGCAATATTTCACCGTCAGGACATATAAAAGACATTACTATATGCCCTCCCTTAACCATACACTGCACCCTGCCCTTGGGGCTACCTAGGGCCTACCTTAGGGGTGTCTTACATGTAAGAAAAGGGAAGGTTTAGGCCTGGCAAGTGGGTACACTTGCCAAATCGAATTTACAGATAAAACTGCACACACAGACACTGCAGTGGCAGGTCTGAGACATGATTACAGAGCTACTTATGTGGGTGGCACAACCAGTGCTGCAGGCCCACTAGTAGCATTTGATTTACAGGCCCTGGGCACCTCTAGTGCACTGTACTAGGGACTTACTAATAAATCAAATATGCCAATCATGGATAAACCAAACACATACACATTTTGTAAAGGAGCACTTGCACTTTAGCACTGGTTAGCAGTGGTAAAGTGCCCAGAGTAACAAAAACAGTAAAATCAGAGTCCAGCACACATCAACAACCTGGGGAACAGAGGCAAAAAGTTAAGGGAGACCACGCCAAGGATGAAAAGTCTAACAATATTCATGAATGAGATCTCATCACAACAGCATTATTTCATGACAATATGCAAAAAGTTGAAAATATACCAAAAAGTGTGAAGTGCACCTCCACAACAGTCACAGTGATTCACACACTGAAAGACTTACCACCCTCAGTCCATGTATTTCCCTATAAACAAAGGTGGCCTACTAATAATAATATACATTTGTGGTAAAGGTTTTATTTTTCGTGTCAAGTGCACCACATAAAAGATGAGTTCACATTATTTAACAATATCAGGCACAATGAGGTTTTCCTACCAATAACTGGTAACATCTTAGAATCTAGCTATGCATTTGTCCCATTTATTCCTTACTCAACAAGTGTGGATTATGGTTTGCATCTGGAAATTGCAGCTACATTAAGACAATTTTTCTTCACCTGCATGCAGTCTATGCGGAAAAGTAGTTAATAATCCATTGGTTACATATTATTTCCAATTAGACATGGGTATTTTCTCACCCTCCTTTACACCCACAAGACTGCTTTGTTGTGCTCTAATAAATATAGGTCAGAAACCTCTTTCTGTGATAGTGGAGTTTTGTCATACTAATGAGTTTACTATTAATGAGGCCAAGACCCCAATTATAGTATTTGCAAGCAGTCTTCTCACAGAAACATTTGATTCTAGGGTGTTGTTCTCAATCACATAGGTGTCAAGAATCAGCATGGCTTCTGAGGTTTTAGAAAGATTCTGAGAACAGCATTGAGATGTTTTGCTTTAAGACTGTAGCATACCTGTCTATGGTGGTTGTGGCGCCATGAATAGTTGACCTGCCAGCGTCAAGGGTGGGTCTCCTGGGTCTTGACAGGTAATGGCAGTATTTAACCTTCAGGAAAACCTTAGGAACCTGCCTGAATTTCGCCTTTCTATTGGCTCTTTGTGTCTCTAGTTCATTCACCGTTCCCGTCCCTCACCTTTACTGTTTTCTTCATTTATACTTCCTTGGTTCCCTTGACCCCCTTGTCTGTTTGGTGTTCCTCCTCACGGCTGTTTGACCCTTTGCTTGCTTATCGTGACCTTGATCTTTGGCTTCTCTTTTGGCTCTGGCAGGTTACTATGGATTGACCTGTGCGATTAACTGATCTTTTACCCTGTTAAGCTGGTCTTGAACTTTGGACTCTGCTTTGGCTCTGTTGCCTGGCCCACTCCCTTACTCAGATGTATCTTGAATCCTTGCCTGAATTTGAGGCTTACTGGTTTCACCTCCTCCTAGCTTCACTGTCGTCACACTTTTCGGATGTCGGTAGCTATACATGCTTATTATATGTTTGTTTGGAATTTGACGTATTTCTAATTATCCACAAAACACACCATATACTTTTTTCGACTAGTGAGTTGCACTACTTTGTGAGAGTCTTCATGAGTACCTGCATCGTGACCAGAGGCTTAACACCAAAGAGAGTCGTACCAAAGAAGAGTTTGGTGTCTGTCTAGTGAAGTCTAGTTAATACAGACAGGGACACCATGGGGGGTAAGTCATAATGTTGTCAGAATACACAATAGCAGAGTACTCTTACCGGAGGTCTTGGTGGGTGTGAGGCTATCTTGGTCTCTTTTCAGAATGTCCATGATAGCCTTAGCCTAAAACCACTATACAGAGTTTAATTTATTTCCACCGAAGAGTTAGGCAGTTTGTTTATATGACCCCTGGTTATGGCATATAACGTTATGGCCATCCTCCAAATCGAGAATTGTTGTTCCAGACGAAAAAGAGGTTTGACACTTCTAAAGTATTGTTTCTGAGGAAAGTACTCGCTGTTCAAGCTCAACACTTCTGCAGTGTCAAAGGCTGCATTTGGAAGACTGCGCAGGGTAACTCTGCTAATAAGCAGGTTCTCCATAATTTCATGGTTCTGTTCTATGATCAGATCAATGTCAACTCAATAGCTGCTCCACTCGATTCTCAGGTGCTGTGGAAAGTTGTGGAGGGAAGCCATGAAACACAATGTATATGCCCAGCATTAAACATTAAAAATCTTTGCTCACGATTATGGTGGGGTGGTATCTGAACCCAGACAGAGTAAGCAAGTTTGTGCCAGGATTCTAAAAAGTGTCCTGGGAAGAATGCCAAGGGTTGCATACACACATACATATTTGATGGCCATGCCCAACGCTGAAAGTATGCTGGAAGGAGGTGCTAACAGGCAGTAAGATCACTGTGGGCATTCCTATTTCTGGAAATCCCTTCACATATGTGGCAGGGCTTTTCCGATGACGTATGCATGTCACATATAAATTAGGCCTAACTGTATAGCAAACATAAATACACCAACTTGTTAGAGTTTGTATGTGCAAGGCTTGGGGCCTTGAAAACTGGTGCTTTGAATGGTGATCACAATATTATTTTACAAGCAAGTCGGCATAAGTCATAGTAACAAAAATAACAGAACTGTAGCAGAGAGGACACTTCCATTCTGCCGTCCAGAGAGCTACATGTAGCTAACAATATCACAACTGCCACTAGTCTGTTCACATTACAAAAGGTTACAGAAGATCCCTATATCTGGAAGAGACCCCCAGGGCTCCATAGTCTCTCCCATCAGCTTCAACCTATATATGGAGCTAATTGGTGCTCTACTCACAGATACCAGCATCAAGATTCTCTAATATGCCCAGTATACATCGCTCGACTTGAAATCTTTGCTCTAGTTCAGACATCCAACACCTCAAACTCTGCTTGCATATCATCAAGACCTCGATGTCCAGATCTTTCCTAATGCTCGCTCAGCCTAACCAAGACAGAATTACTGTTATTTGCCAAGAAAAATAAAACAAAATACAGTACAACCTGGCTCAACAGCATGAATCTTAACAACTTTGAAACACAACTTTCTCCGACTACCAAGCTACTTGGACTCACCCTCAACATCAACCTCGACCTCAAGGATCACATTGACAAAAAAGATGGCCTGACACCAGCTCCCTCTTCCAAAGAAAATCAAACCATTTCTTCTGAAAAGCAACTTCAGAAGTGGTGTTCAAGCCCCAGTCTACAGACTGGCACTCCTTAGGGGCATCTTAAACATTACAGTACCGCTCATCCAGGGCCTTGAAGAGATTTGCAATACACTAGATTGTCTTTTTATCTGTGTGGCAGAGGGTTCTATTGAACTTTGGATAGAGAGACTCAACCACCCAGCTTTAATCATCTTCATTCTGAGGAGAAGATTTCAAACAAAGCAGGATTACCCTGCTAGGTCTTTGTATGGAGATAGTTCACACGTTAGTAATTCCATCACAAGAGGATGTTATTGTTCTCCTTAATAAGAAATATAATTTAAGTGCCACTTTACTTGATCAATTGATGTGGCAGACATATAGAACATGTGGCAGGAGCAGGCCTGTAATGCACAAAGGCCACATAAAAAATATTTAGAATGACCACTCTCTGTAAGAACAGCCTAAATCCACAGATGTGAAATATTGCTGGCAGACTGCTGGGATTCGTACAGTATCTACTATTCTGAAATAATGAGTCTGCATAGAGCTAAAGCTCCTTCTAAAAGGAGCTATAGCTACTTTTAGAATTTAGCCACATTCTATATTCTAGCCAATCCCAGATATTGTATTTTATTGTATTGCAGCATTTACATAGCGCTTACTACCCTGGGAGAGTGCTGAAGCGCTTGACTATGATACTCCACTGGTATGTCCATGATAGCGTGCTGAGATGATGTGTTGGTAGATATAAATAAAGGTTAGCAGATGTAGATGGCAGTGCTGTATTTCTCAGTTGTCTTCAAGATGGTGGACTATGAGCTATGTTTTTAACTTGGCAGGTGTCCTCTGATACAAAGTGTGAGATTGGTTGAAATGCTTATTTAGAGACATCTGAACTGCTGGTCAAAGCTTTGGATATCATATTGTGGTATCCCTATGGACATATCCCGCTATTCTTTCATCTCTATGTCCTTACTGTCCAGCTGATTAAAATGTGCATGAACTCAGTTCACAATCCTGTTGTAGTGTCACAAAGCTGTAAATCACACCAGTGGACTTCCAGGGACAGCCAGCCAAACCTACTACTTGCTATGTAAATTGCAAGTGGATGGGAAAAAAGTGGGTATAATTGAGTGAATCAAAAACCAAGACAGTTATAAGGCTCAGTCCTAGAGGTGGGCTTGGGGGACAATATAACCTGTTGTATACAAATGAGTATAAAAAATGTTGGTGGGTTTGGTGATGTCACTATCTTCATTATGCAGCCCCCAGTGTACTTCTTGTTTCTTTATTTCTTGTTTTCCTTCTTTGATCTTTGCCCTCAATCTGTATGCTAATAATTTGTCAGATCTACTGCTCCCATCATAACACTTCTATATTATTCTAAAACAGTGTCTGATATACTTTGTCCAAGTCCAGTGGGTTAATTTGGAGCCTCCACACTTGGGGCCTCATTACGAGTCTGGCAGCCTTCAAACTGCTATGGCCTTGACAGCCTGAATGCCAAATTAGGACTTTTGCAGTCGGAGTGCTAAAGGACCACCGTCCTCGCCGTAATCATGGTCCCCAACAGCATGACAGCGGTCAAGCTTGTAATCATCCATGGGGGCGCTGAACTCAGTGCTGCCATGCTGATTACAACCCCCCTTTCCGCCAGCCTTTTCGTGGTTGAGATCCTGCCATTAAAAGGCTGGTGGAAAGGTAGTGCAGGCGGCCACAGGGAGGCCCCTGCACTACCTATGATTATGTCATGGGCAGTGCAGGGGCCCCCCTGCCCAGCATCATCGGAATGCACACTGTCTACTATGCAGACAGTGCACATTCCAAGGGTGCAGATCTGGCCCTTTTGTGCTACGAGATAGCTCCCGGCTCTTTTAAGGGAGCTGAGTGCTATCTTGTAGCGCTGTTTCGGTGGGAATTTTCTATTTCAAGGTTTATGCCAGTCAGCCAGATCAGGCTGCCAGAAACCTTGTAGTAGGTTGGGGGTATGCCACGACCATGGCATTCTCCCCGCGAGTGTGGCGGTCCCATGTTGGGACCACCAAACTCGTAATGAGCCCCTAAGATCTTTCTCCAAATGTTGGTAGAATTTGTGGTTTTATGCATTCCTTCTATGCTCTCGAAGCAGTGTCTGATTTTGATTGGATTTTACTCATAACTGATGATGTCAGCCCTGTCACCTGTATCATTTTCTCCAAGATATTCTTTTTCATCTTGTAAAAAGTCTAATGCTGTTTGTTCTCTATCTGTGGGCTTGCCTGAATGGCTTCCCTCATCATGATAGGTGCATGAGTTGAGATGGCTTTCTGATTGTTTTAACCATGAGAGATATGTGAAACTCACCAAAAAGTATTCTAGCATAGCAAAGATCTTGTGTACTAAGTCAATTAGGTAATCAGTGCTGCTAAGATCAACCAGATCTTCCTCTTCCTTACAGTTGGTACATATCTTTTTCTATTGTCTATCATGCTATCCATAAGAATGCTGTGGTCTCCCCCAGTCAACCTCTGCCTTATCTGATATTACTGCTTAAGGATACATTAACTGAAGAAGGAACCACTCTTTCTTTAGAAGATGGGTTTCTGGACCCATGTCACACTTCAGACCTTGAACCATGTTCAGAGAACCAACAGTGGCATGACTGGTGACTCGAGGCCTTGGACAGTAAATCTAACAATTTTCAACAATAAGGTATTTTGAATTGGGTTCGTACTGCATTCATTCCATCACAGAATTTATGGGTGCTAATGTGGCTGCTAAAATGTGCATGTGCCACTAGAATTGATGGATATCCTCGCATAAACAGAGGTACACAAGCTGATTCTAACTGTTTGGCTACATTTGATTTTACTGCACATTGCACTTTTTTAGAAAACTATGCAGGAATTTTGCTACTTTTAACTTTTCCCCGGAAGAGTGAAGTTAGTTTTCTTCTGCTGCCCTTTTTTAGAGTACAGCATCCATTATACTTCAATGCTTATGCTTATGCACTCTAGTTTCAAGTAGGCTGGATGAAAAAATAATCTTGTTTTTTGTTGTTGTTTTGAAGGGTATTCTGACAAAATATTGTTAGGCACAAATATTGTTTCAACAAAATTGTGAAATGAAGAGATGAGGGATGGAATGCTGAACAATGTCAAATATTCACCCCAAGTCACAGATCTATTGTTTTTTTTGCTTGCCACACCATTCCAGTTTGGACACAGCCATATGCAAATAAGCCTTGAACCTGCATCCCACGTGAAAAGTCCAGCCCGAACTGCCAGACCAGGTACTCCCTGTACTGGAAACAAGCATCCTTGGACCGGTTTTGGGCTCCCGTGCTCAATGTGCCACTGGATTCAAACTAACCTGGCTGATGAGGGGTGATACCCCAAAACCTGTCCCAGGATGATTGTTTCCAGTCTGGGGAAGACCTGGCCTGGTAGTTTGGGATGGACCGTTCCAATGGGGAGCAAGGTCAAGGCTGATTATCATATGGCTGGGTCCGAATTGGGGTGGCATGTTGAGCAATAAACAATGGATTTAACCACGATCTGTGGCTTGGGGTGAATCCCTGACAATGTTAAGTATTCATTCCATCATATTTTTGTAGAAAAATTTTGTGATGTGAAAAACATTGTGGGGCAAAATATAGAAGTTAAGAGTATTGTTTTGTATGTCTTTTATATTGTTTTTTTAAATGTAACTCTACATAATATTGTTTTTAATTATTCAATTGAGTTTTACTAGCATTTGTGATCTAAATTGTTATTATTTGAATGTTAAAAATGTTTAATTACATTTTAGTCAATTTTTATTTTTTTTAGCCGGTTGTTGAGTTTGTAGGAGAATAGGGTGGGAAGTACGTAGTTTCAAAATTAGTTTTTTACTTTTTTGATTGCTCTTTATTAAGTTCTGCATTTCCACTTCACAGTGCTACAGTTCTGTCAATTTTTCAAACCTGCATTCCGCACCCCAACAATATAAGGATAGCTTTTTTATTTCTGTGCCCCATGCAACAGCAAGGGGCAAAGGGTCCCAACAGGGAAACAGGGCAGAGTGATATTATGCAAACATGTTTCACCGCTTTGTGCAGTTAGCATCCTGTGGGGAGTGGGGAACAAAAAATCTATTTCAACCAACTGAACATCAAATCTATATATATAGAAAAACGGTGATTCCATGCCTTCACCTTGTTAGTAGTCTGATTCACTGCGGGACCCAGACTGGCCCCTGCACACTCTGCTTGTGGCCACTAATATAATCCTGTACCTTAATCCCTTGAGTAAGTGCGTATGCTAGGGCCTGCTGTTCAGGGTGCAGTCTGATATGCAAGTCAACTCCCCCACACACCCTGGCCCAATGGGATGTCCATACAGTCACAAATTACTTTTGTACTTGATTATAATCAGTTTTAATTTGTAAATTAGCTAATTAACTGTACAAATACATTTTAGTAATTTGACATAGTGTAAACAGTATCGTAATATATTTTAGTTGATGGCTTAACTGGATGTTTGTGCTAATTATTTTATATTTTTAGTAGTTTAGATCATTATTATAATATGTTTAGATTTTTTAATAATTCTTTTTATAGGTACATTATTTTGGAATACAGTGGTTTTTTTAATGTTATGAATATCATTTGTTTTCGTGGTTGTTACAGTTTTAAGATAATAGGGAAGTAGTATTTCAAATTTAAGGTTTTCATTAAATTAATTCTTGAATATTATTTTGAGAGTAATTTTATAAGATCTTTTTATGTTTTCAGCTTTTAATAAATTATACACATTATATAATACATATTTTCACTTGAATATGGAAATATATTTGAAGTGTTTTTGTTCATATTTGAAATACTAAATCTAACCTCACCAAAGTCAGATGCTTTCCTTTCTGTTGATCAGTTTGGAGTTCTTATTGTACATCTGACCTTTTCGAAGTTCAGCACTTTTTCTGCTGTTGCTCAGGCTGCAGTGGGAAAAGTACATTTGACTCACCACCCCCCTAAGTCCAATACTTTCCCTACTGTTGCTCATGTTGGAATGGAAATAGTAAATTTGACCAGTCCAAAGTACAACTCTTTCACTACTGTTGCTTTTGTTGCTTTTTTTGGACTAGGAATAGTAAATCTAACCTCTCCAGAGTCCAAGTCCAACACTTTCCCCACTGTTGCTTACGCTGGAGTGGGAATACTAAATATGATCCCTGCAAAGTCCATCACTTTCACTACTGTTGCTTAAGTTGGAGTTAAAATAGTAACCTCTTCCATACTGGAATTCTGGTTGGGACGAGAGTAGTGAATTTTACTCTTCCACATCATTTTTTTATTTTAATGTTGTTTTAAACAGATTTTTTGGTTTTAATTTTAAAAGTTTGTTTAATGGAATATTTTTATTATTGATTGTTTCCTAATATTTTACCCCAGCAGGAAGGGTTCAAACTAATTAGTGGAGGATAGTTCCCTACAGGAGAAGGGGATTATGGGAAAAGTTTACTCAGGGACCTTAGATCTGGGATAGCGAACAAGTAAAGACCTTATAAAAAAGAAAGGCAGAATGAAGAAAAATGTGTACATAATACCTCAAAATACACTAAGCTCATATGGTCTAAGATCTAAAAAAGTTACAATGATGGTTAATAAATCACTGAAGATTCAAGGAAAATAGACCCATTCTAGAATAACATAACCTCCATATAAAGGTCCAAGGCAAATATTTCTTGCTCTCAGGGGATGGCCTGCAGTGAAGGTCTATGTAAAAAATAAATAAAAAAAAAAACCTTTGGACACTCCTCTGACCTCCTGGGCTCACAATGAGCTGAGAGGGTAGTCAACCAACTATTAGAAAAACTGCATACACCGGTTAACTTTGATATGCCAATGGCAAGCCTTCAAATAAATCAACATTCAGAGACTATATGAAACCTTAATTAAATCTATAAAGGTAACAGATTGGGAAAAGGAAAGAAAGGATTCCAGTCTGGAACTTAACACACAGGGCCTCATTATGATTTTTGCGGATGGAAAACCCCATTTGCCAGAATCCTGATGGGCAGGTTGCTGCCAGTGTGGCAGCCTCCCCGCCGGGGCATTACGAGTTTCTCTCTGGGTCAGCAGGTGGAACCTTAGTTTCCGCCCGCTGGCAAGCGGGGAAATGGCCTACAGCATTGTCTCTGGCTTTTAACAAGCCGGCAGCAATGCTGTAGTGCATAGGGTGCACCAGCACCCGTCACAACGTTAACTGTCTGCAAAGCAGAGAGTGAACATTACGATGGTGGTGGCCATGGGGGCCCCTGCACCCCATCTCTGCCAGCCTTTTGATGGCGGTGTTACCACAATGAAGTCACTAGCGAAGAAGGGGGTCATGATCCTGAGGTGGATTAGGACTGCCACGACCGCCAGAACGACTAATCCTGGCAGTCCGACTGCGGCGCAAACCACCACGGTCATAATATGGTGCTTAGACCGCTGCACTGGCGGCAGTCTGACCACCACCGCGAGGCTGGCCGCCAATAGAACGCCAGACTTGTAATGATGCACACAATCTCCTCTAGCTGAGGATATTCTTGGAATACCAGCAGAATATAGATCAAGGGAAAATGACCTATGGAGACAAAGAACAGTACATGGTATGAATGATAGGAGTATTTCAGAAGACAAAAAAGGGAGATCTGACTCAGAGCCCCTCACAGTAATAAAATGAAATATCATCATACAGGCAGAGATACGCCCCCAAACTAATTCCAATAATAGTCAACATTTGGTCAAAAACAACCAATATGCACCTAGGGTCACTCAGTGATAGGGGTAAATGATCAGAAGATAATACACCCCTCAGAATATAAATTGAAAAGTCTTTAGGGATCCACCTGTCACTGAGGAAAGAAATTTAAAACGCCCTGAATCACCCAGGCATTACACTGATTTTTACATGGGTCTATTTTGGAGTCCTATACTAGTGAGGATGATGTAAAGGATCAAATGAATATGCCACAGTGTTCCATGTCATTAAGACAAAATCTAGAAATATACAGGTGTTAGACATAATACCGCCATCATCACAAAGAAGAATCTCCCTCCCATGTATGGTAGAATCATCGATGGAAAAAGGTAGTATATTCTCAGATGAATTATCCATACTGCACACGACTCCAGAATTATGTGAATCTAGAGCTAACCTGGCTACAGAGGTGTCTTTAGTTAGAAGTATTTTAACTATCTTGGAATCTATGGTGAATTTACTATTGAAGATACTGAACGATACAGATCATAATACTGATACCTCCCTAAGTATTTGAAATCAAGGGAGGAAAAGTGTACTACAGTGCTGGGTAATATAGGACCAAGAGAGACAGGAGGAGCATCATCAGAGCCCAAAAATCAAAGTAAGGATAGAATGAAAATTGACACAATAGTCCAAACAGAACCACTGTAATTCAAATGTAAGAGTGAGTCCATGCATCAGTCCAGAGGTTTGTTGCATAGCAGTTGGTACAAATGAAGAAGGCTCGGTACGTATGAGAATGTGGCATCCCCAGTCTGTGATGGTAACAAAATGAAAGAGTTGACTGTAGAAGTAGGGATACGACAGGAAAAAAATACGTTTTTGCAATATTCAATTAAAATAAACAACTGCAGGGCTTCTGTATGTCAAAGAGAACAAGAAGGTAGAAAATTACCAAAAAAGGCCGCAGACGAACAGTAACATTGCAGGTGAAAAAGAAAATCATGGCGTACATAACTCTCAAGTGAACTCAGTTACTGAAGATAAAAATGTAAAAGATGGTGGCACCATAAAAGAAATAACTTGGTCTAAGGATGTTCTCCAGGTTATCGTGGAAACAAAAGCTGCTTCGGAAATATCAGCAGAGGTAAAAGAAGTAAATAAAATAGGAGTATTGCTAATAGCAACAGTATACACAAAAGCAATAATAAACAAGAACTCATATAAAACCAGATCATATATTGGAAGGCCAGACAGAATGAGACAAAGAATTTATGAGACTAGGAATAATAAACTGAGATATATTATGCAATACAAAAGAATGCAAGACAGTACAAATTGTTAATATATTTACTGACTGAGATTCAATTCCTTTTTAAAATCATCACATTGTTTTTTAAACAATTGTTAATTAGGCTCTAAGATTGAAGAAAATAAACTCAAGTGATATTGTTTTAGTTTCCTTTCTATAGAACCAAGAATATGCACTACCCTGGCCAAATACATTTATCAACTCTTACTTTTGGCTCATGGTTGATGAAGTTTTAAAGTCGATTGACAATCTAGGATGGGCGCTTAGGTTACGACATATATGAAATACCTTTAAAAAGTATTGCCTACTCTGTCAAGCGGAAGATATAGTAACTATGAGCCCATCATGCCTTTATAAGGAAAATGTGATCTCAAGTTTGGCTGCTCAAGAGAAAACAATGATGGAAAGAATCCTAGTAATTCAAATTTACTTAAATGGCAGATAGTCACAGAATCAAAAATTACAGAACTGTTTATGATTAAAATGTATGATTGGAGTTGGATAGCTGCAGCCCTTCAACCTGCGTCACAGGAGCAAAAACCATTTAAATCCTGACAATAGTATCATTCAAATATTGCCTTGTAATATAGTTAGCTTCAAAAGACATTTTAAATATTTGCAAGCAAAATCGAAAGAAAGGGATATATCTATTGCAACATTTCAGGAAACCTGGGAAACAGAGAATGTGGTATTACAGGATTATCTTGTCTGTAGTGTTAATTCAGTGATGGGTAAATTTGGCCACCCAGCCAGAGGAGTGATTGTACTAGTGGCCGTTTAAATTAACTTTTAGAGTGACATAATATTTAAAGAGTTTAGAGATTTCTTAACTGTTGTGAACTCTAGAGGCAAAGAAAGCAAAAGCAGATCTGCACTAAAAAGTCAAAATAAAAGTAAGTCTAATCATAGTTAATACATACTTTCCACTGAATGAAAAACAATATAATTTATTTAAAACTCTTGTTCTTAAACTGATAAAATCAACTTAAAGTTTCCAGTTACTCCTATGCTCTTACTAGGGGACTTTAATGCTAAAGTTTAATCTAGTGACGCCGTTGACATGTTCCAGTTAGAAATAGAAAGACGCTTGGCCATTCCATGACAATTACTGAGAAGTTGCAAAGGCAACCAAATCGGAGAGAAAACTGTTTTTGGCATTAACAGGCATTAATATGATCATAATTAATGGAAGATTAATGAACAAGCAACAAGGCCAATGTACATTTGATAATGGGTGAATATCTTCCCTTATTGATTATGTTACAAACACGTTTGAAGATTTTCACTGAGTAAAATAGCTGGAAACTGAGAAGCTGATGGGCAGCCACCACATGCATCTTTTGCTGTAAGATGATTTCTCAGTGAATGGGAGAGAAATCTAGCAGATCTTTAACCTAATAAGATGTAAGACTGAAAGGAAAATCATTTGGTCATAGCGAATTAAAAGAAAAAGCTAAAAAATGTTTCAAGACCAACTGAAACTAAATACAGAGCAGACACCTCTGAGTAGGATTGAGCAATACTAAAAACGAATTCAAGCAATCTGACTTCATTTGAATAACAAATAACAAGTTAACAAATTAACTGATGAGAAGTCAATCAAGAAGAAGACAAGTGACTCTAGGGGGGTTCCTAAGGTAAAATAAACAGAAATATAAGAGAAGCTTTCAAGAGTGACTATTTGAGTAGAGAGATTGATAAAACAATACAGAAAAGAATATAGGAAAGAGGTAAGAAGAACATCCTGGTTGGAAAATGCAAAGCAATAGACTAATGTCATATCGGCATTAAGAGAAGGGAGATCCAGAATGTTCTGGGATCTTTTTTGGAAACCACAGAAAACGTGAAAAAATTGTAGCAAATCTTGTGGAAGAGAAAGTAAGTGGTGGTTGTGGTAGGAAGTTTGGAGTAGGTATATTACTTAGCTTTATTAATAGAGCAGAAATCAGAATGTGATGCAGAGTTGGAGGTGAAGGATGCAGACCCTTGTCATACAGAATAGAAGGTACTGTTTCCAACAATAAAAGATATAGAAGGAATATGAAAACATAAAATGCTCATGGTGGCCAAATGGTCTAAGTTAAATCCCAAATTATGGAGTAAGGTCCTTTCACTGCTGTTTGAAGCAGTAATTACCAGGAGTAAAATCCTAGATTCTTGGAAAGGCAGGTAAGGATCCCAATTTTTAAAAAGGGTTCAAGAGAGCTGCCAAGGTGTGGCAGTTTACAATACACAACTCTGAATCAGTACGGCCTTTTAGATGTTTATTCAGCATACAGGCTAACGCTGCTTGCCTCTTAGCCTGGCTCCCAAAACTGCCAGTGTACATTCCAAAACCCCCTATAATTCTGGAACTTGCAGTCCACATCTGTAGCATAACTTATTTTTCTTACTTTGAGATTCCATCTTTTCTATACTGCTGTCTTTTTTTGACATTCGCCTAATTTGTTCTATAGTTTTCTTTCAACCTTGTTCCATATTCGTAGCATGTTTTTGTGCTTTAGTTTCCATTCTGGCCATCCGTAGAATTTCTTGCAAATGCAATTTTTTACTAGTAATTTCTTCCATGAACTTTACTGAACTGCATTCTTGTATTATCCTAAATCTCATTGCCTCTTCATTATTCCATTTTTCAAACTCACAAAAAGTCACTAATTTCCTTAGCCTCGTTACATACTCGTCCATAGATTCATCTTTTCTTTGAAAAGCTATACTGAAGTTATATTTTTCAAAATCTAGATTTCTCTGTGAACCAAATCTTTCATTCAGGCATTTCATAAGACTGTTGTATGTACTTCTCTCTTGATCAGGAAATGTTATTATTAACCTCTTCTGTGCCTTGGACGAGATGATCTCGTCCAAGGCTACAGTTCCCCTGTGCCTTGGACGAGATCATCTCGTCCATGGAACAGGGGAACTTGGGGGCGCGCTAGCGCGCCCCCCGTGCACCCCCCTTCCCCCCCCAAGTCGGGGATGGAAGGGGAAGACCTTCCCCTTCCACCCCCGACCCCCCCCCCCCACCCCCCCCTGTGACGTCAGCGCGCGCGCAGCGCGCGCGCTGATGTGTCACAGGGGCCTCCCTCGTCGCGCTGGAAGCTCTGCTTCCAGCGCGATTGAAAAAGAAATGCAAAAGCATTTCTTTTTCAATCACTTGGGAGGCCCGGAGGGGCTTCAAAGGGAAGGAAAAGTATTTCCTTCCCTTTGAAGTCCCTCCGAGGGTTTCAAAAGCCGGATTGCTTGCAATCCGGCTTTTGAAACCCCACTAGACACCAGGGATTTTTTTTTTTTTCTTAGAAATTGACAAAAGGGAGCGACCCCTTGGGCAAGGGTCGCTCCCAGGGGGGCATATTTTCGGGAAGGCCTTTTCTGCCCCCCCTGGGGGCAGATCGGCCTACTATTAGGCCGATCTGCCCCCAGGGGGGGCAGAGACCTCTAGGCACCAGGGACCATTTTTTTTTGTTTCATTTTTTTTTATTGAGGTGGGGAGCGACCCCTTAGGCAAGGGTCGTTCCCCTTGGGGGAAAATTATATTTTGGCCATTTCTGCCCCCCTTGGGGGCAGATTGGCCTATTTTGATGAGGCCAATCTGCCCCCAAGGGGGGTAGAAACCACTAGACACCAGGGATTTTTTTTTTTTTTTATTGTTATTGACAAAAGGGAGCGACCCCTTGGGCAAGGGTCGCTCCCAGGGGGGCATATTTTCGGGAAGGCCTTTTCTGCCCCCCCTGGGGGCAGATCGGCCTACTATTAGGCCTATCTGCCCTCAGGGGGGGCAGAAACCTCTAGGCACCAGGGACCATTTTTTTTTTTTTTTTTCATTTTTTTTTTTTGGGTGGGGAGCGACCCCTTAGGCAAGGGTCGCTCCCAATGGGGGAAAATTATATTTTGCCCATTTCTGCCCCCCTTGGGGGCAGATTGGCCTATTTTGATGAGGCCAATCTGCCCCCAAGGGGGGTAGAAACCACTAGACACCAGGGAGTTTTTTCTTTGCGTGAATTTCACGCAAAGGGAGCGACCACTTAGGCAAGGGTCGCTCCCTGGGGGGGAGGGGAATTTATTTTAGGCCATTTCTGCCCCCCCTGGGGGCAGATCGGCCTATTATTAGGCCGAACTGCCCCCGGGGGGGGGGGGCAGAACACTCTAGGCGCCAGGGCAAATGTTTTTTTGTGTTTTTTTTTTTTGTTGTTTCTTTTTTTAGAGATGGGGAGCGACCCATCAGGCAAGGGTCGCTCCCCTGGGGGGGCAAATTGTATTTAGACCATTTCTGCCCCCCTGGGGGCAGATTGGGCAATTTTAGGTCAATCTGCCCCCAAGGGGGCAGAAACCACTGGGCACCGGGGATTTGTTTTTTGGTGCCAATGTCACGCAGGGGGAGCGACCCCGTAGGCAAGGGTCGCTCCCGGGGGGGGGGGGGTGGGGGTTGGGGGGGCAAATTTATTTTAGGCCATTTCTGCCCCCCCGGGGGACAGATCGGCCTATTATTAGGCCGAACTGCCCCCGGGGGGGGGGGGGCAGAACACTCTAGGCGCCAGGGCAATTTTTTTTTTGTGTTTTTTTTTTTTTTTTTTTCTTTTTTTAGAGATGGGGAGCGACCCATCAGGCAAGGGTCGCTCCCCTGGGGGGGGCAAATTGTATTTAGACCATTTCTGCCCCCCTGGGGGCAGATTGGCCAATTTTAGGTCAATCTGCCCCCAAGGGGGCAGAAATCACTAGGCACCGGGGATTTGTTTTTTGGCGCCAATGTCACGCAGGGGGAGCGACCCCGTAGGCAAGGGTCGCTCCCGGGGTGGGGGTGGGGGTTGGGGGGGCAAATTTATTTTAGGCCATTTCTGCCCCCCCGGGGGACAGATCGGCCTATTATTAGGCCGAACTGCCCCCGGGGGGGGGGGGGGGGCAGAACACTCTAGGCGCCAGGGCAATTTTTTTTTTGTGTTTTTTTTTTGTTGTTGTTTCTTTTTTTAGAGATGGGGAGCGACCCATCAGGCAAGGGTCGCTCCCCTGGGGGGGCAAATTGTATTTAGACCATTTCTGCCCCCCTGGGGGCAGATTGGCCAATTTTAGGTCAATCTGCCCCCAAGGGGGCAGAAACCACTAGGCACCGGGGATTTGTTTTTTGGCGCCAATGTCACGCAGGGGGAGCGACCCCGTAGGCAAGGGTCGCTCCCGGGGGGGGGGGGGTTGGGGTGGCAAATTTATTTTAGGCCATTTCTGCCCCCCCGGGGGACAGATCGGCCTACTATTAGGCCGAACTGCCCCCGGGGGGGGGCAGAACACTCTAGGCGCCAGGGCAAATTTTTTTTTGTGTTTTTTTTTTGGTGTTGTTTCTTTTTTTAGAGCTGGGGAGCGACCCATCAGGCAAGGGTCGCTCCCCTGGGGGGGCAAATTGTATTTAGACCATTTCTGCCCCCCTGGGGGCAGATTGGCCAATTTTAGGTCAATCTGCCCCCAAGGGGGCAGAAACCACTAGGCACCGGGGATTTGTTTTTTGGCACCAATGTCACGCAGGGGGAGCGACCCCGTAGGCAAGGGTCGCTCCCGGGGGGGGGGGGTGGGGGTTGGGGGGGCAAATTTATTTTAGGCCATTTCTGCCCCCCCGGGGGACAGATCGGCCTATTATTAGGCCGAACTGCCCCCGGGGGGGGGGGGCAGAACACTCTAGGCGCCAGGGCAATTTTTTTTTTGTGTTTTTTTTTTTTTTTTTCTTTTTTTTTAGATGGGGAGCGACCCATCAGGCAAGGGTCGCTCCCCTGGGGGGGGCAAATTGTATTTAGACCATTTCTGCCCCCCTGGGGGCAGATTGGCCAATTTTAGGTCAATCTGCCCCCCTATTTTGATGAGGCCAATCTGCCCCCAAGGGGGGGTAGAAACCACTAGACACCAGGGAGTTTTTTCTTTGCGTGAATTTCACGCAAAGGGAGCGACCACTTAGGCAAGGGTCGCTCCCTGGGGGGGAGGGGAATTTATTTTAGGCCATTTCTGCCCCCCCTGGGGGCAGATCGGCCTATTATTAGGCCGAACTGCCCCCGGGGGGGGGGGGGCAGAACACTCTAGGCGCCAGGGCAAATGTTTTTTTTGTGTTTTTTTTTTTTGTTGTTTCTTTTTTTAGAGATGGGGAGCGACCCATCAGGCAAGGGTCGCTCCCCTGGGGGGGCAAATTGTATTTAGACCATTTCTGCCCCCCCTGGGGGCAGATTGGGCAATTTTAGGTCAATCTGCCCCCAAGGGGGCAGAAACCACTGGGCACCGGGGATTTGTTTTTTGGTGCCAATGTCACGCAGGGGGAGCGACCCCGTAGGCAAGGGTCGCTCCCGGGGGGGGGGGGTGGGGGTTGGGGGGGCAAATTTATTTTAGGCCATTTCTGCCCCCCCGGGGGACAGATCGGCCTATTATTAGGCCGAACTGCCCCCGGGGGGGGGGGCAGAACACTCTAGGCGCCAGGGCAATTTTTTTTTTGTGTTTTTTTTTTTTTTTTTTTTCTTTTTTTAGAGATGGGGAGCGACCCATCAGGCAAGGGTCGCTCCCCTGGGGGGGGCAAATTGTATTTAGACCATTTCTGCCCCCCTGGGGGCAGATTGGCCAATTTTAGGTCAATCTGCCCCCAAGGGGGCAGAAATCACTAGGCACCGGGGATTTGTTTTTTGGCGCCAATGTCACGCAGGGGGAGCGACCCCGTAGGCAAGGGTCGCTCCCGGGGTGGGGGTGGGGGTTGGGGAGGCAAATTTATTTTAGGCCATTTCTGCCCCCCCGGGGGACAGATCGGCCTATTATTAGGCCGAACTGCCCCCGGGGGGGGGGGGGGCAGAACACTCTAGGCGCCAGGGCAATTTTTTTTTTGTGTTTTTTTTTTTTTGTTGTTTCTTTTTTTAGAGATGGGGAGCGACCCATCAGGCAAGGGTCGCTCCCCTGGGGGGGGCAAATTGTATTTAGACCATTTCTGCCCCCCTGGGGGCAGATTGGCCAATTTTAGGTCAATCTGCCCCCAAGGGGGCAGAAACCACTAGGCACCGGGGATTTGTTTTTTGGCACCAATGTCACGCAGGGGGAGCGACCCCGTAGGCAAGGGTCGCTCCCGGGGGGGGGGGGGGTTGGGGTGGCAAATTTATTTTAGGCCATTTCTGCCCCCCCGGGGGACAGATCGGCCTACTATTAGGCCGAACTGCCCCCGGGGGGGGGCAGAACACTCTAGGCGCCAGGGCAAATTTTTTTTTGTGTTTTTTTTTTGGTGTTGTTTCTTTTTTTAGAGCTGGGGAGCGACCCATCAGGCAAGGGTCGCTCCCCTGGGGGGGCAAATTGTATTTAGACCATTTCTGCCCCCCTGGGGGCAGATTGGCCAATTTTAGGTCAATCTGCCCCCAAGGGGGCAGAAACCACTAGGCACCGGGGATTTGTTTTTTGGCACCAATGTCACGCAGGGGGAGCGACCCCGTAGGCAAGGGTCGCTCCCGGGGGGGGGGTGGGGGTTGGGGGGGGCAAATTTATTTTAGGCCATTTCTACCCCCCCGGGGGACAGATCGGCCTATTATTAGGCCGAACTGCCCCCCGGGGGTGGGGAGGGCAGAACACTCTAGGCGCCAGGGCAATTTTTTTTTTTTGTGTTTTTTTTTTTGTTGTTTCTTTTTTTAGAGATGGGGAGCGACCCATCAGGCAAGGGTCGCTCCCCTGGGGGGGCAAATTGTATTTAGACCATTTCTGCCCCCCTGGGGGCAGATTGGCCAATTTTAGGTCAATCTGCCCCCAAGGGGGCAGAAACCACTAGGCACCGGGGATTTGTTTTTTGGCGCCAATGTCACGCAGGGGGAGCGACCCCGTAGGCAAGGGTCGCTCCCGGGGGGGGGATGGGGGTTGGGGGGCAAATTTATTTTAGGCCATTTCTGCCCCCCCGGGGGACAGATCGGCCTATTATTAGGCCGAACTGCCCCCGGGGGGGGCAGAACACTCTAGGCACCAGGGCAATTTTTTTTTTGGTGTTTTTTTTTTTTTTTGTTTCTTTTTTTAGAGATGGGGAGCGACCCATCAGGCAAGGGTCGCTCCCCTGGGGGGGCAAATTGTATTTAGACCATTTCTGCCCCCCTGGGGGCTTGTATTTAGACCATTTCTGCCCCCCTGGGGGCAGATTGGCCAATTTTAGGTCAATCTGCCCCCAAGGGGGCAGAAACCACTAGGCACCGGGGATTTGTTTTTTGGCGCCAATGTCACGCAGGGGGAGCGACCCCGTAGGCAAGGGTCGCTCCCGGGGGGGGTGGGTGTTGGGGGGGCACATTTATTTTAGGCCATTTCTGCCCACCCGGGGGGCAGATCGGCCTATTATTAGGCCGATCTGCCCCCGGGTGGGGGGGGGGCAGAAACCTCTAGGCGCCAGGGGAATTTTTCTTTTTTTTCTTTGTTTTTTTTTTTTTAGAGATGGGGAGCGACCCATCAGGCAAAAGTCGCTCCCCTGGGGGACAAATTGTATTTAGGCCATTTCTGCCCCCCTTGGGGGCAGATTGGCTGAGTTTAGGTCAACCTGCCCCCAAGGGGGCAGAAACCACTAGGCACCGGGGATTTGTTTTTTGGTGCCAATGTCACGCAGGGGGAGCGACCCCGTAGGCAAGGGTCGCTCCCGGCGGAGGAGGGTGGGGGTTGGGGGGGCAAATTTATTTTAGGGCATTTCTGCCCCCCCCCTGGGGCCGGCTGAGCTACAGGCCAAACACCACAGGTAGGCACCTTGCAAAAAACACCTCTGTTTTCTGTGAAAAAATATGTTGTGTCCACGTTGTGTTTTGGGCCATTTCCTTTTGTGGGCGCTAGGCCTACCCACAGAAGTGATGTACCATTTTTATCGAGAGACTTAGGGGAACGCTGGGTGGAAGGAAATTTGTGGCTCCTCTCAGATTCCAGAACTTTCTGTCACCGAAATGAGAGGAAAAAGTGTTTTTTGGGCCAAATTTTGATGTTTGCAAAGGATTCTGGGTAACATAACCTGGTCAGAGCCCCGCAAGTCACCCCATCTTGGATTCCCCTGGGTTTCTAGTTTTCAAAAATGCACTGGTTTGCTAGGTTTCCTCAGGTGTCGGCTGAGCTACAGGCCAAAATCCACAGGTAGGCACTGCTTTTTATAAAAAAATGTGATGTGTCCACGTTGCGCTTTGGGGTGTTTCCTGTCGCCGGCGCTAGGCCTACCCACGCAAGTGAGGTATCATTTTTATCGGGAGACTTGGGGGAACGCTGGGTGGAAGGAAATTTGTAGCTCCTCTCAGATTCCAGAACTTTCTGCCACAGAAATGTGAGGGACATGTGTTTTTTTAGCCAAATTTTGAGATTTGCAAAGGATTCTGGGTAACAGAACCTGGTCCGAGCCCCGCAAGTCACCCCTCCTTGGATTCCCCTAGGTCTCTAGTTTTCAGAAATGCACAGGTTTGGTAGGTTTCCCTAGGTGCCGGCTGAGCTAGAGGCCAAAATCTACAGGTAGGCACTTCGCAAAAAACACCTCTGTTTT
This sequence comes from Pleurodeles waltl, assembly GCF_031143425.1. Lineage (NCBI taxonomy): Eukaryota > Metazoa > Chordata > Amphibia > Caudata > Salamandridae > Pleurodeles > Pleurodeles waltl. The sequence continues at coordinate 27,485,753 of NC_090441.1, forward strand.
TTCCCAAAATTTAGGATGTGTCCACGTTGCGCTTTGGGGTGTTTCCTGTCGCCGGCGCTAGGCCTACCCACGCAAGTGAGGTATCATTTTTATCGGGAGACTTGGGGGAACGCTGGGTGGAAGGAAATTTGTAGCTCCTCTCAGATTCCAGAACTTTCTGCCACAGAAATGTGAGGGACATGTGTTTTTTTAGCCAAATTTTGAGGTTTGCAAAGGATTCTGGGTAACAGAACCTGGTCCGAGCCACACAAGTCACCCCTCCTTGGATTCCCCTAGGTCTCTAGTTTTCAGAAATGTACAGGTTTGGTAGGTTTCCCTAGGTGGCGGCTGAGCTAGAGGCCAAAATCTCCAGGTAGTCACTTTGCTAAAAACAGCTCTGTTTTCTGTGATGTGTCCACGTTGTGTTTTGGGGCATATCCTGTCGCGGGCGCTAGGCCTACCCACACAAGTGAGGTATCATTTTTATCGGGAGACGTGGGGGAACGCTCGGTGGAAAGAAATTTGTGGCTCCTCTCAGATTCCAGAACTTTCTGCCACAGAAATGTGAGGAACATGTGTTTTTTTAGCCAAATTTTGAGGTTTGCAAAGGATTCTGGGTAACAGAACCTGGTCCGAGCCCCGCAAGTCACCCCTCCTTGGATTCCCCTAGGTCTCTAGTTTTCAGAAATGCACAGGTTTGGTAGGTTTCCCTAGGTGGCGGCTGAGCTAGAGGCCAAAATCTACAGGTAGTCACTTTGCTAAAAACAGCTCTGTTTTCTGTGATATGTCCACGTTGTGTTTTGGGGCATATCCTGTCGCGGGCGCTAGGCCTACCCACACAAGTGAGGTATCATTTTTATCGGGAGACGTGGAGGAACGCTGGGTGGAAGGAAATTTGTGGCTCCTCTCAGATTCCAGAACTTTCTGCCACAGAAATGTGAGGAACATGTGTTTTTTTAGCCAAATTTTGAGATTTGCAAAGGATTCTGGGTAACAGAACCTGGTCCGAGCCCCGCAAGTCACCCCTCCTTGGATTCCCCTAGGTCTCTAGTTTTAAGAAATGCACAGGTTTGGTAGGTTTCCCTAGGTGGCGGCTGAGCTAGAGGCCAAAATCTACAGGTAGTCACTTTGCTAAAAACAGCTCTGTTTTCTGTGATATGTCCACGTTGTGTTTTGGGGCATATCCTGTCGCGGGCGCTAGGCCTACCCACACAAGTGAGGTATCATTTTTATCGGGAGACGTGGGGGAACATAGATTAGCAAAACAAGTACTATTGCCCCTTGTCTTTCTCTACATTTTTTCCTTCCAAATATAGGAGTGTGTGTAAAAAAGACATCTATTTGAGAAATTCCCTGTAATTCACGTGCTACTATGGTCACCCCGGAATTCAGAGATGTGCAAATAACCACTGCTCCTCAACACCTTATCTTGTGCCCTTTTTGGAAATGCAAAGGTTTTCTTGATAGCTATTTTTTACTCCTTATATTTCTGCAAATGAATTGCTGTATACCCGGTATAGAATGAAAACGCACTGCAGGGTGCAGCTCATTTATTGGCTCTGGGTTCCTCGGGTTCTTGATGAACCTACAAACCCTATATATCCCCGCAACCAGAGGAGTCCAGCAGACGTAACGGTATATTGCTTTTGATAATCTGACATTGCAGGGAAAAGTTACAGAGTAAAACGTAGAGAAAAATTGATGGTTTTTTCACCTCAATTTCAATATTTTTCTTTTTCAGCTGTTATTTTCTGTAGGAAACCCTTGTAGGATCTACACAAATGACCCCTTGCTGAATTCAGAATTTTGTCTACTTTTCAGAAATGTTTAGGTGTCTGGGATCCAGCATTGGTTTCATGACCATTCCTGTCACTGACTGGAAGGAGGCTGAAAGCACAAAAAATTGCACAAATGGGGTATGCCCCAGTAAAATGCCAAAATTGTGTTGAAAAATTGGGTTATCTGATTCAAGTCTGCCTGTTCCTGAAAGCTGGGAAGCTGCTGAGTTTAGCACCGCAAACCCTTTGTTGATGCCATTTTCAGGGGAAAAACCACAAGCCTTCTTCTGCAGCCACTTTTTCAATTTTTTTTGAAAAAAACGAAATTTTCACTGTATTTTGGCCAATTTCTTGGCCTCCTTCAGGGGAACCCACAAAGTCTGGGTACCTCTAGAATCCCTAGGATGTTGGAAAAAAAGGACGCAAATTTGGCTTGGTTAGCTTATGTGGACAAAAAGTTATGAGGGCCTAAGCGCGAACTGCCCCAAATAGGCAAAAAAAGGCCTGGCACAGGAGGGGGAAAAGGCCTGGCAGCGAAGGGGTTAAGTCTTCCACGTAATTTAACACAAGGTTAAATGATAAATATTTTGCTTGTGGCTTTTAGGAAATGTTCATATCTTCATTTCCATTTTCCCTCATCTCTGCGCAATATTATGTTGATCTGATATGTCAAATGGTAATGGTCTCCAAAAAAATATACTTGAGACACTCTCTATGATTTCTTCATTCTAATATGCTATGCACATTTATTACTACTTCACTGCTTGTATCTTCACTTGACATTGCTTCATCTTTTTTTTATATTAATATTGTATTTTTTTCAAAGAAAAGTAACTTTGATAAAGGAAAGATGTTTTGCCTGACTTAGAAATGGTGCCTCAGTGCTACCAATGAAGTTCAATTGAAAATGCCTGGTTTTAAGATGGCCGCCAAGATTTGACCAAAATCTCACAAACTTTCAGTATCCTTCCACTTTAACTATTATTTCCTGTGCTTTGTTTGTGCACATTTGTGATATTGTATACAATTCAATGTGGTAGCTGAGATTGACCTTTATCTTGTCACTGTAGATTTGTTGATCCAATTTTACTGACTTTAAAATGGGACTCTTCACCCTAGACGTTCTGTGAGATTAATATGGCGATCATAACATCCACATTCAAACAACGCACAAGTGTGTATGCCTCAGCCAATGGCCTTTCATCTCCAATTTAGCCATCCGGCACCCAGCGCCTCCAACATTACTACACCTGTCTGTAATTTGTACATCTTTTAAACTGGAAAGGAACAGTTTGTTACTTCCAGTGTTTAAAAATTCTTTAGAAAAGATGAGAACATGATGTGATGACAATTGTGATTACTTGAAAATATGAGATTGTGTTTTAAACTTGGAAAAACTTTAGGAATGTTAATGGAAAAAACAGTTTCATTTGCAAAATAATTTTACCAAATAAAACAAGCTGAAATATTGGGTGGCTGTGGAAAGTTTTGACATTTTCAACATTTGTTTGCCCAGTTCAGCACATTATTGGCCCCTTCTGGATGAAGTCTTGGTTCACCTTGATGCACTATATCATTGTTTTTGCACATTTCTCTAATCGTCGGTGCCAACTTAAAGTGCTTATTGCATAGCTTTTTTTTAAACTGTTAACTTTAACATAAATGTTATATTTCCAAAGCCCTTATTAAAGCTTTGTTTAGATCTGAGTGTTATTAAATTTTAAGGAAATTAGGGTCCTCTTTAGCACTTTAGTAGTTTCTTTCAGATGAAGCTTCGAACATTATGTTGCACTTTATTGCTCTATGGCATAGTTCTCTGATCTGTGGTGGTACTGTAAACTAAAGAGGTTATATACAGTATTTTTTTATCGTTGTTCTACAGCAATTTTCATTTTCTAAGAGCACTTTAAAAGTATTCCTTGCTCATTTCACTGAGTTAGCATATTTTATAGAAATTAGGCCCTCTTGAGTGGGACCTTGTCCCCGAAAACAAAAAGTATTATTTTTGGGTTGAAAGTAGTGTATGTTAGCAATATGGTTATGGAAGTATGAAATGTTTTTTACAACTTTTTATTATGTATAATTGTTATGAAAGAAAATAAATGTTTTATAACTCTTTTATTGGTAATTGAGGAAAGTGAACATTGTATAGTGTTGTGATGATTTTTGATGAAGGCCTGTGTTGGCCTTTTGATCCCAAATAAATAAATAAACTTGAAACACAAGACTAGTATTTTTATTGTTTATGTTTAAATAATAATTTTACTTTTTTAAATATTATGGGCCTGATTACGAGTTTGTCGGTCGGAAAACCTGACTGTCAGACCCCTTGGTGAGGAGGCCACCGTGGAGCTGCTGGTCTCCCCGCCTGCCATATTAGGAGTTTTCAACTGGGCTGACGGGCGGAAACCAAGGTTTTCACCAATCAGCCCAGTGGAAAACGTGCGGCGGAATTGGACTCGGTTTCACATGGAGCTGAGTCCAAAACCGTTGCACAGGGGGCCTTCTGAGCACCCTCAGAATGTGCACTGTCATCTGAGCAGACAGTGCACATTCTGACGGAGTTAGGGAAGGGGGTCCCTGCGCTGCCCACAACAATGTTGTGGGCAGTGTAGGAGCCCCCGTGGCCCTCAGCACTTGTTCTCCGCCAGCCTTTTAATGACGGTTGAACCTACATGAAAAGGCTGTCAGAGAACATGGTTGTAATCAGCAGGGTGGGGCAGACTTCAACATCGCCCTGATCACAACCAAGACTGCCATCAGCCCGTTGGGATCAGAGATCCTGGCGGAGATAGTGATGTTTTGGCGGCACCATCCCCCAGACTTGTAATGTGGCAGTCAGACTGCCACAGCCTTCGCAGTCCAACCGTCACCACGAGTCTGGTGGTCTTGAGACCGCCAGACTCGTATTCTGGCTTTCTGTTTGTTGTTTTTTTATTATTTAAAAAAAAAAAATCAAAGTATGTATTTTTATTTTATGTTTATAAGTTAAAAATGTTTTATATATTTTTATATTGTATGCACATTTTACAATTATTTTGCTCTTCTAGATCATTCTATATTTTTATTGTTGATATTTTTGACTTTACAAAGGGCTTCATTATGAGAGTGGAGGTCGGACCGCCGCATTCCTGGAAGTCCAACTGGCACATTACAATCCTGGAGGTCGGACCGCCTGGGGACCGCTGCCACTTACAGGAACATGGTTCCCCGTGGGGTGGCGGCAGTCAGAGTCTGAGTTCAGCACCGCCGTGCTGATCATGAGTCCAGTTTTCAGCAGCCTTTTCATGATGGGGACCTTGCCATGAAAAGGCTGGCGGAAAGCCTGTGCTGGGGGCCACAGATGGGCCTTTGCAATGTCACGACCATGTCATAGGCAGTGCAGGGGCCCTCCTGCCCAGCACCCTTGCAATGTGCACTGTCTGCTGCAGCAGACAGTGTGCATTCCAGGGTGCTGGGAGCACCCCATGTACAACGACATTGGTCCCGGCTCCATGAAGAGCTGCTGCATGGTTTTCACTGAGCTGACCGGTGAAAACCTCAGATTTCTGAGTTTTCTGCTAGTCAGGCCACTGGAAACCTTATAATCGGCCTGGGAGGGAGACTACCAGCTCATAATGAGGCCCAAAGTATGTAGCATCGATATTTGTTTCCTCAATATTGTTTGTGATATTTTTGTTGCCAATATTTTTGTCACCAATATTTTTGTCGCTGATATTTCGTACAAAATTATTTTGAAGATTTGAATTTCTGATAGCGTTTGCACATCAGCTGAATTTACCTGTATGGCTCATCTTGATATTACTTCTCACTTCACTTTTAACTATTCCCTGGGACATTAAGGTTGGTTTCCTTCTGCTGTTATTATTTAAAATATGATATTGTGTATAGAGGTGGGTTTGTACTCCAGTATGGAGGCGTTCATGGTAAAGCCATGCCAATGCCAGAACCAACCTCAAAAGACTGCAGATTTATTTTATAGCTGTTTTGAATATCTAGGTTTCTGATTGTGCTTAATGTACTACATCTGATTTGGCTCCTCTTGATTTTACTGCACATTGCACTTTTTTGGAAAGCTGTTCAGAGACTTTGCTGGGTGTGGGCTACATTTACTTTTTTCTGGTAGAATGAAATTGTTTTTCTTCTGCTCTCCTTATTCAGACTGCTTCAACCTTAATGCAGATAGCGGTGTGTTCATATTCTAGTTTTGTTGCACGTTCATTGTCAGACTATGCCAGACCTATTTAAGTGGGCCGACTGCATGTCTAACCTTGGAAGATTGCATTTTCTCTCTGTTGTTATTTTGTGGTTGTTGTGGGGATCTCAGTTTCTAAAGGAATCTTAATTACACCAGCTGCTTTTTAACTATATGGCTCTCTGAGAGAGCAAAATTGTTTTTTTTCTCTTCTCCTCATGTAGAGTACCCCACTGGCCATATTGCAGGAAGTGGTGGATTCTCATTCTAGTTTGATAGTGCCAGGATACCTTCATTTTTAAAAATGTGTATTCATGTATTGGGTTTTTACAAATAGGATGGGGGAATAACACAACAGTCTTCAGTTCCAAATCCTGCATTGGTGTACCCAGGACCTTAGTGTGTAAGCATATGACATGATATGATAGATCTTAATAAACAGTTATTTACAACAACATGTTCACACCTATGAGCAAGCAATTAGTAGTATATTGTTCATAGTAAAGGACAACATGACTCACTGTATATTGACTGAAGAGCGGTACTATGGAAGGGTTGTTAACAAAAGATAAAAATAAAATTTGTCAGATACAGTTATGAATCGTGGGTAACACTCTACAAAAGTTTTCTGTTGAAAAGACCACTCATTGCTGGGCAATACTGGGATGCCTAGAATAATCCCAGGACACCTTGATTTAGGGTATTAGATGCAGTCTATAAATTAGTAAATAATAAATATATGAGAAGAGCTTCCAATTACATATGGGAATGGGCCTTCCTGACCCGAGCAAGCTAAAGAATCCCACCCCTCTGAGATCATAATTGCTAGAAGCATTATGGTCAAATAACCAATTTGGTCCTGTTCTAGTCCTGGATTAAAAAACACAGCAGTCCAATGTAGGTACAGCGCTATAGTCTCACAGTTAATGACATTAATGAAGTTCTGCTTCATTAAGAGACTCTGAGGGTGAGGCAGAGTCTGCAGCTTTGGCAGGCCTGAGATGGGCAGCTTTGCTATCTCTCAGCTGTTGGGGAAAATGTCCTTGTGATGCTGCAATGTCCTTTGGTGATATTTTTAAAAGAAATTCTAAGTTTTTACCCAGGCCAACTTGAGATGATGACCTTTGTTTCTCTTCACAAAGTGAGAGCTTCTGTGCACGGATCCATTTCCTTGGCTTACTGTGCCTATGCCCATTTTCATCATTCTGGCAATAACTCTCCTATTCTACCATTGGTAAATGAAAGAGAATTGATACCCACATTATTATGAGGGAATTTGGACATAGACAAAACCTGCAACTAGTTTAAATTCCTTTCTTCTCCTTGTGTGTTGATGCAGCCAGGACCTCAAACAGTTGGTATCTCTGACTTCAAACAACAGTTGTGGAAATGTATATGCCAAGACCATCAGTTCTTATTTTTATTGAAAGAAATATATACTAGTAAGTCTATAGAATAATTACTCCCTATGATTTTAATTCATACTAGTGCATGTCATCCTGTTGCAGTGGGGTCTTCTGGTCTGCCCCTGACATTATGTAGCAGCACACTGACAAAAGCCTTTATGTCTTGCCCGTCAGCCCCACATAGGTATCCCTCTAAAGAAGATGTTATTCCTGCATGATCTGTTTTCCAGATCTTCTTGTTGAAGATGCACATCTTCATTTCAGTCTGGCAGGGCTTGAAACATCCCTTATATCGGGCATTATACTTCAGATCTTTTGTCCACAGTTTTCTCTAGATCGTCCACATGTTCTCCAAGGAAGGAGATGTCTCCTGGCAGCTCTTTAAAACAGTCTTCAAGTCTGTTTTGATCATGACTATTTCTGATTTGATCCCCAAGAGAAAGCGCTGCAGGAAATTTTGCATTGTCTCCTCCACCTTCAGACATTTGAATGTTTAATTGTTTGCCACATTGGTTTCATTGTATTTTTTTCACTGCTTGTTTTGGAAAAGTCCCTTCACTGAAGATTCACGTCTGTCTCTGCTACCTCCCATGACCCCATCACTGTACTGTGATGCCTAAGGTAGGTGAGTTCTAGAAGCTCCTTCTACTTTGTTTCTCATCTTCTCGGTCTCCCTAGATTATCACTTACAGCCTTTCTCTGCTTCAGCAATTTGGCATCAGTGAGGCAGATATCATTCTAGTTGTTATCTTCCTCCTTAGTTTACTTGTTCTAGTTGTTTGACTCAGTTGGACAATCTCGACTCTCCAGTGGGTTCCATGCAGAGATAAGAGGAGTTTGGGTTTTCACATCGGCACATTTATGATGATCTCATGCCCTCAAAGTCAATCAGTCTCTGTAGAAGTATTACTCAAGGGCAAACCTGAATTACTGTTGCTGGACATTATCGGTTTCTGTAGGTTCCCCCAGAGATGTAGGTCTAGATCACTCAGGCCCTTGTTCCACCAAGCTTTCATCAACATTTGTGCTGTTCTGGCATATGGGTTGGCAAGCGCTTTATTTTCCTCCAATAATTCAGATCCATCAGTACTACATATTGCTTCCGCTTTTACAGCAGTCCCTTTGCTTTAAAAATAGAAGTCCTTTCAGGAAGCCTCTATTTAGTCTAGTTCCAATTTGCAAGGGCAATCATGCCAATATTGTGAACTTTATGAGCTTTGGTTTCATTAGTGTTGGTCCCTAGAATGGGTCATCTCAAAGTGTATATTGAGATAGGAATGTCCTGAGCAGGCTAAACGGGCCTTTGCCCTCAGCTCCTCTCTGCATGTGAAACTGGCATAGTGACTTTTATTTTGGCCCTGGCATCACACAGGCGTGCACAGAGGCCTAAGTCTATTCCTGACAGTGCAAGGTCCAGAACTGTCATGTAACACCAAAGGAGTGCACCAAGTGTGCCTGCACCTTTATATCAGGCAATGGACTTCAATCCTTGCCCTGAGTATCACATAAAGCAGTGGTGGTAGCATACTTGTTTAGGGAATATAGAGCACAGCAAACCTTTTCTCTGACAGTGAAAGCAGGCTACTGATCGATCTTGTGTAAAGTTCTGCTTTTATTTGTAACCTAGAACCTTTACCTTGAAACTAAGACATTGTGTGTATGCCGAGTACAGGTGTATATGCATTGTAAGTGTGTGTCTTGTGTGTGTGGTAATAGGACTCTGTCTGGAGTGAGTTCATGTACTGGGAACAGTGGAATACATTTGTTATGCCCCTGGTTTAGCATTGCCCAAGACAGAGGGTGATTTTAGCTTCCAAAGGCAGGGGAAGTGCATTGCCTGCATTGCTGTGGTGGAGGATGGAGTGAAGGAAAATGCCTGTCCCTGCAGATAAAGAGACTGTCCATGTGGAGAAACTAGGCATGCTACTGGGGTGTCAGCTACTGAGATGAACAAAGCCAGTCCTAATCCGAAGCCTTCAGGTACTCCTCGTCTCTCTTTGCAGATCCCTCCATGAGTTGCATAAAACGTATTTACCAAATTGTCACTGTGCAACCAGGCGGTCCGGCAATCAGCTTTGGGAAGGTATGTGCTGTCACCTGGGGGCCCACCCGAGAGGAACTGTTGCATTAGTGTCTAAGGCTGTAACTGCTGAAGATGAATGTCGCCTGCATCTGCCTTCAGGGCTGAATCTGCTGAAGATGTGGTTTCGCCTACACTGACACCAGAGGCTGTAACTGCTGAAGACAAATGCACACCTGTATTGGTCTGGAGGCTGCGACCACTGACAAGTCAACAAGCTTGTTGTTTAGAGCTTGTGATCATGAAGGAGCGCAGACTGCTATCTGTTTTCTCCAGCCCCAGCGCGGAAGCTCAAGATTGTCAAGACATTGATCACACCAGCCCATGCCTGGGACTGACCAGTGCCCCTGAGCAGGTAAGGCAGTACTATGTCTGCATGACTTCAGAGACTGCACTTTAACTAGAGCAGATATAAACTGTTGTTGCTAAGGCTATCTTTTGCTGTCATGGCCTTCTTTGTAAAAAAACACAATTGCCCTGGTAACCACTTGAGGCAATCACTAGTAATCCCAGGCGTTTATCAGTAGTGATGTGCACATTTGCCTAGCCTATGCCTGAACCCATAACTGAGCCACACAAGGGAGAGAAGCTTGGAGGAAGCGGACACCATGGGATATCTGCATTTCAGTAGATGCTATATTAACCTTGTAACTGAACCACATTTGGTAAGTAAAGGTTCAAACGTTTAGTAAAACTGTGTGATTCAAGTACTTTCTTTTACTTAGTGGGCTCATTGGGCTGGACAATACTTTGTTGGGTCTATTATTTGACTGTTGAGTTCTTAGCACTAGCCTCCCTGAGAAATACGTGACTGCTTGTCCTCAGTTTCCCGAACGTTACGCATGGATAGAGTTCTACTTGGTCAAATTGGCTCAATTTGCAGAGCCACAGTAGGGCAGACCCCAGAACTCCCGTGGCACACACCTCATTTGGGGTCCAGAAGCTCCGGCCTGCCATTTGGACCCCAGACAAAATCTCACTGTGTATACTCCAAAAAGGTTTTTCTTGCCACAGCGAATCTACAGGTGTCTTAACTACTCTAAGTGATGCTTCACTATTCAGTTGTGGAGACAAAATTGCATATTAAGCCCTTCACCAGAAGCAGTATTGCAGACCACAGAATTCATCCCGCACCACTGTGCATGTCCAAAGGATGGTAAGCAAGTGCCTGGTATGATGGTTTGCTCCTTGGACTAAGTAGGTCTACCCCCAATGCTGATGACTCGCAGAGACTTTCGCTGGACTAAATCCAACTACTTACTGATTTTGATGAGCTGTGTCTTTGTTTGGGGGTACTTGGGCTCTGAGTTTGCGGCTCTTGCTAGTGTTCGCAGAAGCTTCATACTAATGCAGATTCTACATTGCCCTGTTTGCACATGCCTCTTTTTTAATTTTGAGGGTAACTCCATTTCTACAGAACAAAATCCAGAATTTAGGTTTTATGCTACATGAAGCACTCACCCTAATGTGCTAGGTTATTTAAGATGTATTAAATCTGCAAGCCACTGTAAATAAGTTAAGATGAACTGTGCAATTCATTCTCCAGGAGGGTCAAGTATGGTAAGCGGGACCAGTTATTAACCTCCGACCAACTACTGTATCCTTATGTCTAGAGGGCTTCTAATCTATTTGTTTACAAGTTGCAAAATGTAAATATCTCTGAGTTTAGGAAGAACCAGCACACCCTTATGGTTCTATCTGAATTGCCTAAAGTAGGGCCGGGTGAAATTTTGTTTACGCTGGCAGAATCTCACAAAATGTTAAGGCATTTGATGTTACGCGTGCTACGCGAAATTCTAGAAATTACGTTATATACCGTGCCTCCTAATTTATTTAGATATCGCTCTGGTAAAAATCCCCAGTTCCAAATTTGTTGATAAGTGGGCAAGAGGATTCTCTGATTGGTACGCGAAGGCCTGGAATAAGCTACCTCTCCATTTGGAAACAGTACTTTCCTCTGCCTTCTTTTAGGAGAATTGCAAGTACAATCTTTTTACCACTGGTTAGGCTCTCTGTTATGTTAGGATTATAGTTTTACTCGACTAGTAAATTGCTTTTCGCACACCGCAACCTAGAGGACTCATGCCTATAGTAAGTAGTTTTCGAAAGATGCTTAATACATTAAACTGTTAACTCAAAAGTGCTTTTGGAAAGTAGCACCTAATTTGCAAAGAAAGGAATAACATTGTTTAATTTGTTGATAGGGTAGCTGGGGAATTCATCATAGGTCTACAGAGCAAGTCCTTCCTAGAAGAAACAAATTTTAAAACAATAATTATTTATTTTATCTGCCCAATTCCCCTCTTAGGTAGCACTCTCAAAATGTTGGGAAGAATGATTGCAGTGCAGTTTAATCTTCACCCAGTTGTGGGCACAGTGGAACAATGCCTGAACATTCAGCTGGTCATAAGCATGTATAAGGCAAGGAGAGGTTCCATTCACCTAGCGTTTATGAACATGTCCAAGTTGTGGGGCATTATGGCTATGATGGTTTTAGATCAGGCTATGATTAGTCTTTTGCAGAGGATGCATTGGGATTGTTCGATTAGGGTGTGGTTTGGTGGGTTCCTGAGGGTGAACTTTCCGTTGCTATCAAATCCTCGCAGGGAGTTCGACGGGGGTGCAAGATATCCCTTTATTATTTTTAATCTATACCAATAATTTAGAGTTGTTCTTGAGTAGAGCAGGGAACAACATACCTAGGGTAAAATCTAGTGCCCTCCCTGTTTTACTGTATACTGATGTTGACATTTTAATTTCCAGAACAGATAACCCCTTTTTGATACTTTTTAACAATTTTATGGGGGAGCGCGACTCTAAAGTCAATCAAAGCAAACCTTTTGCTATGTGCATCAGCCCAAAACACTAAATCCAGATTATTTTTCTTGGGAGGGTCTGAAATTTGTATGGGAAACTTTAACTATCTTGTTATCTCTATAGATCAAAATTTGTGTTGCACAATGTTTTTAACAGTGGGGCAATGTGATGCAAAAGAGTCGCAAAAGTCAGTTTTTACTTTTGCACACTGATTAGGGCACAAGCCGGTGCGTGAAATTTTCAGCATGTACTAAAGCAAGTGTATTGCTGTAGCAACCTATGGCACCGGAGTCTGGTGATAGATGAGTTTGGGTCCTCTGCAGAGGACTGAGAATACATTGTTATGTCTTTTGGCAGCCCCTCAATCAGCTCCTTCATCTATGTATTATGCTGAGGTTGGTTTGCTTCCTACAGAGGATGTGATCAAGTTGGACCCCCATGTTAATCTGGATTAGAATTTGGGGTAAACTAGGCCCCCTCTTTCAAAAGATATATTGGAAGATTGTCTCTTTCAGGATCACGCCCGGGCTATACCATGGATTAAATATATTAAGGAGGGCTTTAGGGACTTAGGTTTCCCTGAGCTTTTTTTTAATTCGTCAAACATTAAGGGAAATATAATGGCACAGGTAAATGCAGCATTTGTAGAAATGCAGGGAACCCTTCACCCCGTAGCGGCTTGTAATACAAAAATATGATGGGGCGCTGTGGTGCAAAACTCACCCCCCCCATTCTAGTGTCCACGAGCAGGAACGGGAAGGACTTCCTTCCTGGCCAGTAGAGCGCATATCAAACCAATCTTGGAGCTGCTCTCATGCCGATTTCAGCATGATAGAAGCTCCAGGATTGGTTGGAGCAGACTAACCCAGTGCTCATGCTTGAGGCTGGGGGCCTGTGTCAACAATTCTCGAGCTATTTCACAGCCATGGGATTTCTGGGTCTACAGTGTGCATGTCAGGCTGGCTGTCGGAAGACAGCCGACCAATGTGAAATGCACTGAAAATTCAGGCCAGGATTCAGTCCAGCCCCCTGCCCTTACACTTGCACTGAAGGTGGCAAATTAAAATGGCATTAAAATGCCATTTTATTTATTTGTGTTTGCCTGCTGCGCTCGCAGCAGGTGGAGTGACACTCCTCTGCCCTTGAGGAGGAACCGACCCTGCCTTCCCCAGGCAAATTTTGGCAAACTGGATATTAGCACTAATTACAATACGATTGAAACATTGCTGGGATGTGAATTTTATCTAACACCAATTTCTAGTTCAAATAGTAGATTTTATATGACTAGGTTTCGTTTTAACACCTTAACTTTACTAGTGACCTTTCCCAGGGACGTTGACTGGAACAGCATTACACCAAGTTGCCCTTGAGATAATACCTCCAAAAAAATCACCATGCACTTTATTCTCTCCTGCCACTTATACTCCCTTCCCCAGAAGCATTTTTTTATCCCAATTCTGCGCAGATCTAAGATACGGTTTTACAGAGAGGCTTTTATCTTTATGCAAAACTATGCAATTTTGAACTCTGTGCTGCATTGGTCAATTTTGTGTGTTGTGCACTGAGAATAAGAAATAGATATTGGTCTGTATAATGCACTTTGTTGATTGTATTTGGCTGCTTTTTTACAGGGACATGTTTTTTAAGTCTTTGTTTTTTAATCTTTATAAGTTATCATTCTTATTGTTACGTGTTTCAACTTTTGCTTTTATGGTTCTTTGTAAGCTGAATAATATTTATTTCACTGACTGACTGTCTGTATATTGTACCTTTCACATTTGTGAAATAGTGTGAATGTAGAATTAGTGTGCGGACAAACCTGATAAACACAAAGGCCCTGATTCCCAAGCTGCACTTTGTAGTACTTTTCTTTAGTACTACAAAACGTACTGCAAAGTGCTATTCACAAAATATGTATTGAGCTCATGCTCCACAATTACCTTCACTTATGTGTGTGGAGTTTTGTGGAGTCTCTCCACACTTAAGTATATGTTTTAGTATTAAATGTGAGTGGGACACAGGGTAGTGGCTTGTAACAGGGGAAGACTTACTTATAAGGGGATTGGATTAGGGAGGAGTAAGGAGAGTTAGTCAGGGTCAGGGAGGGTTTTATGGCAGCATGTCACCCACCCACACAAGAATAAACCAATTGCTATACTCTGGGGGTGGAGCCATGCACTAACACATTTGTAATAAATTTACACATTTGAAGTTTTGAATACTGAAAAGTAGTATACCTGCTGCAAAGTGCAAATTACTCAAAAGTATAAGTGACCTATGTGAATCAGGCCCAAAGAATTTCAAATCCTACCTTTGAGACCCAATTACTGAAAAAGATATATGTATGTAATGTGAAAAGGTTGGAGTTCCCTTCAAATAAATGTATGCAAGCATTGCCCTAGATTTTCTAGGAAAAGCCTAAATCATGTGTTTACTTTTATACATAAAATGTAATTGGCAGAAACAAGCATACAGTTTTAGTAAATTGCCCACTCATGGCTAAGGCTTTAGATCCCCACAGGAGACTTTGTTTTGTTCAGAGATCTATTCCAATTACCTCAGGGCTCCACAGCACAGAACGAACAGGTGAGTCAGTCCAGGATCATCACATGAGCTACATAGAGATTTGTCGCTGCTGCTTGTTCCAAGGGCGTCTTCCGTACCTGTGCAGTACATTGCATCACCTGCAGTCTTGAGTCCGTCCCACGTTCAGCACGTGTTCAGAGGGCTGTTAATACGCGTCTTAGATATGTAGGTCATGTATTCCTAGGTTCCTTTTGGGCGATGATTAAGGTGCAGGATGTGCGTCATACAAACCCATTGGACAGAGCCACCCTGTCCATGTACAATAAGGTTCATGGAGTCCATTAGAACAAGCATTTGCGCAAACACTAGGTCGGTAATGACGCATGTAAACAGCATTTACGTGTGCAAGTGTTTGCACGTGTTAGCACATTTAAGCCAGAACTGTTGTCTTTTCCAGCTCTTGATTCTACCCTGTTTTTCCATCAAGATCTGTCAGCACAGTGTTCTAGCCACTGCAACTTTCCCGTACACACAAAACCCTAATATTAAGACGCAGGGGGTATTTCTAATCTTTTAAAGGTGTGGAATGCCACAGGTTACCACACTCCCATGAAAGTAGAGGCTGGAGCCACGGAGACCAGTAAACGGGATGACAGGTGAGGAAAGCGTGGTGATCCCTCCGGACCATCTCTCATGCAGCATGGTCCCGCCCATGGTCCTAGTGCCTGCTGCATACTTCCACTGTCCTCTACCAGACGCCCTACTGTTGCAGCGATAGGACACAATTGGCAGGAGCATAGCTGTGAGCGGCGAACCAGGTGCTGTCACACAAGACCCAGGAGCATAAGGAGCCCACTACACCCAATTATGGCTGTTTCGACTACCAAGTGGGAAGCTGGACCATTTTCCTCCCTTGCATCAGGGTCCCTGGCACCCTAACCATGCCGTTTCAGATGAGGGTATTTGACATTTGAAACGGTGATCCGGGGTAAGGAGCGTAAGCTGCGGGCGAGAAAGGAAAACCATATGTCCAGCAGAACCCACCCCATGTTGGATCCCACAAGGATGGGCAGAGTTATGCTCAGAAAGCTGGTGCTACTTAATGGTGTGAAAGATAAAGGCTGAGAGCTCAGAGTTCGGATCAGAAAAGCAGATGCACCTCTAAATATGCCAAAGCACAGGAAGGGCTTCACCCCGGATACCTGAGGTGGCACATGGCATAGGGTGTCCTCCTTTTATAAATTGAGCTCTGTCATGCTGCTGTGTGCGGCATCGCCACCTCTGGAAGCCACGAAGCATGGAGACAGGTGTCAACAGGCTCCACAAAGGGGGCACAAGCGGGTGGTGGTCTGGGATGAGCCGTTCCCTTGACAATGCAATGACAGCATTCCTTAGGCTGATTGATACATCTAATTCACCAATGAAGCAGTGGTGAGAATGAAATACTTCCCTGGCTGTTCCAAAATGTGAAGACTTATTGAAGAAATGGCTGAAAGGGTCTCACACAAAGAAAACAGTATCTAAAGGGAACAGAAACAAAGCCCATTTTCTGTATATATTTTTAATTTCTGAACAAATGATTTGGATGCTCAACGCTTAAACATAGCCACAACTGGATCGTATGTTTGGGATTAAATAGCCCTAGATAGAAACGGTGTTGAACGGAACCAACACTAAATCCCTTTCTTTCTGATACAGTTACGTTAAATGATTTAAGGGAGGGTAAATACAAAAGATAAAGGACACACATGCATTGAGAAAGGGTGAGAATGGAGGACGTTATTTCTAGGGGAGTGGTAGAAACTAAAAAAAGGACCCCAAGTAGAGACATGAAGAATACTAACTAGTAAGACACCTCAGTGGACTACTGTCCGTGTGGCAGTGCTACAACCTATGGACTCAGCCTTCCATCCTTCCAAGGTTGATAAGATGATGATTATAGAAGATCCATTACTGATATTTAAAATGGACTATGCAATGTGTAACGTGTGCTGTTATTTAATTTTTCATTTTTGTATAGGACTTAAGAAGCCGGAGCTTCTATGTATTGGTGACGTCCGTTCAGCCCTTTGAGAATTCATACATCGGTACAGTTGGCTTCAGGATGCAAACAAGAAAATTCTGGAATTCCTTCTGGAAACAGACTAAAAACATCCCACCTCACCTGGAATTTAGGAGGGCAGTAAAGACCTGAGATCCTTCAACAGATGACTCTAACCAATAATCAGCCATCTAGCAGAGCCTCTCTTTCACAAAAGGATGATAGGTAAGAGCACGTGATGTTATCTCTCACTCCTGCTAGCTCCACCCCAGCCTACTCTCAGCTAAGTAGCTGCATGAGAACAGAAAAGTTCCATGTAGTGCACACTTAGCACTGATGCCCTTCCAGTCTGTGTTTTCTCTCATCACAATTTTGAATCAAAGTAGCATCGGGGGTTAATGTGGTAGGTAAGTGAGTTACTGCTTTTAACACAAAGAACCTTTTGTTACTTGCAGTTCATAAATTGTAATCCCTCTATTATAGCACAGTGAATTATGAAGGACATGTGACTCCTGCACCTTGTAACCCTCACTGTCTTATGTAGGATTAATTGTCAATGTATTTTATGTACGTGTGATGTATATTTCTTTGGCACCCTGCATTGGGATGCATAAGTCTGGTGAAAAATAGTGGTATTTAAATTGTTAATTGTGTAAAGACTGGAACAGACCAACACATCTGAAATTTTTACAGAGCACGCATACCTCATATACGGGGGTTGAACAACCTAAAAAGAATGCCTTTCAAGAATTTGTGAAGTGATAACAACAAGCCTTTGTTTCCCTTCCCTTGCATTTGTATGTAGGTGTGAGGCTCAGATAGCTGTAAGTCAGGATAGTGAAACAAAAAGAGGCCTAATGGCCCCTTAAATTTGGCCTTTTTTATGGGCCTAGCTGCAGTCTGAAATATGAAAGCACCCTTGCCGCCTGCATTTGGTGCCGCTGAATGTGTCACAGTGTCTGAAAATTACACTCGAACAAGTTCAGCATATTTCAGTGGAGCCCACTTCTTGGTCATCCACTATGTGAAAATAGTGGGTGAACGCTGTGTACCCGCCTGTACCCCCAACTTGTTCCCTAGGTAGAGGAGACCATTTTCCTTGCACGCACTAGAGTCCATGGTACCTTTGCTATGACACTAAGAGTTTTCTAAAAGAAACCGAATAAAAGGAAGAAAGTATCGGTTTCACAGCATAGGAAACATACTGAGATAATCACAACAGCAAAACCTGTGAATGACTTGGCTAAAATCTGGAAAAAAAACCCTGAAAAATACTGAAAAATGCAGCAAGAAAATGGTAGGTAATAATGAACACAAGAAAAAATGCTTTTAGTAAAAGGCATTGTTGAAAGAAGCATGTCAGTGAACTGACCGTTTTCTTTGAAGGATAAAAATGATTGTAGTTAAAGCAGCTTGATCAACGTTAATTCTACGATAGGTGCAGAGTATGCAGGGTTATCCACTCTTGGCCATATTCTTCAAATTCATCAACTACAGTACCAGCATATGGAAAGACTACTTAGGAAGCTTTGTGAGGTGATACGAGCCATTACATCAGGGGCAACTCCTCAGTAATGGAGGCGCAGCGTCGCCCTCTAGTCAGTCAGACAGTGACAAATAAAATTATATTAAAATAATTTTATTAGCATTTTGTTTGTCACTGTCAGGCAGCATGTCTAGGGCAGAGCAGAGCCAGGCCTTAGGGAGGAGGAGTAGTGGGCACTGTGAAGCGCACATGCCGGTTTGGCCGACTGTCTTAGGACGGCCAAACCGTCATGCACACTTAACATTTCTCCAACCCAGCTGTGTTGCACAGCCATGTTGGAGAAATGGCACAGGCTCCCTGTGCCTGAACGAGCATCAAACCAGCCAGCTCAGGCCAATCCCGGTACTGCTTTCATGAGAGCAGCGTCTGGTTTGGAAGCCTGTACCCCAGTGACTGCTGGGAAGAGAGGAGCAATAGAGATGGACCAGAGCGGCAGGCAGGTTCTAAAAAATATACTTTTAAACTCCTCTCCTCTGCCCCACCACCCTTGATCGGCGACAGTCATCACTGCGTTACATGACTTCTTACTGACTGAAATGCTTAGGGTAATGTGCTTCCGTTAACCTTTTCCATTCGTATATTTCTACATATGTCAAATTTTGAACATATTAAGTTGCGTTTTACTTTAAGAATACCATGGATTTTGCTTCACCAAAATACCAGCATTAGTGGTAGTGATATCACAGACCCTTTGATATCATGATGACACAGGAAGTGAAATCACATGGCCTATGACCCTAATGGCATCAAAAGAAGTGGCATCAAAAGACGTCTGAGATATATGCAAGCTAAAACAATATGTTCAAGACTAATAAAATGATCCACATATTTCTATAGCAGATACCATTCTGTTTAGTCAACACTCAGGTACTAAGGTCCTGATTAAGAGTTTGGTGGTAAAAATTGCAGGGTAAATACCAATTTTGTGGGATTCATAATGAATAATGCTGAGTAAGAAACTTTACCATGTAAAGCAGAATCAGTATTTAAAAAAAAAATCTGTTTATTGAACAAGGTGCAAATATTAACAATGCACTTCATTTATTACAAAAAAGAAAATTATGCAATTTCTTCACTTATATATATTCACTAATGTTTATGTACTTGGTGTTGCGTGAACAAAAACCAATTTGCCGATATGCGTTAACAAGGGGGGAGAAAACAAAGAAGAAAGGGGGAAAAACTATGCAATATATAACTGTAGTCACTTTAATTATAGTGTTTGTGTATGCATGTGTAATGGTGTTTTAAATAGTGAGGGCAGTGTTTGAGTGCAAGGGAACAAAAGATGTGCGATTAGTGTAGGTCTGGATATCAATAATGGGCATGAGGTTTGGGTGGTTCTGACTTATACGTATTATTTTGGTGTAGTGACCGGAGATCCCCACTAGTGGTGATGCTATTGTTTGCACCGTTTGTATAATGATGGAGTATAACAGTGACACTCCTTATGTCAGAGGGAAAGTAGGGGGCCATGTGGGGTACATGTCAGCTCTGGTTTCTATTTTGATCACAAATCCATCCCAGATATCAACTGCTTCCTGTGGTTGGCCCTTTCGTTGTAGTTGTCGTAATGTGTGGGCTTCTGCTAGTGTGCGACTGTGTAGGTCACGGAGCCAGGCGGAGTAAGGGGGGCCTTCCAATGTGTAGCGATCAGACGCTTGTATATCACAAATGCCAGATCTATGAATCTGTGCTGATGCTTATCCCCTTTGGGACGCCAGCGTATTCCCAGTAGGCACGATTCGCGGGAAAGGGTGAGCGCGTGGTCAGCGATTTCTGATGTAGTTTCTGTAATGCGCTGCCAGCTTGCATTTATTGGGTGGCATTCCCAGACCATGTGATAAAAATTAGCTGAGGGTGCGGCGCATCTGGGGCACTCTGACTTGGCGCTGGGGTAAATTCTATTGATACGGGCTGGAGATAAGTAGGCCTGATGGATATAGTTAAATTGCATGTATCTTAGTCTGGTGTTGCGTGATACTGTTTTAATCGTGGTAAGAGCAGCTTCCCAGGTTTTTTGGGGGCTTGATGCTTTGAGGGCGATGTCCCAGCGGGATTTAGCCGGGGATAAATTAGTGCGAGCGCCAGCTAAAAGTATTTTGTATAATGTTGTGATAATACCTTTAGTGTTGCCTATAGTTAGGTGGGCTGTAAGTAAGAGGGATTCGTTGGGTTCGGTGTGACTACTACCCCAGAAGTTCCGCACAAGTTTCATGAGGGCGCCATATATTAAGAAAGCTCCAGTTTGCATTGTCCCAGCAGACACCTGTTCGGCTAAAGTGGTTATATGGGAGTTAGAATATAAGTCTCCCACATTCAACGTTTTAGTAACTCGTATATCATGATGGGACGACAAGTCCTGTACCATCGGTATTTGGGGTAGTGGTATCGAAGGAGAATAAGGGGGGGAGTTGGTTTTGCCCTGGACATATCTTTTCCAGCAGAATCTAGCTGCATCTAGTAATGTCGATCTGTTTGGAGGATAAGGGGGGCCAGCCAATAGTGTCGTTAGGATTGTTTGTGGTGCTGTATATGTGTTTATCGCTACGTATTCTGGTGTGGTTGAATTATTAAGCCATAGTGCTATCCATTGTAACTGTGCCACTGCATAATATAATTCTAGGTTTGGCATGCCTAAACCGCCTTCCTCTTGTGAGTGTTGTGTAATAGATAGTGCCACCCTCCGTCTGTCTCTGCCCCAGAGTAGGTCAGTCAGAAGGGAGTGTAGTTTATGAAAGAATGAGCGTGGTAGTGATATCGGGAGGGCAGTAAAATAATATAGGAAGCGCGGTAGGATTAACATTTTAGCTATGGCGGTCCTGCCCATAGGGGATAGTAGGAGCGAGCTCCAGAATGACAGCGAGCTGCGGGTAGATCTATTCAGTCGGTCCAGATTACCCTCCTTTAGGTCCGTCATTGAGTGATAGACCTGTATACCTAGGTATTTAAAGATTGAAAGGGACCAAGGGAGTTGATATTGTGGTAATATCCTTTGTTGTTCTTGTGAAATAGGAGTGAGGGGGAAAATGCATGATTTAGACCAGTTTATGTGTAATCCTGAGGCCAATGCAAAATTGTCTAGTATTAGTATTATCTCTGTAACAGATGTAGAGTGTTTGCGCAGATAAATTAGGGCATCGTCAGCATATAAAGACACAATGTGATATAAGTTGAATTCTGGGATGCCCCAATTATGAGCGTTGCTTCGGAGTTTGATTGCTAGCGGTTCCATTGCGATAGCGAATAATAAGGGAGAAAGCGGGCAGCCCTGTCGGGTGCCCCTACCGATGGGAAATGCTTTGGAGATGATTTGTCCCGTTTTAACTCGGGCAATGGGTTTATGGTATAATGTCTTGATCCAGTTTATGAAGCCGGGTTGAAAACCAAATGCCTCCAATGTGCGGTAAAGGTAATTCCAGCTTAGCGTATCAAAAGCTTTTTCTATGTCCAAGGACATGGCCACTGTTTCCTTCGCGGTGGTACTATGCATTAAGCGAACTAATCTTGTTTCTACCTGGTATAAATCCGGATTGGTCTGGGTGTATTAAGTTTGGTAGATGAGGGAGTAATCTGTTTGCTAGAATCTTCCCTAAAAGTTTACAGTCAGAGTTGAGAAGGGAGAGAGGTCTGTATGACCTGACATCCAGGGGGTCTCGGCCTGGTTTTGGGAGAACGACAATTAACGCTTCACGCATTGAGTCTGGAAGTTGCTTACTGTTGTGCGCTTCGTTGAACACCTCTAGGAGGGGTTGTAAAAGATGACTGGGTTGTGATTTAAAGTATTCCGTTGGCAAACCGTCTGGACCTGGGGCTTTATTACTTGCCATTTGAGAAAGAGCTAATCTAAGTTCTTCTATTGTAATAGGGCAGTCTAACATGTCTGTGTTGTTCATTATATGCGGATTTTGGGGGATCGTTGTTAATAATTCAATCAGTTGCTGTTCAGTAGGAGAGGTGGAGGGTTGATATAGGGTGCGATAATACGTATGAAAGGCTGTGTTGATTTTGACCTGGGTGTTAACTACGAGGCCTGTGTGTAGTTTAATCGCGCCTATAGGTAATGATTGGGCTGATTGGTGAACCAGCCAGGCTAACATTTTCCGGATCTGTCCCCTTCTGCGTGCTGTCGTGCCTGATAATGTCTATAATCATGCTTACACAGCCTGGTGTCTGCTTCCCTATAACTGGTTCTGAGCACGCTCAGTGCCTCCAGAGAGGATGTATTCGTGGAAACTTCTACTTCTGTTTTGTGTAGTTTGATTTCTAGTTCTTGCAGTTCTTTAGTAAGTATTTTTTTGACTCCCACAGTAGCTGCCAGGCAGTGGCCTCGAACCACAACTTTGTGAGCATCCCATTCTATAGCGCGCGTTGAAGCGTTATCCTTATTTAGCGTAAAGTAGTTTGATAGGCAATTGGATATCTCTTCTTGGAAGGGGGGGCCTGTGAGGGCTTCCGGCTGTAAACGCCAGGTTGGGATACGAGTGTGGGTGCGGCCCCAACATAATGTAGTATATAGCGGGTTGTGGTCTGAGATGGCATGGGCTAGATACCTTGATGTGTTTATTTCATGGATTATATCAGGTGTTGCAAATAACATGTCTATTCTGGTGTGTAGTTTATGTACTGATGAATAGTAATAGTATTCGCGTTGCATGGGGTGTCCCGCTCTCCAGATTTCCTTCAGACCATTATTGGAGGCCCACTCTGCTAGATCGGTGAGGGTTCGCTTGGCTGGGGCAGTGGTGAGGGGGGGAAATGAGCGATCCATATGTATTTCTAACACTGAATTAAATTCCCCACCCCATATGCTATCCTCAGCTGGGTCTCTAAGTTTGCTAGCATTGAGTGTCCACAGGAATTCGCGTTGGCCTGTGTTAGGGGTGTACAGAACGATTAATGCTAAGGGATAACCGTCCAAGACCCCCTATAATATCACGTAGCGCCCATTTGGGTCGTTTTTTGTTCGGGACATTACAAATGGGACCCCGGGTGCTACCCAGATCGCCACCCCACGTGCGAAGGTTGAGAAGGTAGTGCCGTCTAATTGTCCTCACCATTTTGCACGTGAGCTCTCCAGTGAGGGCCCGTTTAGGTGAGTCTCCTGCAGCATAGCTATATGTATCTGGTGACGCTTAAGGTATGTATAAATCCGTTGGCGTTTGCGTGTAGATGCCATACCTCTGACGTTCCATGTGATTATTTTGTATTGTGGGGTGTTATGTGGAGATTGAGGGGCCATGATGTATGTGCTGATTTATTGGTACTAGTGGGCATGTCATCCTTGTGCTGTGTGCAGCCATGATATACTTAGCGAGCATTGTGTATAGGTGCTTACCATCTTTGGTATAATTTACTGTGTTTGTATTGGGGACACAATTGTGACGCCTATTACTATGATGGTGATCTACATTGTATACCCTAAGTGGGTTCCATTTAGTGACATAAAAAACAATAACTGTGTAAAACATTAACTGTGCATGCAACATGGCTAGAGGTAAGCCAGTGTCTGCCAGCTTGGTGAACCAGTCCATATGGAGTGGGGGGTGTTTCGGGTTCATGCTTACAAGTCGGTCTGTTTCCCGGCCCATATCTCTCTTGTTGCTGGTGCGTCTGCATGGGGGCCTCCGACGACCACTGCTCCGTAGTTTAGGTTAGTGATAGGGACTGAGTGCACATCTATTAGGTCCGATCAGCCAGGCAAGGTAGTCAGATTGTTATGGAGGTAGGGCATGTCTCAGGTTGTGGGGATGTTCCTGTCCTGCATGGTTAGCAGATATCGTCTGCTGTGTGTGGCGTGAGGGTAGGGCCTCGGTTGGAGTCTGTGGAGTCATATTGTACTTCTGGCTCGCATTCAGCTTCGTCTTGGGTGGAGAGAGAAGTTGGAGATGTGTTGATAAAGTGTGCTGTGGCCTGCAGTAATGAAGTACGCTCTGCTTGAGACTGTTCTAGTGAGGGTTTAGGATCTTATTTCCTGCGAGATTTGCATCTATTCTTTGGGGATAACCATTTCTCTGTTGGGGTCTTTAGGCTTATCGGGTCGGCTAGGCTTTTGGCGTGGAGCCAGGTCCAGGCATCCTTTGGGGTCGTGAAGAAGAGAGTACGAGTGTTATCCTGTATGCGCAGTTTGGCAGGAAACAACAGAGCGTACTTAATGTCATGCTCACTTAGTCTTTCTTTTACCCTGAAGAAGGAGTTGCGTTTCTTTTGTACCTCCGCTGTGAAGTCTGGGTAAGCCGTAATTTCTGCATTTTCGTACTTAACAGGGCCTGATTTACGGAATGATTGCAGGATGAGGTCTCTGTCACGATAATTAAGTAGTCGTGCTATGAGCGGGCGGGGCTGGGCACCTGGTGGGGGGGTCTTCCAGGGACCCTGTGTGCTCGCTCTACAGAGAAGAATTTTGGGATATTATTTTGCAATATTGGGCCCGCTAGCCATTGTTCGATGAATAATTCTGTGCTGGGACCTTCTGCCCGTTCTGGAAATCCCACAAAGCGGATGTTGTTACTACGTGATCTGCCCTCAGTGTCTTCAGTCCTGCGTTTCAGGGCTTCGACCTCAGATGATATTGTCGTTAGTTGTAGTTGGAGAGCTTTTATCGATGGTGCTGTCTGTTCCGCATCCTCTTCAAGCGTTGATACCCTTTCTGCTAGGGCTTGTTGATCCATGCGAAGGAGGTTAACATCTTCTGCAACTGACCCTATTCTTGCTTCTAGCGTGGTTTTGGTGTCTAGGATAGCCTGTAGGATTTTCTCAAATTGAGTTGTATGTGTTTGTAGAGTTGCCTCCAACTTTTTTAGTGCCTGGTGTGTTACCAACAGCTCCGATGGTGGAGCTGGCTCGTCTCAGTCCATGTTTCCTGGTGGCGCGCGTGGAGTCTTTGGTTTGCCCATCGGTGATCTTGATGTGGCTTGGTTTATCGGGGCCAATGTGAGGTGTTCCAGTCGTTCTGGAGGTTTTATTAACTATATTTACCAATGTTCAGTTCAGTTGCACCCTGAGTGGAACCAGTCGGAGGTTGCAGTGCAGATTTAACATAAATTTGCGAGACGTTAGTTATGTACAAGTGGGGGTAGTTTCTTAGTTCGTTGGATCACGGGTTCCAGGCGAGTGATGCCATCTCTTTTTTTTTTTTTTTTTTGAGTCTGTAGATTGTGATTTTAGCCAACTGCTGATCAAGAATCTTATTCCCTATATGTGGGCACGAGATATGCTTAGGAGCAAACCAGGTTCCGGAGGGGCTGGACTGATATAATTGGATGATGTTCACTCCGGTTTGGTAATTTTGACTTTGTTTTAAAGCAGACGTGGTTGTGGGGCACAATCTGTCGAGGGTAATCACTGTGGGCCGCGCGGCACTGATTCACTGCTGTTATGGCCTCCTATTACTCATGTGGGGCCCAGCATATGTCCGAGGGGCCCCGCGACTCGGTACACGTCGCCAAAGGGGCGCGATGCAGGTCACTGTGGGGAGTGGAGGGTCCTCAGTTGTTGGGCTGCTCCACGTCCACACCCCCACCACAGGAGCCGCACGATCGCACCTGCCCGTGCCACGGAAGGTCCGACTTCTCTGCAGGCAGAACTCGCTGCCTGCCCCAGAGGCAGTCCTCAGCCTCGCCAGGCGCCGTGTTTGTGACCCAGGGCCGTGCGCGCCCGAAGGAAAGAGGGCAAAGTCCCGCAGGCCCAGAAGCCCAGCGCCGTGCGGTCGGGCCTGCCACGCTTAGCAGCCACAGCCCAGCCGCCAGAGGGCCTCCAGGGCCGCCGCCTCCTAGTGAGTCCTCACCTGGATCTGTGGCCCCAGGTCCAGCGCCGCCTTTCCGGGTCCGCAGATCCTCACGGAATCTCCAGCCCCGCCGCCACTCCCCCTGCGGGCGACATGCGGCAGCCACTCGGTCTGTCCATGCCCACCGGCGAGGTGCTTTCTCCGGTGCCTGGCTTGGGCACCCGTCCCCTCGGCCGCGGCGTCGTGGTTTTGGTGGTCCCTGGGTCGTGCTGCAGTGAGCCAGAGAGCCCCGATGGCTGCGCATGTGATGCCTTCCGTATAGAAGAACGGAGGCTTCTTGAACAGGATATTTTCTAAGGGCCGAGAGCGGAGCTGCGATCTATACGACCGCTCCGGCCGCCATGTTGGCCACGCCCCCCAGCAGAATCAGTATTTAGTTAACGTATTGAATACTGAATGCACACTCTTCTCTGCACCCGATAAACAGCACATGCACAAAACAACAGGAAGTGTCCATTTTAAGGCATTGTAGTGAGAAAATGAATTGACAGAGCGCAGAAACACCTACTGCAACACAGAGACGCACAATAGAACACCCCCAAAACATCTTCTTCATGTGTGGGAGTTTGCAGGCATTAGGCATTAATTTTGTGTGGAAAAAACACTTTAAACAAGACAAACAGAATCCATTGCACCCTCCGATATCACTCAGTCATCTCGAGCAGAAACCTGCGAAACTCATCCATCATGGACCCCAACTGGCAAAGGACGTACATGTTTATAAGGTTTGAGCTGAAGGTGCTGTCCTAGGAGACACCATGACTGTCTAATGTGTCATGGCATGCTGAAGATGCCACCAAAAACAAACAAGCATGCATTTGGAAGGAGATAACAGCCAAAATCAATACTGTATCAATAAAATAGGTTCCAGATCTTGAAATGCTTGGTACTGAAGGGAGCACAAACACCAAAACATGACAACTGCTGGTGGTTCTCCACATCACCTCTAGCTCGTGTCATGTAGAGAAAAAAGTATGACCATTCTCAACATATCTGGAGTGGAAGACTCGAAAGAAGATCTCGGGGTCAGAGGTATCCCATGTAAGAGAGCATAAGAGTTGTAAAGGAAGTACATGTGTGTTCTGCTTTCCTTCTTATCTTGTTTTCAGAGCTTACAGAACATATCAAGAATGCACTTCTGAGTTCAAAGAAGACTTTTATTGTTGTTAATTCTTCCCCACCCACAAGTTCGTAAGAGACGAATTAATAGATTTCAAGCACACGTTCAATGAAAACAAAATATATTTGCAATGTACACAGCAGGTTATATTTATAAGATATTGAATGCAAAGCAAAACAAATACTTCACCGTGTGAGAAACTATTTACAGCTTCATCTTTCTGGGGTCTGCAAGTTGATGACTCCAGTCAACTGCGAGAAAGAGATAATCTACCCACACGGGAGACTGGCAACTGGCGCCAAGTTCCAGTCCGAAGTCAGGCAGAAAGGAATCTAATTCTCTGAAGCCCCGAGCCATCTGTTACAAAAGTGTGCCCCCTCCTCTCAGACTCGGGAAAACTACGCAAGCCTTTGGAGACTGGCCAGATCTCCTAGACTGCTCCTCTTCCCAAGCTTGAGCAGAAAGGTAAACACCCAATGTACTCTCTCTTATCAGGTCTAGTCTAGTGTGAGAAGAAAACAGCTTGGTTCATCTTGTGGCAAAACACAGCTTGGAAAAATACAGCTTGGATTCTCAACTGTAATGTCTAACTCCACGTTAAAGGCAATAGGCAGCTAACCTAAATATCCAATATAATGTCTAATGTCATGTCAAAGCCAATAGGCAGCTGAACTGAATACAAAATGCAATGTCTAATATCATGTCAAAGCCAATAGGCAGCTGAGCTGAATACAAAATGTAATGTCTAATATCATGTCAAAGCCAATAGGCAGCTAAGCTGAATACAAAATGCAATGTATAATATCATGTCAAAGCCAATAGGCAGCTAAACTGAATACAGCATGTCAAAGCCAATAGGCAGAATACAGAATGTAATGGCTAATGCAATGTCAAAGCCAATAGGCGGCTAAACTGAATACAGAAAGTAATGGCTAATGCCATGTCAAAGCCAATAGGCGGCTAAACTGAACAAAACATACAATGTGCTACTGGTGAACATTGAGCAACTAATATGCGCAGTGGTGAAACACAAAGTCATTGGTCAAACCCAAAGAATAGCATCACATTCCACCCTATGACCAATCAATTTTTGTTTCACATATCTCTTGTTTCAAACAAAAAACTAAAAAACATCAGCACAAAAAAAATACATTATCAGCAAGTCAGATTTGAATGATAAAAGCAATCCCTGTAAAGCAATGAAAGTGGATTAACATATTGATCTCATAACCTTTCACATCAGATACATCTACACAGAAAAGACTGAAACTTTTATATTCTGAATGAGATTATAGTGTCTCTAAAATAGCAAGTTGATGTAGCATGAGTTCTACTCATGTAAAGGTGCACGGTCCACCTGAAAGGTATGCTGGAAGGTAAGCAAAAGTCAGAGTTCCACAAAAAAAAAAAACACAACTTAGTTCCAGTGGAAGAATGCAATCAAACAAGTTGAACTTGAACGGAAGGTGCCATTTGCGCAAAATGGATCCATGGTGTTGGCACTTTACTCAGCCAGGTTCAGGTTGGGGGTTCGGTCCCTTCCCCGACCCCACACGCACACACCCGAAGGGGGACCACACAGCACACTCAGGGACAGTGGCGAAACGTGGTAGGATCTGCAAAAGAAACAAGTATGACTTTTCTTGCAAATAACATTTGTCATTTAAAATGCACCCTTCCTCTTTCTTTCCCTGTTTTATAATCAGCAGGAAGTTTTTGGGGCCCTTTATTATAATTTCTGCAGGTTCTGGAGGGTCACTTGGGGCTTCAACCCACACCTCAGCACTGATGTTTTTATCTGCTACACCACAGCTTCCCTTTTATTGCACTGTCAGAAGGGCTGGGGCAGACTCATTCTTTACCAAACCTCCATTCACTGCACTTTTGAAAATTTGGGCCATTCTGTCTCCAATTTGTATGAATGAATCAGATTCTTTTCTAGTTATCAGCATAATTTCGATTTTTCCTTGGTAATCTGCAGCAATCATTCCCCTTAAAACACGATCAATTTGCCATATCTGTTCTGGTAACTTTTCTCTCCCCAACTGCTCTGTGACTGCTTGCATGACAGATTGCTTTTGTGCGTGCTGCACAGTTTTTATCAAATCTAGGGGAATGTGCATCCCTCTCATCTCTGCCCACCTGTAAGTGGCTTTTTCTCCCAGCTGCTCACATTTCTGGGGCACCCACTTAGCCATCCCACTAAGGCAGAATTCTGGGTGTACACTTCTCTCTCTGAATATTTCTCTTTAACATCTGCAAGGGAATTGAACCAGTTAGGTGCAAGCCATGTAGAAAACCAAACAGCTAAGCCATTGGCAGTAAACCAAGAATCAGTGTAAAAATGACACATCTCACGTAGCTCTTGCTTTAAAATCTGACACACATTGTACAACGCTGTTCCTTCTCCTGTGCCATAAAACAACATTTCAGTCAATGAATCATTAGTAAAACAAACATGCTTTTTATCTTCAGTGGACACAAATTCAAATGATGCACTCAATTTCACTGGTGACTCTTTTACCTGTGGTACTCTAGCCCTGTCTTGCAAGTACCAGATCCAGTGTATGATCCTAGCTAGGGGCACTATGTTTACCTCTTGCACTGCGCAGAAACCTAAAGTCTGCATTATTTCATTTGCCAAATCACAAGCGCGCAGCTGCATATAATTTTTCCCAGTGACCATATACAAAAGTGTTAGGATTTCACTCAGATGAGGGCTATTCTGTTTCCAAAAATCAAACAAGCTAATGAAACTCGGTGTCTCTTGCTTAGTACAAACAGTAAGAAGCTCTAAAATCTTTCGTTTTACTTCATTTTGCAACGGTAACTCGTAAATCACATTCTGAGCATCGCTCTCTGTGTTATCAGTTAAGGAATGCACTTTGACTGCCAAAAAACCTGGCTCACACTGAGGCTCAGAGCAGCTCGAAGCTGTCTTAACCCCCTCATTACTGGAATGGGAAAAGAAAGATTCTTCTAAAACAGCATTTTTATAACTTTCAGCATTATCTTGAATTAATGTTTTCTAGCTAATTTGCTCACGTAAATTCTCATTTTCATGTTCCAACTGCCTACATTTCTCCTGCATTTCTCTGTAAGCAGATAAAGGTATCCAAACCCTTCTGTCAAAAACAAAAGGAACATCACTTCCAAAAGGCACATTTTCTAAATATGCTTTATCACCACAAAACATGTTTCTCAAAGCACCATCAGGCAGTTTAGCTACACATGCATTTTCAAACATGGTCAGCCGTGCTTCTGTAATTCTCCAAACAACAAAAAACAATTACACTTTTAAATTGTGCACGTAGAAATCTATAATTCGCCTCTTAACCCCACTTCTGGCACCAAAATGTTCTGCTTTCCTTCTTATCTCGTTTTCAGAGCTTACAGAACATATCAAGAATGCACTCCTGAGTTCAAAGAAGACTTTTATTGTTGTTAATTCTTCCCAACCCACAAGTTCGTAAGAGACGAATTAATAGATTTCAAGCACACGTTCAATGAAAACAAAATATATTTGCAATGTACACAGCAGGTTATATTTATAAGATATTGAATGCAAAGCAAAACAAATACTTCACCGCGTGAGAAACTATTTACAGCTTCATCTTTCTGGGGTCTGCAAGTTGATGACTCCAGTCAACTGCGAGAAAGAGATAATCTACCCACACGGGAGACTGGCAACTGGCGCCAAGTTCCAGTCCGCAGTCAGGCAGAAAGGAATCTAATTCTCTGAAGCCCAGAGCCATCCGTTACAAAAGCGTGCCCCCTCCTCTCAGACTCGGGAAAACTACGCAAGCCTTTGGAGACTGGCCAGATCTCCTAGACTGCTCCACTTCCCAAGCTTGAGCAGAAAGGTAAACACCCAATGTACTCTCTCTTATCAGGTCTAGTCTAGTGTGAGAAGAAAACAGCTTGGTTCATCTTGTGGCAAAACACAGCTTGGAAAAATACAGCTTGGATTCTCAACTGTAATGTCTAACTCCACGTTAAAGGCAATAGGCACCTAACCTAAATATCCAATATAACTGAATACAAAATGCAATGTCTAATATCATGTCAAAGCCAATAGGCAGCTGAGCTGAATACAAAATGTAATGTCTAATATCATGTCAAAGCCAATAGGCAGCTAAGCTGTATACAAAATGCAATGTATAATATCATGTCAAAGCCAATAGGCAGCTAAACTGAATACAGCATGTCAAAGCCAATAGGCAGAATACAGAATGTAATGGCTAATGCAGTGTCAAAGCCAATAGGCGGCTAAACTGAATACAGAAAGTAATGGCTAATGCCATGTCAAAGCCAATAGGCGGCTAAACTGAACAAAACATACAATGTGCTGCTGGTGAACATTGAGCAACTAATATGCGCAGTGGTGAAACACAAAGTCATTGGTCAAACCCAAAGAATAGCATCACAATGTGGTTGTTAAAAAGTTGACTTGGCTGAGAATCATCATCATTGTGAAGAGCGAGTGATGTGATTTGTTAAACAGATTCACCTTGATCCATGCATGTGCTGTCATTTGGGCTAAAACCATAATGCATTGTAATCTTGATGATGAAGGGTTGATTTATCTCCCCTCTACATTGAGGGTGTTGTGTAACCACAGTATGACTAATGTTGTTACTCAGCAGAATCATGGCATTGTAGTTTGTTCCAGGGCATCTAAAACAGCAGGTCAGTATAAACAGGTTCCCATCACACAGCAGTTGCACGTTAATAGTGTGCTTCAATTTACGGGTGCAGCACATTTTTCTTGTCCATGTGAGGCCACCAGATGACCATGAGTGCAGTCAGTTGATCCTAGGATGACTGAAAATGCTGCTGTAGCACAGTTGTTTACTTTGCTGGCATTGGTGGGTGGGTGTCTAAGGTGAACTGTATATGCTGCCCGCTCACAGTCTGCAAATCAGCAGACTATTTTGCTGAGGTTTGTCCGAAAAATGCCATGCACCAATCCTACTGCCTTCTGTGTGGTGTCTTTTGCAAAGAATTCTAGTGTTGCTAACATTTTCTGGAGTGAGGTAGAAAGAAAGGTAATGTAGAAGAAGAGGTCAATTAGAGAGAGGAAAAGGCAGAGAGAGGTAGACCTAGACATTGACTTCAAGCATAACAAAACATGCAAGGGAGAATGAGAGAGAAATAAGAATAGACATAGAAAAACAAGCCAGGTAAAGAGAGTAGTGGGGATGAGATAAAGATAAAGAAAGGGGTAAAGGGCAGTAAGACAGATGTGGCATAGAGCTGAAAGAGTACATTGAAAGACATATGTGAAAGTGGTGACGTTATGCAGAGATAAAGAATTGTGCAAGGAAGAGATGGTGAGGTACAGAGATCTATGAAGATAACGTTTGAGACAGATAGTTGAGGTTGATGGGGTGAGTTATAATGGAGGAGAGGTCAAGAGAGAGGTTTGTGTTTCTGAGAAAGAGAAAGAGGCAAGCATAGAGAGAGAAATGAAATTATAGAGAAAAATGGGAAAAGAAATAGAGAAAGCCTGAAGGATAGGGAACAAATGTAGAATGAGAAAAAGTAGAGGTAGAGAGATGAGGTAAATCGAGAGGTTATGTAGTGAGAGAGTGAGTGGTGTGGTAGGAAAAAGTGAGATACTGAAGTAGATGTGAAACAGAGGAAATAGAGGTGAGAGGGTAGCGTAAGGGCTGCGAGAGATAAAGGGCCAGATGTAGCAAACTTTGCGAGTCGCAAATGGGTCGCAGCGCTGTTTGCAACCTTGCAAAAAGCGAAATGGGATGTACAAATCCCATTTCGGAGTACCAAATAGCGATGCGACCCATTACCGACCTGATTTTGCGACTCGCAATTACAAAGTCGCAAATTGTGAGTCGCAAACTAAATGCACAAGCCAGTCGCAAATTGCGACTAGTCGCAAAAATCCAGTTTTGCACACTCAGATTACCACTGATTCCGAACAGGTGGTAACCAGAACCAAAGTATAAAAGGAGACCCAGAAGGCATCTGGGTTACTCAAAATGGCTGCACTATTCGTGATTGCATGGAGGAGGAGAGTCCAGGCTGCCCAGCAGAGGAGGAGGAGGAGGCAGAGACGGAGAGGATATACCGAACCAGGCAGACACTATTTCAACAAACTGAGAATGAGATCTGTGACAAATACAGACTGAGCAGCGCAGTTATCCTAGAGATCATTGAACTGCTGAAACCTCAGGTAGGACGCCAGACAATGCACGGCTGCGCCATCCCCACACATGTGCAAGTGCTATGCTCACTGCTCCTCTTGGCCTCGGGTAGCTATCAGGTGGTGATTGCAATGGCAGGTGGGGTATCCCAAAGTGCCCTCTCAAGATTCTTCAGACGTTTCCTAGATGCCATACTCGCACACATGTCCAGATATATATACCTTCCCAGGAATGAGGTGGAAATTAACAGCATCAAGTTGGACTTCTACAGAATTACCAACTTCCCCCATGTAATAGGGTGTGTGGATGGGACACATATACCAATTTGCCCACCTGCAAATCTAGAATATGTGTTCCGCAATAGGAAATGTACCCACTCACTAAACATCCAGGTGGTATGTGATGCCCATAATGTCATAACTGACATTGTGGCTAAATATCCAGGGAGTACACATAGGCCCTCATTCTGACCTTGGCGGGCGGCGGAGGCCGCCCGCCAAAGTCCCGCCGTCAGGTTACCGTTCCGCGGTCGAAAGACCGCCAGCCAGCCCAGCGGGAAAGAGGCTTCCACGATGAAGCCGGCTCGGAATCGAGCCGGCGGAGTGGAAGCTGTGCGACGGGTGCAGTTGCACCCGTCGCGTATTTCACTGTCTGCGCAGCAGACAGTGAAATACATGTAGGGGCCCTCTTACGGGGGCCCCTGCAATGCCCATGCCAGTGGCATGGGCACTGCAGGGGCCCCCAGGGGCCCCGCGACCCCCCCTACCGCCATCCGGATCTCGGCGGTCCGACCGCCGGGATCTGGATGGCGGTAGGGGGGGTCGGAATCCCCGCGGCGGTGCAGCAAGCTGCGCCGCCGCGGAGGATTCAATGGGGCCGCGGTACACTGGCGGGACCCCGCCAGTGGTGCCGGTCCGACCGCGGCTTTACCGCCGCGGTCGGAATCCCCATTGGAGCACCGCCGGCCTGTCGGCGGTGCTCTGCGGTCCTCCGCCCTGGCGGTCAAAGACCGCCAGGGTCAGAATGACCACCATAATGCATACATATTCAGGCACAGTGGGATACACCAAATCCTAGAACGTTCGGCTTGTTGAAGTCACGATTCAGATGCCTGCACAAAAGCGGAGGAGCTCTTCAGTATGCCCCAGAAACAGCATGCACGATCATTGCTACTTGTGCCATCCTACAGAACATTTCCACCAGACGTGGGCTATATCTCACCCCTGACGACACAGATTCGGAGGATGAGAAGCAAGCGCTACCATATCGACAGCCTGGGGATGGAAGCATCGCAATGGAGGGCAGACAGAGACGGAACCACATTGCAACCCACTACTTTGGCAGGTACGTGGCAACCGTGACAACACTCACTAATGTAAAACACACATAGCCCAGTTGTGTAGTTCAAAAAATTATCCCTTTCATTTCTGGAATATAATGGGGAATCTATAGTCAACTAAACTGCATAATGAAAACAAAAAGTATAGTCTGACACATTAAGTTCATGAGCCTCTGTCACACCACATATTGGTAGCTCACAGCCTCCTGCGACTGCGGCCACCATGGCTCACTCCAAGTTGGTCCCCTGATCCCTGGCGGGCACTGCTACTCCGCAGGATTCGTGCATCAGTGGCAGACACACTACTGACACTGGAGATCTCCTCACTATCCTGCGGGGTATCGCCAATGCCCCTTGCTGCCTGTCTGGTCTCTAGCAGGTCCACTGCATGGCTGATGCGGCCAAGTCCTTTAGCCACATCACCTGCAAAATGGCCAAGTGCGACTTGCAGCCTCACTGTGCGCCTTGACAGGCAGGTTGTTGTGGTAGCCAGGCGCCCTATTGACACACTTAGGGGGTCATTACGACCCTGGCGGTTGACGGAGAAGTGGCGGTTTTACCGCCAACAGGCTGGCGGTAAAATATTTGGAATTATGACCATGGCGGTTACCGTCATGGTCATCCACCACTTCTCCGATCAGACCGCCATGGCGGAGACGACCGCTGGGCTGGAGACTTGGGTCTCCAGCCCGTTGGCCGTCACAAGACCGCCGGCGGTATCATGACCAGGCTTACCGCCATGGAGTTCAAGGGGTATGGAACCGCCATGAAATCCATGGCGGTATGCACTATCAGTGCCAGGGAATTCCTTCCCTGGCACTGATAGGGGTCTACGCCACACCCACCCCCTCCCCCAAGTCCGTCCCCGACACCCCCCAAAGGTGGCAGGACCCCCCTCCCCACCCCTACCCCCCACATCACAACACAGACACACACCCGACACGCATGCAGGCACCACCAACACACATTCCCGCACACACACGAACAAACATGCCAACAGACACACACACAGTCATACACGCACACCCTCATTCAGACATACACGCACACATCCATACAGACATACATGCAGACAGACACGCACACATTTCCATTCACACTACACCCCTGCATGCCTACACGCACTCACACCCCCTCTACATACTCACACGCACACCCCCATGCACGCAAACATCACACAACACCCCCCAATCCCCCTCCACTAACGGATGATCAACTTACCTTGTCCGTTGATCTTCCGGGAGGGGACGGGATCCATGGGGGCTGCTCTGCCGCCACCACACCGTCAACAGAACACCGCCACGCCGAATCACAGAACGTGATTCGGTGGGCGGTGTTCTGTTGACGTGGCGGTGGAGGTGGAGCAACCTCCACTTCCCCGCCGTCCGCCAGTATGGCTGCTGGCGCTCTACGTCCGGAAAAGAACGGAGGGCTGCCAGCAGTCATAATACGCCGAGCGGAAAACCGCCACCACTGGCGGTCTTCAGCACGGCGTCCCTCGGCGGTCCTGTGAAAAGACCGCCGAGGTCGAAATGACCCCCTTAGTCTGTCCAAACTGGCAGCAGTGTTGCGCTCCCTGCGCTGTGCATGTGCCCTGCCGACCACCATTTCCCTGACCAAGTTGTCTATGGAAGAGGTTAGGTTTGCCATATTTGCGTTCATTGTAGTGAACTGGTTGTCCACATTTGCAAACCCCTGCGAGAGTGTGTTCTGCAGTCTGGTAAGGTTACGATTCATCAACCGCATATGTCTATTTTGCAGCCGGTGACTCTGCAGTAAGGATGCCTCCAGTCCCAACAATTGCTCATCGGTGACATCCTCCCCAGGCACTGACTGCATTGGGCATTGCTGTCTATGCACAGAGCCAGCTAATCTATGTGGTCGACTCTCCCTAAGCTTTGGCCCCGGTGTCACATTTGTTGCCTCTAAACCCAGATCAGGATCATCCATGTCCTCTGGTGCTGATTTAGTGGGTGGTGTTGAGGTGCTCCGCACCGAATCGCTATTTGGTATAGCAATTTTTCCTTGCATCTCGTTTTGCGAGTCGGAAATAGCGATTCGCAAGGAGTCGCTATTTCCGACTCGCTATTTTTTTGGTTCCTACATCTGGCCCAAAGAGAGGTAAGATAATAAAGCCATGTAGAGTGAGGTAGAGAGGTAAGTTAAAGACAGAGATAAGGTTGTCAGAGAGGTGGAGTAGATAAACGAGAGATACGGGGGGTCAAACAGCACATAAGCAGTGTTGTACAGAGTAGTGGAAGCGGTACATAGTTGAGATAGAGAGGGGGTCAAGACTGATAGCTATAGATGTAGGCACAGAGAGTGATAGAAGGACAAGGCCATAAGAGAGAGGAAATTTAAGTTGAGTGAGGTACATTGGGTATATTGAGAAAGAGGCATGGTAGAGAGAGCTGAGATAACGAGAGAGGATGATGCTACATAGAAGAAGAGAGATAAACATCTTAAGGAGGGGGCCAAGTTAGAAGAGATAAGGTGAAGTAAAAAGAGAAAAATGGCACAGAAAGATTATTTTTCAATTTAATCGCTACCAACTGCCTGAGAGTGCTAGGGTTAAGTATACACAGGCCAGACATGCATACTGAGGGTCGGATTTATCATTCTTTAGTGCAACAGAACGCAACCAAAGTTACTAATCTGCATTCTGCAGAGGAGAAGGTATTGCAGATTCAATTTATTAACAAGCATTTTCAATGCAATGGATCTCGCATTTGCGTGAGTTAGAGCTATTAGCATTGTAAACTCCTAACCAGACTTTTCTTGCCACAAAAATTAAAAGAAAAAAAAACAGCGCAATTGCACTATGTAAAATGCAGCGCGATCGTGCTGAAATTGAAAACTGAAAAACCGAGCGCGATAGTGGAAAATAAACAGATATAGTAGTCCGGAAACCATGCTGAAAACATTGAGCCTTGTATGTTTTCAGTAGTTTACCGGTGCTGAGTAGGTGGGCTAAACACCGGAAAAGGCATGGCGTATGCATGCCTTTCACAAATGACAGCAAACGGCTTTTAAAAGGCAAGCCCACAAACCAATGAAAGTGACTGACATGACATGAGCGTGGTTGGAAGCCCAAATAGAGATTAGTACAGGGGATGGAGCGCTTTGCGCTCGCCCCTAAAAATGGCCGGCTGCTGCTCACTACCCCTGGGCTGGCTCACCAAAGGCTGCTCAACACCGCACACAACCTGTGGATTTGTACTGGAAGCGTACTCTTCCAGTACAAAATCCTATACCTATGCTATTCTATTGTATTTGTGCCTTACTGTGAAGTACAAAGCAACGCTGTTTGTGAATCCCAGTCCAGGCTCCTGCTTTACTTCCTGGACACAGAACGTTTCTGGTACCTGCAAGATATATTATGATGGAGTGTTACGGGAATATGTCAACTAGATCAACCATTCTCACTCCACAAGTACTCAAAGAAGGAAATGTTTTGCCAAGTCCTCAGCCCAAGTATCTTAATTTGAGAAGTTAAAGTCATTTTTTGTGTGTATGTATGACACTATTCACTTGTATGGTGTCACCCACTGACCATACCATGATCATTAAATGTAGAGTTGCTGGTGGTAATACGTCACAAGATAAATCATTTTAAGGTGCTTCTGAACCTCACAGACAAAAAAAGAATAAATATCCCTGGTTAGGTTAGAGGTGAAGTTAGAAGACCAGAGGTTTTGTTGTTTTAAAATTAAACCTTTCCAGACTTCTTTTGGTAATCTTATGTGCCTCCAGGTGTTGTCACAGTTGGTACTGTTATTAAATGCAACTGTGCTTAAGTTTTGGAGTATTATAAGTTATAGTTAAGGCGTTTCTCCTTTTGGCATTTTAATATCTTTTTCATCACAAACAAATAACAGCCTTACTTAGGCAAAAATATACCATAATAATGGAGTGTTATACACAAGTGGCAATTAACCTGTTTTTTCAATGATTTGAACTCAATATTACAAATCGTTTCAGTTTTAGATATTAAAAATCGTTTCAGTTTTAGACAAGTAACTGATCCTGAGCAAAGGCAGGCTCTTCATCCGTGACTGCGTGTTGTACTGACATTTCAGAAAGAGGCGGCAAAGCCAGTGAGATGCTTATATGCATTCTAGATTGTTTTACGTTTTGTGCATGTAACCAACCCTCAAAGGCAGAGCGGTAGTGTGAATTTAGCCACAGAGGGGCAGATTTCAGAGCCCCTACTGCCTCCTTGCGCCACATTAGCGCCACTGTTTTTACACGAATGTGGCCCAATGAGACCAAAATTGCCACGCCAAATTTACAAAGTGGCGCAATGCATGCACTGTGCCACTTTGTAACCCTTTGCGCTACATTATGCCTGCGCCAGACGTAATGTATGCAAAAAGGGCATACCCCTGTTAGGGGAGGCCAAACAATGGCGCAAAAAAATAGAAGAGAT
Source organism: Pleurodeles waltl (assembly GCF_031143425.1). Lineage (NCBI taxonomy): Eukaryota > Metazoa > Chordata > Amphibia > Caudata > Salamandridae > Pleurodeles > Pleurodeles waltl. The sequence goes on from NC_090441.1 coordinate 27,524,962, forward strand.
ATCTTTGCATCATTTTTTTCAACACTTTTAATGCCTGCTCCTAGAAGGCATTAAAAGGAAGCACACCATTGTTTACATTGGGCCTCAATGGGCTTTGCAGGATTAGCGGCAAAATATGTGATGCTAATCCTGCAAAGCTTCGAACTAGCGTCAAAAACGGTTCCCTAACTACTGATTTGGTGTGCTGTATCTTAGATATGGCGCACACATGGTGGCATTGGGAGGGCACTAAGGGGCGCAAGGGAAGTGGCACTGCACTGGGTGCAGTGCCACTTTGCTTGAATCAGGCCCAGAGTGTTTGACATCCTCACACCAACATTGCATGATGCTAACTATGACATTTCACAGAATGAGTGCTGGGGCTTTTATCTTCACTCAGGTGTCTTCCTACTCTCTCTATTGGGCAGTGAAACCCCTCTTCCTCATGCTCCTTTCCCCTGGCCTGATTCAGACTGTGGCAGGGCATGGACTGCCATGTTTCTGACGGCAGTGCCTCAGCTGGCTCCACAGGTGGAAACCCTACCCCGATGGCCAAAGGAGTTGGGTCCGTTGGTGTAGGTACATCAGACTGTCTGCCCTACACTTCCTGCCCTATTTACAGTGAACAGTCTGATGTACTTGATTTCAGTTTGGGATCTTTGCGGTCCAGCATAAAACTAAAATAAAAAATGACCCCCACACGTAGAAAACTCCACTGGTGTCAGAGTCATTTGTTTTTCCTGAGAGGTGCCCAAAACATGCACAGGCACAGAGTTTTCCACAGATGTCTAATTATGATGGGTAATAGTCTGGATAGGGAGACAGAAGTAATAACAGCCGCAATCCTGAAGTCATACACTAAATTAAATCCAAAGTCTTTATAGATAGCACTGGTCAGCAGCAATCTGGTCCTGCCCAAGCTCACCTTCAACTGCCTTGTTCACCCTAGATTCTAAAGCCACTACACATGAAATATGGAGTCCCAGTTCTGCAGTAGAAAACATGCTACACACCCTCCCCTCTATGTAATTGAAATAAAGAAGACAGTCATTTAGCATCAGCAAAGACAGACCAACAAAATGCATGCAGCAATGAAAGGAAACGAGTGAAAACAGCTTCACACTTGTACACAGACAACAAAAGTACTCATATACAAACACCTCCTGAGCTAACTAGACAACAGGTCAAGAATGCAATTAATCACATTCGCAATCTTCTCGTTTCTGTGGAGCAGTTACCACTCTCCTAACCGTCCCTCTTCAAACAAGGCCTCTTGATTCATTTTCTTTCTCATTTTCTTGCACTGCAACACACTATCTATGGCACCTTCAGCATCCCTTTCTCCATTATGACGAGTAATAGTGTATGCCTCAACATGCTGCTGATCACTCTCAATCCCACCCAAGTTGCCATCAATCTCAACACTTTGCTTCCCCTCTGTGCGTTCACATTCACCATCCTACCACTGACAGTTGCCTTGATGTTCAGTCCTCTTTGTTTTCCTTTTATATTATTACAAGAAGCCATTCGGTCCATATACTACACTTTCCCGTCACTTAGGGCCTCATTTAGACTTTTTTAGCCCAGCATTTGCGTCATTTTTTGACGCAAAAGCGGCGCAAGCTTACAAAATTCAATTATAAATTGTAAATTTGTGCTACTTTCGCGTCAAAAATTGACGCAAATGCGGTGCTAAAAAAGTATAAATCAGGCCCTTAGTTTGGCTGTATTTTTATCATTTTTGCAACTGTGCATGGATGTGAAAACACACTTTTCCCTTTAGGTAGTTAGGATCCTTTACCGATATGCACCAATTGTCCCATAATCGTCAACACCTCCTTCAATCAATATTATAGTAACCCTTGTACTTCTGACATGTCATTCTTTAATGCTTCTGGAACCCACTCCACTTTCCTACAATAAGACCTCCATCTCGGACTGTCCCTAGTAAATGGAACTCCACCTCTCATAACACTAAAGTATTATGGAAAGTGAGACATTAAAAAGATGGAAAGATGGAGCCAATGACAGAAAAAAAACGAATGATAGAAGAAAAGGTAGAAAAGAAAGAGATAAAAATGGTAAGAAGGAAAGCCATAGAAAGAAACGTGAGAGAAATATAGACAGAAGAAATTATAGATTAGGCTCCCCAACATAACTATTCAGTTTGTGAATATGCCTCCTCTTGCATGCTTTAAATGTATCATAATGTGCAATAAATATATTACGATTTTTCATGAATACCTCTTTAAATCTACTTATAAAACCTCTAGCTTTTTTTAACCAATGTATTCATAGAATAGTTTTGTAAAGTGCACAATGTGGCTCTCAGTCCTGGAATTGAAAAAACGTAAATCCGGGAACCCATAAATTGATCTATATTAATGAGTCACAAATAGGCTGTCAAAATATCATACAGGGTTAAGACAGCTGCTGTAGGGATTAGTGTGTGCTACACATTTTAAGGGATTTGGTATAGAGGCAAGATAAGTCTATCAGTCAACACAGTTCTGGCAGGGGTGTAGCTTGGTCAGTATGATTGGTAGGGGGTGAATGTTAGCTTCACATTTCTTGACAATCACGCCAGCACATGATGTTAAAATACATTATAGGACAAGCAAGTCGAACGAGAGGGGCTTAAGAGTCAGTGGAAAGGGAGAGGAATGCAGATTGGTAGGAGTACTAAGGCCCATATTTATACTTTTTGACGCTAAACTGCGCTAACGCAGTTTAGCGTCAAAAAATTTAGCGCCGTCTAACGCCATTCTGAAGCGCCATGCGGGCGCCGTATTTATGGAATGGCGTTAGCCGGCGCAAGCAGACCGGCGCTGCCTGGTGTGCGTGGAAAAAAACCACGTAGACCAGGCAGCGCCGGCGTTCGGAAAAAATGACGTTAGGGCGTCTTAAAATGGGGCAAGTCAGGTTGAGGCAAAAGTATCACCTCAACCCGATTTGCGCCATTTTTTTACGACGCCCAGACGCCATTTCATGACTCCTGTCTTAGTAAAGACAGGAGTCATGCCCCCTTGCCCAATGGCCATGCCCAGGGGACTTGTGTCCCCTGGGCATGGTCATTGGGCATAGTGGCATGTAGGGGGGCACAAATAAGGCCCCCCTATGCCACCCAAAAAAATTAAAAAAATATAAAAAATTATACTTACCTGAACTTACCTGAATGTCCCTGGGGTGGGTCCCTCCATCCTTGGGTGTCCTCCTGGGGTGGGCAGGGGTGGCAGGGGGGGTGCCTGGGGGCAGGGGAGGGCACCTGTGGGCTCATTTTGAGCCCACAGGCCCCTTAACGCCTACCCTGACCCAGGCGTTAAATAGTGGCGCAAATGCGGGGTTTTTTGACCCGCCACCTCCCGGGCGTCATTTTTTTAGACGGGAACGCCTTCCTTGCATCTCATTAACGCAAGGAAGGCGTTCACGCAAAAAAATGACGATATTTGCCCATAATTTGGCGCTAGACGCATCTAACGCCAAAGTATAAATATGGCGTTCGTTTTGCGCCGAATTTGCGTCGAAAAAAACGACGCAAATTCGGCGCAAACGGAGTATAAATACGGGCCTAAGTAAGAACAAGTGCATTCTTTTTGAAATAACAAACATTTTTGAAGTCTTTCAACAGAGAGTGGGAGAGAGTTTGTGTACGTTTTTCTCCATGTGTGAAAAAATCCCAGGTGAAATCCGAAGACATCTCACCATACCCAACTGAAAGCACCTGCTCCCAACTATTTATCACAAAATACACTGATCAGGAGTGTGTCACACCCCCACACATGCCCTACCCCTGCCTAGTGTTAATAGGTCAGGCATCCACTGTGTGGCTCGGGTCTGTAGTATTGCGGAATAATAGCAGTCCAATTTGAAGTAATCTAAAATATTCAACACTCGTAGCCTTTTGGGACAAGAGAGTTCTTTGTAGTCTTAGCTAAGTTAGGTGAGCATAGGGCTCCATTGTTTAGCAAATTCTGTCTGTCTCTCTCCCCTGTGCGGTGAAGGCTAGTTTCTCCATGCCCAAGGTCCAACACAGTTTCTCCAGACCTTTCTGCTCTGAGGGCGGGTGGGATCATTGACTCACGCACTGTGGTCATGTCCCGCGCTGACAAACGTTTGAAGGATGGTCCTGACACAAATAGAAGCTATCACTGGCTTGACCCTCGCCAAATGCCCAGAAGTAAAATTATGGGGATCCCCACTGTATTTATCTAAGGGGCACCTGATCTCTAATCTGGTATTGATAACTACACAGGCAAACCTGGGACTGTGGGGACAGTGTCTTCTCCGCAACCCTTCTAGCACTACGGGCCCCTCCTGCCGCCCATCCTCAGTAAGCGCAAGGGGGTGTAGTGTCTGGTAGATCTGTAATGTAGTCTCTGGGAATTTTGAGAGGTAGGGTCTGGAATATGTAAATTACCTTAGGCAGGATGCACATTTTGAATGCCGCTAAATTGGCGAGCAAGGAAAGCGCCATATATGCAACTATTGAGTTCAGCCCTCACCCCTCTTCTGTGTAGTTGGAGATTAGTGTTTTTGTTCTAGAAAGGGTGGAGGCCTGAGCCAGTGCCAAGTAGTTGATGTGGACAGTCGCCCACCAAAGTGGAGTCAATTTTTGTAGCTCTTCAGCCTTCTACCAGGGTGTTGAAATGTTTAAAATTTCTGATTTGCTGATATTGATTTTAAACCCGGAGTTGCTCTGATGGGTGGCTACCTCCCCCAGAACAGCTGGGAGGGAATTCTGTGGGAGTGAAATGGAGAGAAGAATGTCTGCAACCATTGTCAGCTTCATGTCCTTGGTGACAAACTTAATGACTGTGGTTGAGGGGTTGTCCTAATATGCAGGACAATGGTTCAAGTGTAAGTGCAAAAAGAAGGGGTTATGTTATGTCCATTTGTACAGTGCACCCAAAGTGTATCCAACTGCAGTAGAATATAGGGGTGCCTTTACTCATCAAACTCAAAGGTGACAGTTGTCCCGCCCCGGATATGATGTCACGTCTGTTACCGAAACTTCTGGTGCCCCCAAGAGCCCGACCCGGAACTAATGTAGGTGTTGACATCATGTGATCATGTGTTAATCACGTGCCAGGGTCCTTGCCATAGTGTCTAGGTGTATGTGTTGTGTAAAATGGCAGCCGTGCAGGTGTGTGCCATGTTTCTGCACCGAAGAGGACAAGTCTGGGCATGTTCAGGCCGTAACGACCGTGTGGCTTAAGTGTGCCTCCTCAGAGGGAGGAGTAATGGAACTACACAGCTCCCACTCACCCTCCCCGAGCATTGCATAACTTAGAGGGATTGTACGATGGTGACCTTTTAAAAAAATAATAATTATAATAATCTCAAGCACCACATGAATAGAAAGGGTCAACGAGGGTGAATACGGCCATAGAGCACGACATTTAAAAAACATGTCATGGTTGTCTTAAGGAGAGAAATTGTGTGTAAGGGACAGATAAGTGAGGCCTGACTCTCCACAACGGGGTCTTAATGCCAATACATATTATCCAGAGGAGTTGCTGCCCACCGCCCCTATTATCTTATCAGAACCGCTTGTTACTGCTTACGTCAAGCAATTAACTTTCAACCTCTATTTTTGCAAGTCAGAGGACCCCATACCTGATTAGCAGATGTCAAAGTAGAAAGTGACAGCCTCCCAGGTGTCACGATAAATGGTTTAAGCATTTAATAAATTATGAAACGTAACCAGAAAACCATTTCTGAGCCCACCCATCCACAAAGCCTGTGCTTTAACATGTCGTAGCAAGTATAAGAGCCCACCAAGGGGATCATACACGCAACCACATTCACAAGACTCTTTTTGTGAGCTGCATATTGATCTCTGTGGAGAGCAGGGCTACTCCAGACCATAAAGGAGATAAAATATGAAGGGCAGAGCACAAACCTTTAATGCAAACCAGCTCCTATGTATGGTAAATAATTATGGTCTGTTTGTATATGTTCTAATGTAGTTGCAACCCACAGCTGTCTCCATCCCTTTTTCTATGTCACCCAGAGCATAATGTGCTTTATACTTTGATTACTATTATCTAGGGCTTGTCTTTTTTGTGCAAAATATGATTTAAGTATGATAAAAGGGGCAGTGAGTGCCCAGCGCAAGCGCGCAGGGCACCCCCCAGCCCAACACCCCAGGACCTACAATCATCAGGGAGGGGGGTGTGGCTTGTCGCTCCCTCCCCTAGTTGCCTGCTACTCCAAAAGGGCATGTCTGGGCACCCCATGCCCCAACATCCCAGGACCCACAATCATGACGAGGAAGGAAGCAACAAGCCACATGCTCCCTCCCCCAATTGTCCACTACTCTACAGGGGTAGAAGTGCCCAGCACGAGGATCGCACCGCCTACCCTAACACCCCAGGGCCTACAAATAACAGAGAGTGCTCGACGTGCCACGCGCTCCCTCCTCAGTGGCTGCTGTTTCACCGGTGCAGGGGCTCTGAGGGTGAAGCCCGTGAACCCCCGCCTTGAATAGCTGTGGGGTCCAGAGGGCTGAAGGGCACTGAGTGTGATGCTCAGGCCCTCCAGCCCCCCAGAACTCACAGCTCTTCAGAGCGAGAGTCGCAATCTTCACGCTCGGTGCCTTTCATGACAAGGTTGTGGGGGTCGCAAAACTCACGCTTGGCGTCTTCAGCCCGGATGACCTCTGCCCCCTACATGGCTGGGGGCACTGAGGCCATGGCTCAAGACCCCCGCCCTACCACCACAAGGATGATGGGTGCATCTGAGGAACTGGAGAGCACCGAGCGCGAGGCTTGTGTCCTCCAGTCCCGGACCTCATGGCTCTTCTGAATGGGGTCGCGAGCCTCGTGCTCAGCGCCCACCCAGCCCTGAGGGCCTCAAGCTTTCATGGCCAGGTGGGGGGTGCCCAGCGCAAGGCTCGCGGCCCCTCCCAACACCACACCAAAACCAGGGATGAATGGGGCGGGGTCGCAAGCATCATGCCCCCAGCCCCGAGGGCCTCTTCCCTTCATGGCCGGGGCCGCAGAGCGTGTGGCTCACAGCCCCTGCCCCACTACATAAGGACGCCACTGCATCGGGGGACTGGAGGGGGCCAAGCGCGAGGCTCGTGCCCTCCAGTCCCCCAGGACCTCACAGCACCTCGGTGGGGGGGCAACGGGCCTCGCACTTGACGTTCCGAGGGCCTCAGACTTCACGGTCGGGGCCAGCGAGCACATGGCTCACGGTCCCTGCCCCCACCACCTGAGACCTCACAAACGGCTTGGGCCCACGGCCCTAAGCATCTTTCACCGGTCCCCGTGGGCCACCAGCCACATAAAAAAAATAATGAAATACATAATAAAAAAAAAACACTTCAGTGATGGCAGGAGGATACTGAGTGTGAGGCTCGTGTCCTCCGCCCTATAGCCCCCCCAGCCCCACACCTTCTCAATGGTGGGTACGCTGATCACCGGGTTCAAGCCCCCCATCCCCATAGACACTCACCTTGGGGTTCCCGATATCCAGGGAGGTGCTGAGCATGAGGCTTGGGTCCCCCATGCCCCTCTCCTCAGCCCTCAGTTGTTCAATGGCATTGAAGGGGGTCGACGAATACACATTTCTGTGGTGGAGCAAGGCACAGCCTATCTGATCCCACCCTCCAGGCTGGGCCTTAAAGAGAGCTCCACCCCCAGCACAGGGGAGGACATGGGAGAGAGTGGAAACCAGGACTGGAGGGGATCCGATCCACGTTTTGTGTGTGTATATATATGTATATATACATATATATACATATGTATATATATACATATACATACATACATATACAAATGCAAGGCTTTTTAAACTGGTATATTGTATTATTGTGACAATGTAGCAATTACAGTTTTGCAAAAGTAAAACCATGCTATGAAAGCTGTGGAACCATATAAATATTGCAATATATTTCGAGTCCCTTTTGATAAACAATGCTCGATGCTTAGAAAAACATGAACACAATGTTTTTGTTTGTAGCACTCTCAGAGCTTTGTTCTTTATGTATAATAATCTCAGACGATGCAGTTGTGAGGGGGAGTAACTTAAAGTTGTATTATTCTGTACATCTGATGTATTTGGTAATATGTCTGTAAGGCGCACAATTAATCTGTTAAGCAGAAAAAGTAAGTATGGCACCGTATTAGACAGGATATAAATTTAAAACAGCGCTGGAAGAGACTTCATGAGGGGTTTGGTGTCTGTATGCTAACACTGGTGCAAAATATACAATTGTAGTTCAACAATCATTAGTGTAAAATACGCCCTGGTAATTACAGACCTTTAGATTTATATTTTGTTTGTTTTACTTAGCAACAGTGTCTCCTGAAACAGTTGATTTTCAGTTTGCGGTGTTCTGATTTTAACTGACTATTGCTAGTGAATGGTAGGCGCATGTTTAGAAAAATGTGGCGCAAAACGAGTTATGGTCTAAAGTCAATTATATCTCTTCTGTACTCAGGGTGCCCAAGAGCTAACACGGACCCCAGAGAAAATGGCTGCCTTTCAGCAAGGTACAGCTATCTAGAGCTTTATTGTTCAGAGAACCTTGTCAACTTACAGCCTCAACAACCTTCTCTTATTTGTTATTTTATTTATTTATAATAATGTTTTCTGGTGTCTGTCTGCTTTTTACAGGCTATGACACCGAAGTACAGATAGTGGTCAATGCTGTACAGAAAATCCTAGAGGCTCAAGATGCAAAGTCCACAGTGCAACAGGATACAACTCTTGCAGGTAAATCAAATGATCCCTTGTGTAAACGCTATGTAAGCATAAACATTAACCGAGACCGTGTCTAGTCAGTGCATTATATTGTAAATGTGACATTTATTCCTTTTTCTTCCATACAGAGCCCCTGGGGGCATACAAGGGCCGCATGCAGCCACCGCAAAAGTTAGAGCTGGGCTCTAAAAAGGTGATCCTAAAAAAAGAAGTCTACTTTGTCTAAAGAAGGGTCTCCTATAAAGAAATGGCCTTCACAAAGGATCACATCAGGTATGTGTTTTACAAAATGTAGAGTCAAAAGAATCCTACGTCTTTCTCTCTCAAACAGCTTGTTCATCTAGGATATAGCAGTTATAGCAATATTTAATATGTATTTTTTTATCTTTACATCGTAGAGCCGTCACAAAAGATCTCTGGAGGAGTTCAGCGTAAGTCTAAGCAGTCGTAAACACCTCTAAAGGATATCATCGGGACCCTTCAAAACACAAAGCCTTCAATATCCGAGGAGATCAACGCTGTGCATCAGGACAAACCAAGCGCTGGCTCTACAAATAACAGTCATAGACCAAGTACAGACCTTTACACCTAGATCACTTTACAAATAAACCCTACGACCAGTACACTGAGCACTTCTACAGAAACTCTGTTTGTGCAAGAGCTTGGACACACTGGTGGTGGATCACTTACAACCGAAGACACAAGTCTGCAGGGAGTGTGTAAAACCACAGAAGTGGGCCTCAAGCAGTGCAAAAACCCTAAAATAAATTGTCTTTCCTTAAAGAATCACAAGAAGAAGCATGCAGTCCCTGAGCTACAAACAGTTACTTTAGATCTATCAGTTAAAAACACAGCTACATCTCAGACAGGACCCCATAATCCGCAAAGACCTAAATGCTTAATGTCTGAGGTGCCTAATGTAAATGTGCTTCCCAGAGGACCTGTCCCAAAATCTCCTGTAACTTTTCCACATAGTCTTTTGGACTCTCAGTTTGAAAATGATCACCCCATAGAGGACCCTTATTCTGGATGTATTAGGCTTCTCAAGGTGCTGGCAGGTTTGGTGCAGAGTTCTGAAACAACAGCAGCCACCGAGCACAACAGGTCTTCTAGTGTAGACCCAGAGGTACAGCAATCTCCTGTTCAGCAATCCCCTGTTCCCAGCCCTGCACGTCCTACACCTCTGTGGCCCTAAGCTATTACGACCACCATTTAAGTTCCCCATATCCAATGTCACCGATAACACCACCTGGAGCATACGATCCCACCAGCCCCCCATCAAGTGTATACTAGCATCCCCAACCTCAACATACCCTGACAGTTGTGTAGGAGGTAGTGGGTCGCAAAATCAGAGTTTTGGAACACCGTCTAGCGAAAAACAGGCCTCAGAAGTACTGGGGTGTTCACACTGGGACCCTGTTTTTATGACCCATCCTGGTCCTACCCTTCAGAAAGGGGTTATTGAATTTAACCAGGGAACTGTAGTATGGACAACTAGTGGTAATATCCACCCCTCCCCTGATGCCTCAACTAATGCCCCAATATATGATGTTTTGGACCATAACCTGGTACTAGAGACATATATGATAGAAATACAGCAGGCCGTTAGAAAGCTAAAATCCAAAGTGAACTCCAAAACCTTAACACTGAGGAAGGCTGGGAGCACAACTGTGTCCTTCAGAGGCACCCAGACGGAGATAATTCAGAGGTTGGAAAGAAGTACAAGGGAGGTGGTACAATCCTGTGAAGCAGCCAATGCAGAAATAGTTATTATACGGGCATGACTAGACCTGCAGAGCAACCTAAGGAGTGCAGGATCCGCATTTATTAATAAGGATGTCCAGAAGTCTAAATATAAAAAGATCTGGGATATACTCAAGAAAGCTCTACGGTTCTTATGCGTGCTCAAAAACAAAAAGCCGCTGATACCCCCAACAACCGCTTAAAATCCCAAAATAATGTTACAGTGACATATAAAACGACCCCTGCCAGGAATCAAAACATAAAGTTAGGAGAGAACATCACAAACATTGGGTGTTTTTTACGGGTTCAAGCGGTAGAGTTCAGAGATTGGTATGCCCTGAACACCCTGAAGGGCCCTCTGCCATGGCTGTGGTAAGGGAAGCTGCGTGGACACAGCCAAAGTGGTCTATTGGCGCTAGACACCGTAGGCATTTAATAAGGAAATTAAAGAAAACAGTACTATGTATTAGAAGGAGGCTTAAATATAAACCAGCATAGAATCTTAGCTACCCCAAAATGATACCCCAAGGAGCACACTGTCAAACAGCGATCCTCAAGCTGAGGATTCAGAACCTGTGTTTTTAGAGAGTGTTAGAAGGTACAGTCGTACTGTAGAACAGTTTAGCGCTACAGAGCACTACGAGGAATTCAGGTTTAACCTAGACCATATAAATTCCTCTGATCAAGGGTTTTTAGCTATCCACCAAGCTGTACAAATGCTCATAGGAAAGTTGTTACACGGTGTGGGTCTTATTAATTTCTTCCAATTGCGCTTCCAGGGGCAGGGCATTGACAGCCCATTGTTCACCTGACGAACGCCTCGTGACGTGATTGACACTGTGGAATTTCTAGAAAACATCTCTAACCTATTATAGAGTAAGGCAGAAATAGTAGCATATGGGACCTTCAGAGTCATCGACCTCTTTGTTCGGGGGCGTGAGGGTGGTGTTTCCAGGCTTTTAAAGAGTATTTTGTATAGTAAAATCATTGGTAAGAAACAGCGCTGGCTGCTCAACTTAACAACGGGGCATCCAACACATGTCCTGCGGCTAGCATAGCAGGATCACTGATGGATCGCACCACCCCTGATGCTTCTATTATGTCTAAAGCTGCTGAAGCCAATAGGACCCTTGAAATACCACACAACAGAATGGTCGATTGTGGGGACCTAGGGCTTTTTGAGAACTATTTTGCCGTTACGGTAAAAGTTCTTTACCACAACGGTTCCTGGAAGTACTTCACAAGCGGCAAAAAAACAAGATTGTTTATGTTCTCCATCATGAAAAGCACTTCTGTGGCATTTTGAACCTGAAGGGTTTTCTAGGAACCAAGTACATGTGCCCCTATTGCCACCATATCTACAACACACAGGTAACTCACCAATGTGAAATGCACTGTGAAATGTGTCAGAGGGACGGTTGTGTTGTAGTCACTGAGCAGAAGGTGCGGTGTCACATGTAATCTGTTTTGTTTGCTCACAAAACTGCTTGAGCATACACAACAAGTTTGTGTGTTGCAGCTTGAAAACAGGCTGTAGGGAATGTGGGTGTTATGTACCCGATGATCATATATGCAAAGGTATGACATGTCCCAGGTGTAAGGTGTCTTTTCAGGTGGGGACAGAACACAAGTGTTACATGGATAAAGGGCATCCCCAGACCAAAACAGAGGATTACATAGTGTTTGATATACAGTGTACTCAGGAGACAGGTGTACCCCAGCCTAACTATATTTAAGCTCGTCATCCAACTTCCGATGACAACTGAGAGTTTGAAGGTCGCTTGTGTGTAACCGATTTCCTCAGCACATTCATTCAGCCAAAATTCAAAGGTTATACTATGATGGTTCATAACTCAAAAGCATATGACTCATTCTTTATGTTGCAAAGCATGATTCATGAAAAGATGGCTGTAGAACTTATCACCCAGGGCTCCAAATTGATGCAGTTAACGGCAGTGCCTTTACAACTAAGATTCATCGACACCCTGAATTTTCTTCCCATGAAATTGAGCAAACTGCCAAAAGCCTTTAGCTTTCCAGGGTGTAAAGGTTATTTCCCCAACTTTTTCAGCACTTGGGCAAATCAGAATTATGAGGGCCCCATGCCTCCCTGTGAAAGCTACGGTGTTGAGTATATGATGCCTGATGAGAAAGAGAGATTTCTACAATGGTATGGTGAAAACTGTGAAAATAACGTGCATTTTCAAACCAAATTGAAAGTGTACTTCAGGCTGATGTAATGATCTTTCAAAAAGCCTGCAACCTTCTCAGAGATGTAGTGGTGGAGATGACTAAAAGGGTGAAGGTTTTGAAGTCCAACACGCCCCAGATGAAAAAGACTGAAGAATACATAGAACCTTTCCAAAATATTACACTGACGTCCAAATGTATGTCTATCTACAAACATATGTTTTTGAAGCCCAATAGCATAGCTCTAGTACCGCCTGACCTCTATAACGGCAACCAAACATTATTCAACCCCTCTATCTAATGGCTCATGTACGTCTCTGACAAGTAAAATATCTTCATTCAACACGCTTTATAGGGTGGTGAATACCGATTGGGGCCTTATTTTGAAGACCGCTACGCTGTAATTAACGGGGTGCCAACAGTTTTCGGGTACAACAGTTGTTTTTACTACGGGTGTCCCCGTTGTTGCAACCCCCATGAGTTTAACAGACTGTTGGGTACCAAGTTTGAACACTTACACAGACCAACTTTGGTGAAGGATGAGTGTGTTGAAAACCGAGGCTTTGTAATGAGAACCCTTTGGGAGCATGAGTGGTTAGCTATGCTAACATTAGATGTGGAACCCGAGTCTTTTATTGAGAGCCAGCAGTTACCTGAACCTATCAAACCCTGTGACGCCTTATTTGGAGGATGTACAAATACTATACACTTGTACAGGGCTGTGGGCGAGGGTGAGAAAATACACTATTATAACTTTACAAGTCTGTATCCATTTGTGAACAAACAAAAGTTATACCCTTTAGGCCACCCCACCATCATATATAGGGACTTTAAGCCGATAGGTGAATACTTTGGGCTCATTAAATCCAACCCTACTCACCCAATGTCTTTATTCCCAGTGCTACCATACAGAGTCAGTGGTAAGCTAATGTTCCCACTATGTCGAACATGCGCTGAAAGTAAAGAGACTAGGCAGTGCAGACACAGTGATGAGCAGAGGATGCTGACCGGTACCAGGTGTAGCACTGAGGTACAAATGGCCCTAGAAAAGGATACAGACTTTGTAAAATAGTGGAAATATGGCAGTTTGAAAAAACAACAACCCGACTCTTTTCTGACTGTATTAACTTATTTATGAGAGACAAGCAGGAGGCTTCAGGGTTTCCAGAATGGTGTGTTAATGAGGCTACTAAGCAAACGTACATCAACGATTACCACGCTCAGGAAGGCTTAAGATTGAGACCCGAGTTCATCGAGGTTAACCCCGCAAGGCAGCCGTTAGCCAAGCTCTGCCTAAATTCCTTATGGGGAAAATTTGTGCAGCATACAAACTTGTGAAACACGGCCATAATAACAGATCCTGCGATGAGTTGTTTAAGTACCTTTTTTCCCCTTGTTACGATGTGTCCAGTTGCTAGTTTATCAATGATGAGACCGCAGCTCTGTGTCAGAAATACACAAAAGAGTACCCTACAACATGTAACAATATAAACATCTTCTCAGCCTCTTTCATAGTGCCTTGTGCACTCTTAGAGCTTTACAGAGTGCTGGATAAACTTCAGGACAGGTGTTTGTATCATGATACCAACTCTGTAATGTTTGTGAGTAAGGTAGGGGATGAAGACACTCCACTAGGTGGTTATCTAGAAGATTTGACCAGCGAATTAGAAAAGGACATAGTGGAGTTCACTTCATCAGGCCCGAAAACCTATTCGTACAAAACATCAAACAATACCATGTGTATGAAAGTAAAATGTATCACCTTATATGTTAACAACACCATAAAAATCAATTTAAACAGTCTGAAGGTCTGGTGAATGACTAGAAAATAATAAAACAATCGTAAAGCAGCCTAGCATAGTACGGTCCAAAAAAGCATTGGGAAATTACAACCAAACCGCTGCATAAAACCTTACGTGTAGTGTTTGATAAAATGGTCCTTACTGAGGACTACAAAACCCTACTGTACGGTTATTAAAGGTGCTTTAGAGTCACAAATCCTCACCACTATGGACACAAAATTGCAACATCCGTTCTCCTGCATTTTAGCAGGCCCCTCAAATTGCAGTAAAGGTTATTGTGTAAAGAAGCTGTTAGAAAACACTCCAGGGGTTTTATCCCAGACCCCAAACAACATCTTATGGCTTTATTCTTAATGGCAAGATCTTTATAGGGAACTATCCCTAAGGTTCCCCCACATCAGATTTATAGAAGGCATACCTAGTAATCTCAATGACAATGCCTTGTTATCTACACACCTGATAACATGGTGATTGTAAATGATCTTATGCGCAAGGGCGGGGATCATCCTGAAATAGTAAAAGCTTTTACTCAATATTCACACCATTGCAATCTAAGCAAATGCTACATCATGCAGAACTTGTTTTAAAAGGGTAAGAACAGTCGTTCTATAGCTCTAAATGCCTCATACCTTGTCTTATTTAAAAACCCTTGTGACAAACAGAAAATCTCTATCATCGCTAAGCAGATATACCCCGGAAGCACCCAGTTGTTCTTGGAAGCCTTTAACGATGATACCACAACACCTCACGGGTACCTGCTGGTAGACTTGAAACCCAATACTCTAGAATAGGTGCCAATATTTTCCCTCCCGACCTCCCTGTTGCTTACATACCTAAAACCATACCGAGAATGTATAAAAAGAATAGTTAAAAAGACTTTTGTAACATTTACACTCTAAGCCTTATAATATAATATGTTGACCATATCTGCACGTCTACATCGTAATTTAGCCCTCCTAAAATTGCTGGTAACAGCTAGACCCCAACATAGAAATGCCATCCTGTGCTCGGCTTCGGATGATTTAGTGGCTCCTATTTCAGAAATTGCCCTAAACATCCTAAAAGGCAACATCCCTACATCAGAGAGCCAGTTCCACGTGTTGAAGAAGAAGCGCCATCTTATCAAAAAGCTTAGTAATAAAAGGGCATCCTTTATTTCCAAGAAGAAACTGGTAATATAGTTGGGTGGTTTTATAGGTTTGCTACTGGGCATAGAGATATCTTTAATTACAAACCTCCTAACCAGGAACTGATGGATTACGCCCGAACAGTTGGGCCCATCTACGGGTACGCCTGGGATACACGGGAAAATGAAATGCTACATATGGATGCTGAGATTAAAAACATTTTGAACCGAATTGATTTAAAACCTTACGACAAAGCTAATCTTTACTCCAGAGCTCTTCAAAACTTTTTACATTACAAACAATGGTACTCTGAAAAAAACAAGCTGACTCTATATACCCATGAATCTGAACTGCCACCATGAGCCCACACAGCGCCTCATGATCAACAGCCCCCACAACTGTTGACACCAACACCAGCGTCCTCAGACATCTTTGTTGAAGAACTTTTCAAAAATATGTCAGAGGTACAGCGCAAATCTTACTAACTAAAAACTTCTAAAGACCTAACTGGATGGAACGAGAGGGGTGAATTCCTCTACAAAGGTCAGCCAGTTGTTGGGTCTCATATGTATGACTTAGTCAAAGGTCTCACACACCCTAAAGCGCTATAGCACCCAAAGTGCCTCGAGGCTGGGACCAGTTTCTACATGCAGCTGCAGAACTCAACATTCCTTGTACGATCGTCTGTAATGCCGAACACTGGTGTCTGCTTGAAAGTTTGAAAGATCCTGCTTAAAGCCAGTCAAGTATTCCATCAGCGATTGTTTTGAAACCTGCCACCCCATTTACCCCCAGCAATTCCCCTCTTGGTACACCTCAACTCTGACTTTAGAACCTAAAAAGACATCATCTAAAAGGAACAAATGGTTAAATGTGTGATACTTCTGACTTTTGCTCCTACGTATATGTTGTTTGTTTACTAGATCGCTCAAATATAGATTTAGAAAATTTCTAAATGTCATACCCTCAGATATTTTACTAAAAAATGTATTCAGTGCTCCGCACATGTGATGGGTAGGGAATCATGCACCCGCATCTTGTTATACTCTACCCTAGCAGCAGCTTTTTGTATATACTTGAATACAAGTTTTGTATAGATGCTATACTCGGGGAGCGCCGCTGAACATCCAAACACTGTAGCCTTGTCGATATCCAAAAACATTCCCACCCAGTGTGTTCCACCCTTGTAATGCGGATCTGTGTTAAAGACTAGCGAGCGCAGTCTTTCCCCACCTGTTTCCGCTGGTTGACCGTCGCTAGGGAAAACATCTAAAAAGTATTTCTTAGCGTATTTATGCCAACCTAGGAACTTACGTATCTGGGCAGTGTCTATTTTACAATATACAGTACAATATTAAAAAGATAGTCAAACATAATCTGGCGAGCATGGTTGACCTGAATGACGCTGTTGAACACGAAGAATACAGTCATGTTCACATTGGTAGCCAGGGGTTGACTAAAACGTACTTCAGCTTTTACACTTCAATTTTTTATCAAATTATAGTGGTTGCCATCTTCCATGTCGGGCATCAGATCGAAAGCAAACAGTGTGTAGCCAGCCCCATATCCTTCTCTTGATATTATGACTCCCGAGTCTCTCAGATGTTTCCCGGTTATCAACACCAGATCAATATATTTCCAGAATATTAGCTGTTCCAAAACTCAGTGTGTACAGTTTTGCAGGAATCACAGCCCCCTCATGGACCAGCGCTACATAGTTGATTTCGTAGTGCTTGAAATTGAAAGAGTTTGAGGTATACAGGCCGCTAAAAGCTGTATTGGCCACAAAACCTATGATAATAAGTTTTGGTAGCTGCCCCAGAAATACATTTTGCTGCTGGTTTACTCTGGTACCGGCAGGAATGCTGAATATCTTCAGAGCTTTGATAGCTGTAAGGCCTCAGTGTGAGACTATCTGACCCTTAGTGACACTTTCACTCTGTAGGAAAATGCCACTGTTGGTATGGTTACTCCCTAACTTTTTGCCTTTTTGTTGATGCCAGCTTTGATTGAAAGTGTTCTGGGACCCTGCTAACCAGGCCCCGGCACCAGTGTTCTTTCCCTAAAACTGTACCTTTGTCTCCACAATTGGCACAGCCCTGTCACACAGATAAGTCCCTTGTAAAAGGTACCCCTGGTACCAAGGGCCCTGTGGCCAGGGAAGATCTCTAAGGGCTGCAGCATGTTTTAAGCCACCCTAGGGACCCCTCACTCAGCACATGCACACTGCCTCACAGCTCGTGTGTGCTGGTGGAGAGATAAAGACTATGTCGACATGGCACTCCCCTCAGAATGCCATGTCCACAACCCACTGCCTGTGGCATAGGTAAGTCACCCCTCTAGCAGGCCTTACAGCCCTACCGCAGGGTACACTATGCCACAGGTGAGGGCATAGCTGCATGAGCACTATGCCCCTACAGTGTCTAGGCCAATTCTTTGACATTGTAAGTGCAGGGTAGCCATAAAGAGTATATGGTCTGGGAGTTTGTCAAACACAAACTCCACAGTTCTATAATGGCTACACTGAATACTGGGATGTTTGGTATCAAACTTCTCAGCACAATAAATCCACACTGATGCCAGTTTAATGAGAAATACACACAGAGGGCATCTTAGAGATGCCCCCTGCATGCCAGCCCAACTGCTAGTACAAGGCTGACCGGTCTCTGCCAGCCTGACACTTCCAGACTAGTTTCTGGAAACATAGGGTGAGTGCCTTTGTGCACTCTGTGACCAGGAACAAAGCCTGTCCTGGGTGGAGGTGCTTCACACCTCACCCTGCAGGAACTGTAGCACCTGGCGGTGAGCCTCAAAGGCTCAAGCCTGGTGTTACAATGCTCCAGGGCACTCCAGCTAGTGGGGATGCCCGCCCCCTGGACACAGCCCCCACGTTTGGTGGCAAGTCCAGGGAGAAAAACAAGGATGAGTCACCCCCTCAGCCAGGTCCACCCCTAAGGTGACCAGAGCTGATGTGGCCCCCTCCTTAGAAACTCCTCCATCTTGCTTTGGAGAATTTAGCCCAGTAGGATTTGGGATGTGCCCCCTCCCCAAAGGGAGGATGCACAAGGAGGGTGTAGCCATTGGCTACTGCCCTCCAGCCATAAACACACCCCTAAATTTAGTATTTAGGGGCAACCTTGAACCCAGGAAATCAGATTCCTGATGACCTAACAAGAAGTAGGACTGCTGCCCTGAAAAGCCAGCAGAGAAGAAGGAAGACGTCAACTGCTTTGTCCCCAGCCCTACCGGCCTGATTCAAAGAACCTACAGCAACCACGCAACCTGCGGGTCCAGTGACCTCTGCTGACTCAGAGGACTGCCCTGCAACTCCGAAGGACCATGAAACTCCTGTGGACAGCGGCCCTGTCTAAAGCAATAAGAAGAAACCATCTTTAAAGGGACTCTCACCTCACTCCAGAAGCGTGAGTCCCCACCACTCTGCACCCGACGACCCTGGCCCGTGTCCCGAGAAACCAATGCCACAGAGAGGACCTCCAGGCGACTCCGACGATGTGTCCACCCTGAGCAGACTTCTCTGCACCCCCACGACGACGCCTGCAGAGGGAATCCCTAGAACCCCCCTGACCGCGACTGCCCGATAACAAAGAAACCCAATGCCTGGAAGAAGCACTGCACCCGCAGCCCCCAGGCCTGTGAAGAACCAACCTCCGGTGCAGCAGTGACCAGCAGGCGGCCCTCACCCTTGTCCAGTTGGTGGCTGGCCCAAGAAGCCCCCCTGTGCTCTGCCTGCACCGTCTGAGTGACCCCCGGGTCCCTCCATTGATTCTTATTACAAACCTGACGCTTTGTTTCCCCACTTCACCCGGCTGCCCCTGTGCCGCTGAGGGTGTATTTTGTGTGCCTACTTGGGACTCCCCCCAGTGCTCTACAAAACCCCCCTGATCTGCTCCCCGAAGACACAGGTACTTACCTGCTAGCAGACTGGAACCAGAGCACCCCTAGCCTCCATAGGCACCTATGTTATTTGGGCCCCTCTTTGACCTGAACCCCCAACGGTGGGCTGCCTATGCCCCAGAGACTGAACTTGTAAGTGCTTTACTTACCTCAAAAATTAACCTGTACTTACCTCCCCAGGAACTATTGAATTTTGCACTGTCCACTTTTAAAATAGCTTATTGCCATTTTATGTCAAACTGTGGACATTACTTTTTTTGATTCAAAGTTCTATTGATACCTATGCAAAGTACCTTACATTTAATGTACTTACCTGCAATTTGAATCTTGTGGTTCTAAAATAAATTAAGAAAATAATATTTTCTATATAAAAACCTATTGGCCTGGAGTTAAGTCATTGAGTGTGTGTTCTCATTTATTGCCTGTGTGTGTACAACAAGTGCTTAACACTACTCTCTGATAAGCCTAACTGCTCGACCACACAATCACAAATAGAGCATCAGTATTATTTATTATTGCCTCTGTCAAGCCTCTTGGGGAACCCCTGGACTCTGTGCACACTATCTCTCACTTTGAGATAGCAGATACAGAGCCAGCTTCCTACACACTCTCTTTACAAACAAGCTGGCGGACAGTATGGGAAGTTTATACTGTTCCCCATCCCCACTGATGAGACAGAATGAGTCCTTGTTGCGGGTTAGTTTGATCTTAAGATTGATACGGGTGATGGGTAGTTTATCTTGGTAGAAAAGATCAGAATGTATACGTCCCAGGAGGGCAAACTGTCTACTGCTTGCTGCAAAGATTGCTCTTTTTACAAAACCCTGGTTGTGGCCATTCAGCGCCTTGTCTTCAAAATGTCTGTAAGTATCTTTCTAGAAGAGTCCAGCTGAAAGCTGTGTGTCCAGGGCATCACAGCTGTAATTTAGAATACTTTCAATGTGTGCCCTATACGCATACGTGTTATCACTTTGCATGATAAGCTGATCGTCGAGGGTGATGTCCACCTGCTTAAACATGGTTGCGATGAGGTAGGCGATCATTGCCACTTTAGAGTTGTTGGCTATGTTGGAACCGTCCACTTTTACAATTTTACAGATAAGGTGCAGCAGCGCATTGTTGAGATCCAGATACATATCCGTGGACCCCGACACAAAAAACTCTATAGGTGCTGAAGGAGCTAGCAGCGATACCTCCATGAAAAAACAGTTTTCGATGCTTGTCTGCGTGGGTTTTAGGGAAAACAGCGCATTCACCCAATGAGCAAAGTACGAATTCCATGTTTGCAGGTTGTTCAGTTGAAAAAATATACTTACATTAGCACCTGTTCTCTTCTTCTTCGAAGCTCTCTTCCAGTTTACAGATCTTCATTTGTGAGAACTCCTTGAAGTCTTTTTCTGTAGGGGGCCAGGGGCCCCCTGCACTTTGAAACCCCAAGCTTCCTTTTAACATGTGTGTGAGACTTGTACAACAGCCCCGCTCCTGCTTGGGTCGGCTTATTCATCATTCATGCGTGCAACAACAGCAGACATCAGAGAACCCACAACACCCTGCGCTATGTACGTAGCAGCTGCTTTGACATGGGGTTTTACAATTTTGTAGCCTCTTCTCAAGAACAGCATGCTCTTCTACTATGGAAGAAACCCCCCCAACTGGGGCCCCTTGAAAGTACAGTGGTGGGGCTTCATATCTTATCTGGTTTCTTTAATAATCCCTATACTTAGAGGGGTAACTGTATGTTTTCATAATCACCATGATGACTTGTTAGTAGTCGCTGTTGTGTCGCGGTTTTAAATGAAGCTTAACAATAACTTTCCAATTTTTAAAGGACACTGGCTCAGCCTGGTCATCGTAGATCATGATCGCAATGGTGTCAAAATGTTTTTTTAGAAATTGATATGTAATCTGTTTTTTTTTGTATAGTATATTAACCACTGTGTTATTTTCACCATTCACCTGGACCTATCATAGCAACAGTGGATAACTATCCACTATCCTCTGCGACTCTACGATGACGCTATACATGTAGAGTGTATAGAAACTGCTGTCAAATATCAGGGCATGATGGGTCCATTTCTACTTGACTTTTTTATATGTTGTACTATTCTGAAAACCCTTCTTAATTTACCCGAACAGCTAAACACTGTATTATAATTCGGAGCTTTAGGAAACACCTTCCTTCTAACGTTATCTAACACTAGTTGAATATTTGTATGCGTTTCAATGCTGGCTATTGATCTGTTGATGGCCTCGGCCACCGCGGCGACAGATGGGTAACAACCGTTAGGAAATCTGGTGAGGATGCTCAAAGGGACCTGAGCACGCCTTATAGTAAATATGGTGTCGTACATTCAAAACGTATTCCATGTTCTGGGGTATTGGATTTCTGTTAGAGGTACCTCACAATCCCCTTTCATCTCTACGAATTTAGCCAATTTCACTGTATAATTAGAAATGTGATTGTCAGGGAACATGTCTCTTGAGGCGGGGGATGGCGGAGTGATATAAAATGCGGTTGTCTCCATCTTGTCATCTACAATGAGACCCCACCGTACTTACACAACCTGCACAGAACTGGCCAACATTAAATTTCTTGGGCCACCCCTGCCATTTGACATAAACCTGTCAGTTAGCCCTGCTACCTTTCCTTTCCAGAATCTTTTCAAACCTGTACACCCTGTGCCAATCATTAGGTACTTTCTGCAGCTCTTCCTTGTAAGACACCCAACACCTTTTCCCAATCATAGTCCTTTAGACTGTAAATATATATATCCTCTTTAAGCTCCACACTTCCAACTATAAATATCTCGTCAATAAAAGTCTGTTGGTAACCCTTCGTAAAGAGCCCTTCAATTTTGAAACCCTAAAGTAGTCACCTTCTTTTAAAAGAGGCTTCTTTACACCTGCAGTGATCCAGTTCCCGTATACCATTCTCCACACCTTTAACGAATTATCTGATGTACCTCTATTGAAGACGTTTTGATGGTTCTGTCGTAAGTAGCATTATAAATGGTTAACATTGTGCGGTTTTAGTAATTTCTGAAACACTCTGTTTAAAATTTATTTTCCTGCATCTGTTTGTAGTTTTTGAGGGGTTTGACCTTTCCTGAAGATGGCTTTGGTCACACTGGTACCACTTTTATCGCTTAGCACTTCTGCATAGACGTACTTGAGCAATACATCTATGACCCTTAATATATATCAAGCACCGTTATTATGCTTTGCTGAATCTTGAAGGGTGATTATGTCCACCTGCCAGTGATAGTCTATTCGCGCATTAACTATGGTAGGTCTCCTCTTAAAACCCTTCATAGCCAGCTTGTGGAGTGAGTACGCCTCTTCCCCAGATAGCCAAGTTTTCACCAGCGTCCTGTTCACCAATTCATTTTCAACTACCGCCTTTCTAAACAGTGCTTCAGCGCTCCAGAAGATGCCAACCCATCTTGTATCGTAATAAAGCTTCCTTAACACATCCGTCGACATGTTATCAGCCGTTACATCCCATGAAATGAAAGATGCCTGTTTTGTGTAAGGACATTTTATTTAAAAAAATAAAGAATGTTAGCACAACGTAAACAAAGTATACTTTACAGTTTCTCAGTACACGTCTTATCGTTGTCTTCGATGTTGGACAGAATGCTGTCTTTTGACTACGTACACATATTATGACACATGTTACATACATTACTAGGGGACGCACCTTTTAATTTGCCTCAGTGTCACAAGCTTTGATATTTTTATAGATATACACTCAATAGCTCTAGACACGACTTCCCACTCACCCCTCCTGTAACTTTGTACACTTAGGATACTGACAGAATTCAACAGTTTGTACAGTTCTAGGCCGGACAATACAAAACCTGTGAAATAATCTTCAGTCAGGAGTTTCCAAGCACTCCGTAACCCAATCAATGGTGATAGTCTTAACTCACATGCACGGCCTTTGTACATGCTCCAGTATTCATCAGTTTTAGATATCCATGCATTGATTCACCATTTGGTGATACACTCCGTACAGTCGCACTGCTTCTCCGGGGGTGGCTCGCAAAGCTTTAGATTACGCAGAGTCACAGGGTGTATTTCAGCTATTCTTTCCTTAACCAACACAAATACCAATCTGGCAATAGATATGTATCCTGGGTGTAACCCATAGACATCTTGCACCCCAATATTCTGATACAAGTCCTAAACGTGAGTAAGTATGTACGTTAACTAACATAGTAATCACCAGCTACCATGGACTCAGCATTTTTTTAAAACAGTCTTTGTGGGGGCTAATGAACCGATTCTTCTGAAAATACGTACACAGCCCTTAACTACGCTCGTGTTTTTATTATGTTTCATTCTAGTATTGCCTCTCTTTGAGCACTGCTGATACGACCTTAACCATATTGGGGTACACATATTTATTTTCCTCGAACATCCCGTACACAACCCTTAACATTTTATATACCTTGTACGGGTCTAGTCTGCTATATATATGTCGAATTGTTCTTAGTGTGCCCAATTCTTATAGAAACTCGTAAGCCTCCAGCTGTGGATTGTTAATTTTATGACCATACCAAAGAATATAATAGTCACGTTTGACGTGTGTTCACAACAGTCACTGCAAAGCCTTTAACCGGCCACATGGTGTTGTATGGGACACCCAGAGTTTCCTTTTCAAAAGCACCGCCATTATAGGTACAAACACATTTCTTACGTGCCTCTTTGTTTTGGCTTGTGGAACTTTCAGACTGTTTTGAATAAAATGAGCAGTAAAAATTTACGTTGTTAACCTTTGATGACGATCCTTCACACCTGTACAGGGACCCCAGGTCACATCTCAAGGCCAAGACAATCAGGGACCCGCCGCGGATGTTACCGCCATTTTATTTCTCAATCATTACTTGCTTCCTGACCTTCCACAGGAGAAGACCTACACTGCATGTGCCGCTGTGACCTGTGTCTGGGACCTACCATGGCCCGTGTGACCGGGGAAAGGGCCCCAGCCTTCACTTCGGAGGAGTTGGAGCAACTGGTGGATGGGGTCGTACCCCAGTACGGACTGCTGTATGGGCCTCCAGACCAACAGGTGAGTACACTGTGGGCATGATGCATGTGGCATGAGTGTGTTGAGCTGTGTGTGAAGGCATCGTGTAAGGGTGGGTGGGTGGATTTCCTCTTGGTGGTGTATATGTTGTGAGCTGGCCTATGTGTTTTGCAATGTCGATGGGATTGGGTATGGTGGGCCATGTGTGTGACAGGCTGGACTGTTTGTTTAATGGAGTTCTCCTGTCTGTATTACCTCTGCAGGTCAGTGCCCATCAAAAGAAGGAATCATGGCGTGCCATCGCCAAGGAGGTGTGGACCCTGGGGGTCTATGGCAGGCGGACCACCCACTGTCACAAATGGTGGGAGGACCTGAAACACTGGGCACGGAACAGGCGGAGGCCCAGCTGGGGATGGCCTCCCAACAAGGAAGGAGTGCCCTTTGGACCCTGACCCCCCTGATGGCACGCGTACTGGCGGTGGCCTACCCTGAGCTGGATGGGCGCTTAGGGCATCACAGCAGCCACAAGGGGTGAGTACAGTGGGTATCATTACAACGTATGGCTGGTGGGGTGGTATCCGGGTGGTGGTTGTGTGTTAGTGGGTGCCCCTAAGGCCAGGTCAGACATAGCAGCGTAGGTCCTCTGATGCGTAAGGGTTGCATGGCAAATACAGGTAATCTAGCTTGTTAGTATTCACTTCTGGACAGGGCTGCATGAGTCACAGGTGTGCTGCAGTTGGCGGTGCCTTGGTGACTAGCCATATCACTGGTAGTGCACTGCATAGTGCGTAGGCCTGTTCCCTATGTGTGAGGGTGTGGTGTATGCCAACTGTGGTGTTGGTACAGTCATTGCCTCAGTGTATCCTTTGTTTCTCCCCCCCTTCTTGTTGTGTCATCCTCTCCTTATGTGCATTAGCATCATCTGGCAGAGGAGTAGAGGCACTGGCGACAGAGAGAGCTGCATTCCACAGGAACCTGGAGGCAGAGTCCACCGATGCCGAGGGAACCAGTGGGACGCAGGGCTAGGGGATCACCACAGAGGAGACTGGAGGGGACAACACAGACTCTGATACCTCTTCCGATGGGAGCTCCCTGGTGGTGGCGGACACCTCTGTGACCACCCCAGTTGCAGGTACAGCTGCCACCCCTGTACCAGCACCGCCCTCCCAGTAGCCCCTCGGCGAGTTTTCCGTGCCCACGCACCCAGGAGGGTGGGCATCTCCTTCGACCCATGCACCTCATGCCCTGCCCCAGTGAGCCCTGCTGCCCTGAGTGAGGAGGCAATTGGCCCCCTGAGATCCATCTCTGTAGGGCAGTCAAACATCGTGAATGCCATTCAGGGTCTGGCATCCCAGATGCAGCAATGCACACGTGGAGGGCATTCATGGTGGATTGGCGGCCCAACAGAGACCGATTTAGGCTCTGGCCTCCACTCTGATGGCAGCCATTGTCTCTGTTTCTACCATCCCCCCTCCAACTTCCACTTCCCAGTCCCATTCTCCTCAACCCCAACCCATCCGAAGCACACAAACAGACGAGCATGCACACAAGTCAACACCCAAGAGTGTCACAGGCAAACACAAGCACCACACTTCATCCCACAGGCACTCACACAAACACCATATCGTTGCAGACACAACAACATCCACTATCTCCACTGTTTCCCCCTCCTCCTCCTCCACCTTCCTCCCAGTTTCGTCCCCACTCACACCTGCATGCACTACATCAAAATCCATTACCAGCATCACCACACCAAGCAGAACACACACCTCACTGGCAGACACCTCCAAAACATCCATGCACACGTCCCCTGTGTCCTCTCCCACAGTGTCTGCCCCCCCTCTTAAAGGACACAAGCACTCAGACACCCAACAGCCAACCACCTCACATCAACATATAGCCCATACACCTGAACCCAAATCCAGCAGACATACACCTCCAACAACCACTCCCTCATCCTCCACTCCCATTACTCCTCCCTCCTCCCGCCCCAACGTCCCTAAATAGCTTTTCCTTTCCCAAATTGACCTCTTCCCTACCCCAACACCCCCGTCCTGCACGTATGGGCAGGGTATCAAGGATACAGCCCAGCACCTCAGCCAAACAGTCCACAGGGACAATGGTAGCACCACCTACTCGTGGTAGTAAGGATACAAGACCTACAACACTGAAGGGAAGGAGCCAGCACCACCAGGGATGAAAGGGAAGAGTCCTGCACCATCTGAGAGGAAGGAGAAGGAGCCTACACCAGCTGTGAGGAAGGGAAAGGAGCCTACACCAGCTGTGAGGAAGGGTGGGAAGCCTACACCAGCTGTGAGGAAGGGGAAGGAGCCTGTACTACCAGGCAGAGAGAGGGGAAGAGCCCATCAACCTCTGCCAGGAAGGGTAGGGGATCCCCGACCCATGAACAGGAGAACAAGGCATCTGTGTTTAGATGAGGCAGCTGCACGACAAGTGCCTTTGGTGCAGTTTCCTCCAGAAACTCCATATCTTCATAGACCGGTGAGTTAAGAGGTGCTATAGATTTTTCAACATCTCCCATATCGGTGAAAACTTTTCCAGCGTGTAATTTGCCACATGATGCATCACTGCCGCTGTAGCACTTAATAGGGGATATCAGCTATGGTAAATCCTTGAGGCTGAGCTTTTCAAGCCGATGGCAGAGGACCTCTTAAAAACCTGTAATATCGCAAACCTCATCTTTAGGAGTGCCCTGATGCGCATTCTCATCCAAGACCAGAGGTATTAGGGCGCAATAATATCTGTCAATAGTGTTCAATCCTCCCTCCGAGGCAGCTTTTTTGATGAGGGGGGTGTATCTCTTCATAATTACAGAATAATCTCTTTCAGCTAGATGCTTTAGTTTTGGAATAGGCCGCTGAGGAGGTTCCTTACGTGGACTCTATGGGTCAAAAAGGGCATACTCCTCTACAGCATATCACTGACACATGTTCTCCTGATTCGTTGAGGGTTGACGCATAACCCCGAACATGTTAGGACCTCGGCACCTGACTAACACATGTTCAGCAGATGTCAAACCCCTCTGACCCTCTTACACCTATGCCAGTTCTGGGGTGGGTAGGCAATGCTCGGGGAAGGTGGGTGGGGGCTGTGTAGTTCCATTGCTCCTCTCTCTAAGGAGTCACACTACAGCCTCACGGCCGTGATAGTCTGAACATGTCCAGACCTGTCCTCTTAGGGGAGGAAACATTACGCACACCTGTACAGCCGCCATTTTACACAACACAGAGACCTAGAATCTATGGCAAGACACTGGCAAATGACTAACATGTGATCACATGATGTCACAACATGTGACTCACCTACACCTGCGTCAATTCTGGGAGTGGGCACTTGGGGGGCATCAAAAGTCCCGGTAACAGATGTGACGTCACATCCATGGAGGGACAACTGTCACTTTTGAGTTTGATGGGCAAAGGTATCCCTGTATTCTACTGACTGCTTTGAAGGTGGATAGGCTGTGCCCTCCTAGAGGAAGATTGCTCAAAGAGCCAGGTCTTCAGCTTCTTGTGGAACTCAAGATGCGGTAAGGAGTCTTTAATGTGCCGAACCAGGTCATTTCAGGCTTTATCGGATATGTGACAGAGGGAGCTTTGTCCAGTTCTGTTACTGTGTACGTGTGCTACTGAGCGCCTGGCACATTGGAGGTGGCTGGAGAGGTGGTGGAAGTGTATGTGGATATTGAGCTAGATGGGGCCTGTGTTGTATAAAGCTTTGTTTGTCTGTGTGAGTAGTTTTAATGAACTGCACTTGTGTATGGGGAGCCAGTGAAGTTCTTTGAGGACTGGAAAGGTGTGGGTGCAGCAAGGGAGGTTGAAAACAAGTCTAGCTGTAGCATTTTGGATGGTTTGGAGCCTGTTTAAGGAGTGTTTGGTGTTTCCTATGTTGAGTATTTTGCTGTAGTTGAGTCTGCTAGTAATCAGGGCCTGTGTGACTGTTTTCCTGGTGTTCTCTGGTAGCCACTTGAAGATTTTTCGTACCATTCTCATGATGTGGAAGCATGTGGAGAACACCACAATTACTTGGCCAACCAAGTTTGTTAGAAAGAATGAGTCCTAGGTTCCTGGTGTAGGTGGTGGGGACTGGTGAGGAGTTAAGGTCTGTTGGTCACCAGGTGGAGTCCCATACAGAAGTTTTCTTTCCAAAGATCACCACTTCAGTTTTGTCTGTGTTCAGCTTTAGGCAGTTGGATCTCATCCAGATAGCCACTGCAGACATTCATGTGGTGAAACTGTTTTTTGTTGCAGAGGTCTTGTCCAATAGGGGGAGTATTAATTGAGTGTTGTCTGTGTAAAAGAGAATGTTTATGCCATGTGATCTGATGAGGTCTACCAGTCTGGTTATATAAATGGTGAACAGAGTTGAGCTGAGAGGTAATCCTAGGGGGACACCACTGATTAGGGTTATGGTTTCTGATTAGTAAGGTGTCAGGCTGATTCTCTGTGTTCTTCCTGTTAGGAAGGAGCAGATCCAATTGAGAGCAGGTCCATAGGTCCCCACTTCATGAAGTCTTCTACTGAGGTTTGAGTGGGAAACTATGCAAACTAACAATAGATTGAGCAGGATGAGGGCCGCCATTTCTCCTCAGTTGAGGATCATTCTGATGATGTTGGTTGTTGCGATGAGGGTGGTTTTGATGCTGTGGTTAGGTCTGAAGCCTGATTGGGTAGCGTCCATGAGTTGGTGTTTTTGTCGAGGCTATGGGTGAGCTGCTTGTTGATAATTTTCTCTATAACTTTGGCTTGGTAGGCAAGAAGAGAGATTGGGCAGTAATTTGCTAGTTGGGGGTGGTCAGCTGAAGGTTCCAGGACTATGGGAATGGATGTGATTGAGAAGTCTGCTAATAGGGAAGGAGCCAATTTTGAAGATGTGATGGAGGCTAAGGTCTGTTGGTCACCAGGTGGAGTCCCATACAGAAGTTTTCTTTCCAAAGCTGGGGCCCAGGATTGGGTGGTTCTCATGATGTTGGTGGTTTCTTCCATAGTGACTGTTTTCCAGGGGGTCGGAGTGTTTCAGAAGTCTTCAATGGGTAAGCTGGCAATGAGGTTGGTGGAGTACGACTGTGCGTTGAAATTGTTATAGATGGTTACGATTTTGTTGCTGAATTTTTCTGATCGGGTGGTGTATAACTCTTGCGAGGGTGTAATGTCATTTGTGGTTGTAGCTGGTGCTGCAGGCGATCACAAAGGTTTATTTGCCTCGGTTGGTGTTTTTCACAATGCGCTCTACTAGGGCCTTTTTTTTGGTTTCTCGGATCTACTGGTTGTAGCCTCTCAGTGCCACTTTGAAGGTGTCTTTGTCTGTTACTTTTGGATTATTTCTCCATCTCTCTCTAGCTGCTTGCAATGTTGTTTAGTTGCTTGGAGTTTGTCACTGTACCAACTCGCTTACTACCTGGTTCTCTTTTGATTGTTGTTTTTGTAGGGTGCCAGGAAATCCATGCAGTCTGTGATCAATTTGTCAAGTTGTTTGATGTCATTACTGGTTCACGCACAGGATGTGGGACCATTTTGATTCTGTGAGTCTGCCCTAGTTACAACTGGCCTAGCTGGTGGTGGTGGGTTTTGTTTGGTGAGAGGTGTGAGGCGTTGTTGCAATGATTTTGATGTTGTTGAAGGTGGCAAAAACTAGTGTATCTGACAGAGCGTTTTGTTCCAGTGACATGTTGAGTGAGTTCAATATTTCCCTGGCTTTTGAGGAGGGCAGCGGAGCTTGAATCACTTCAGCTCTCAAGGTAGACTTTGAGGTCTTCAAGTAAGATGTAAGGTTTTGTATCAATTGTGAGAGGAGTGATGAAGTCTGTGATGTTGGTGAAGCTTGCTTTGGGTCCAGACAGGTGGTAGACGAGGGCTCCATGCAGGGTGAAAGTTGGCGAGATTCACAGTCTGAAGTGCAGGTACTTCATGTAGGAGGCTGTAGGGGTTACAAGAGACACCCCTGTCTTGTGGCACTTACAGTTGTAACCCAATGTGAGTGGAGTCCATTGAGGCTTATTTTACCTTTCATTGCTTGGTATCCTGCCAGTAAACATCTTGTGAAGGTCTTCCCAGTTCCCTTATTCTCAATGTATCCATCATGAACACCCAGTACATCCTGTTGAACACCTTTTCTGCATCCAAGGTGACAAGGAGTGATTGCTTGGTGCCTGTAGCCCTCATATCAAAGAGGTGTGGAGATTCTTTGGTGTTGTCCCGCTTGTCATTTTGGTATAATCCCTGATTGGTTGGGGTGGACCAAATCTCCCTTCATCAGTGGCAGCTGCAGTGCTGCACGTTTGGTAAAGAGTTTCACATCTACGTTGAGGAGAGATGTGGGTTGGTAAGAGTTATTTTCTTTGGCATCTTTGCCTGGCTTGGTGATTAGAGAAATAGCTGCAATGGAGGTAGCCACCGGACCTTCGTCTATCATTTTCTGTAATATGTTATGTAATGGGGGAGGAGGGAGAGTACAAAGCAACAGTCAAGGTGGTTGTAAAGCCATCTGGGCCCAGCACCCTACAGAGATGTGTGTCAATCTGTGTAGCACGGCTCCCACTAGGTATGCGGCCCGCATCTGTGTATCACTTGACTCCCTTTTGTATAGGTGCAAATAATAAATGTGGAAGCATTCAGCATTTTCTATATCTTGGGTGTAGACACGTCCATCCGGGTATTTGACTTTCACTATTAGATTTTTGATCCAGTGCTTGTGGAGGAGTTGATCAGTACTTTACCCGGTTTGTTGCCACTCGAGCCATATTTATTGTCTAGTTAGGTGAATAGGTATGCCATTCTGTTTAGTTCCAAGGGCCTAAGTTGTCCCTGTACCATTAAGATTTTTCTCCGGAATTTCTGGTACTGGGTACACTTATGGTCTTGTTCGGCTGTGTGAAGTTTGTCTTTGAATTTTGTTCTCAGTGCAGTTCTCGTTTTGCATAGGCGTGCTGCTTCTGCAATGAAATTGACTTATAGCAATGGCTTTAGTGTGTTCTAGAGGGTTGCAGCCTTCACTGTTCCTGTATCATTATGAGAGATGTAGTCAGCAATACTTGTCTTCATATCTGAGATCATCACAGGATCCCGCAGTAGGGAGTCATGAAGTCCCATGCCCCTAGAGTACTGGCTCTCTGTACGTCAGTTTGCAGGCAATAGGAATGTGATCTGAGAGTGTGATAGGATGTTCTGTCATATCCAGTAGGTTTGGGAGCAATTGTCTGTCAAGGAGATGGTAATCAAGCCCAGCATAAGTCTTATGGGACCTGGAATACTGTGAGTAGTCCTGGCTTAACGGCTGCCTAGTTCTCCAGGAGGATCCTGCCTGCTGCTGAAAGGGTTGTCGAAC
Organism: Pleurodeles waltl; assembly: GCF_031143425.1. Classification (NCBI taxonomy): domain Eukaryota; kingdom Metazoa; phylum Chordata; class Amphibia; order Caudata; family Salamandridae; genus Pleurodeles; species Pleurodeles waltl. The sequence continues at coordinate 27,556,803 of NC_090441.1, forward strand.
CAACGCTCCCTGATATCATCTGCATCAGCACTTGCCTCGAAGACCAGATTTAAGTCCCCTCCAACCAAAACTGGCGCAGCAGACCATAGTCAGTGGGGCACTCCTCAGAGTCCCTGTTAAGGCCACTCATCAACCTGTCCTGTCCCGACTTGCCTGAGTAATAACCAGGGGGCGTTTTGGACCTGAATCCATATTCTGATGGTTTTCTTCCCACCGAATGAGCGGTATTGGTCCCAGAAAAGATTGCATTTCACACATGGTTGGTCCTCCTTTAAGAGATAGGTCTCCTAGCTAAATCCTATGCTGTGGCTAGTATGACCAGTTCATGTACGATAGAACGTTGTTTGAGTGCATTGTTGAGGCTCCTAACATTGTAGCTGGAAAGGGTGATGTAATGGCCATCTTGGGTTGACAGGTGTGTATGTGAATCTGTACCATTCGGTGCCAGTGAAAGGCACATTTTGGTTAAGTCGAGGAAGATACACTTCATCCACTAAACCTCCCCAACATCCCGGGGGCAGCCACAAGAGTCTAATTATAGGGAGTCCAGGGTCAGTCCCCCGCTAACTTTCTGGCTGTGGGAATATACTCTTCCCTCCCATGTAAGTGACAAAAGTAGCAAATCTGTTGCCTCACATTGCTACTTATAATGTCAATTTTGGCAAGCTGAACAGACTAAAGGCACTATTGTTTCATGAACACATGGTGCTCACCTCTGCCTGTGAAACTTATGACCTGAAAGTGGCTGGGATTTCGGCTGAGATACAGTCCCTTTTAAATACAAACTTTCCAAGCCACTTTGGTGAATTGGTGAGTCACATTTTTAATGCATCCACCACCACAAGGATTGTGCACTATTTTAAAGCTGTTGGGTCTGGATTTGTAAGTAATTTCCAGACTGTCTTTGGAATAATACCTTCAGCCATTCACTAACTTTTTCTGAGTATTTTTGGAGGTTTCCTGATTGTATTAGCACTAATTGGCGGTCTCTTGCTGTTGCTATTTTTAATTCGCAATGGCAGCTCTATTTCAGCAAAGAAGAGTGATGGACCTCCCACCAGCCCATCTGTGTTGCGAATGCATGATGCAGTACTTTGAAGTATCACTATTGGAAGAACTTGGCAAGTACTGTTTTCTGTTGTTTTTCCTTTATTGTAATGATAATTACTGTACTTTGTTTTATTTGCCTTATCATTGTAGGCCATGCTTCTTACACAAGGATGCAATTCCTTCAACAAATACAATGAAATCCAGTTTGCATCTTGTGTCCTGCCTTGCCATGTGTGAGTCACTGAGTAACTGAGTAAAAGGGGTATGATCTGTTTTTGTGTTTTTCTTGCAGGATAACAAGTTGGTTGGTGGCTGTTACCAGCCGGAATTAGTACTCTTCCAAGTTCATGGAGAATTCGTCTTGGGTAGTTTTGAATGAGTGGACCCTTGAGATCATTGAGATTGTGTCTAAGATCAGACAGATTTTGTTTTAGGTCTGCCCTGACTGCCCCAGTTTCAGTTTTGAGGTCCACAAAAAATGAAGCATGGAGCCTTTAGTGATGGATTCATCCTCAGGAGAAGTGGGATCCAGTTGCGGGTCGGCATTGTGCTTTTCTTGCTTGCTCTGCTTAGGGCCCCCATCCCATTTCTTTGCATGAGGCAACTGTAGGAGGTCTTTTATTGAGGCTTCACCTCAGTGTCTAGTAGTCGCAATTTTGGTCCTGTCTCCCAGTCCATATGGGGAGACCTGTTAGAGCTGTCCCCTCGGCTGTACAGTATTGTCTTGCTGTATGTGGCCAGAGATATCTCTGGACCTGACAGAGTCTTCACCTAGCGGAGTGCGCCATCTCGGCTAGAGGCCGGCAGCTCCGGTCCATGGTTGTGTTCTTTGCGTTGCAGTGTGCTGTGTCGCACACAGGCTAACGTGGGTCTGTGGCCCACCACAGGTAGGTCCTAAATCATTTCTAATCATGTGCTAGGCAAAGTCAGTCAAAGGTGGGCCCCTGTATAGCTGCAGCGGGGCCCGGGCTCCAAAGTATTGCCACCTCTGTTAGCATCTAGAGTCATCACAGTGGGAAAATCTGATGTTCGCCTGGCCTCTCTGTTAACAGCAAGAGGCCACTCACCGGCCCAGCACAGTGAGCAGCACTCTTGTCTCTCACCAGTCAGCACTGGGGTATTGTTCCAACAAGCACAGTCTCAGCACGTCCCATAGTCAGCGCACAGCTCCATGGTCATTGGCTCTCATCATCAGCTTCTTCCCAGCAGCAAGGGTCCCAGATGTGGGATAGAGGCCGGCCATCAACCATAGGTTCCCAGCCCAAAGTCTGCTGCCACACCCAATTGACATGGCCCAGTGTTTGTGGCTTGCAGGGCGCCCCTCCAGCTCCCTGGGTTTCAGTCTTGTATCTGGCCTGTTGGGCTCTCACTCTAGGCAGGCTGGAGCTTTTGCTATTAAGAGTCCACCGCACTCTGCACTGCAAGGATCTCTCTGTTCAGGACCACCCTCCCTTGTGAGGTGGGCCTTGTCATCTTGAATTCCAGCTGGTCGATGCATCACTGTGGTCCCTGTGGGCCACCTCTTGCTCGGGGCACTGGACCAGCCAACCTCCGGGGCCCCTTGAGTTCGGCACTCATTGTAGCTGAGTGGGGGACAGCACAGTGAGACCTTGCTTAGGCCACAGCCCAGGAAGGAGCTCTGTGCTCACACGCCCAGCACTATCTTGAGCTCGGCTATGGCCCCCCCCCCCATTATATTTCTCTAAGATAGGTAAGTGTGCTACTGTTCTTGACATGGAAATCATTTTGCTATTTCAAGTTCATAAGCTTCAAGCCTTACAGCATAGTGACCTATTTACTAGCATCAAGGAACTGCTTGCAAAATGTAAGTCATTGGTTTAGATCCCTATTCTTTTTTCTAAATCTAACATTACAAAGAAGGATTTATTTGGGGAATACTAAAGACAGACAGACAACCACTATTACTGCTTTACGTTTGCTATACTGATTTTGTGTTTTTCCTGACCATTCACTCTCATCATATATCTACTAGTCTGGATGATATGTGATTCCTACACTTTATAACCCTCATTGTCTCATGTAACATTTCCAGTACATTTATTTACACATTTGTATGATTTATTGTGTGATGTCAAGCACTCTGAAACTCTATACTGGGATGAATAGGGCTATAAAACGATTGAAAATGACAAATAGTATGCACCATTTGAATCAATATTTGTCTAAATACAGACAGATACATCTTGCATTCTTACAGTCCAAGCACATCTCTTACACAGAGGAAGATGAAGGAAGTCTTAAGTACCTGTGAAGTAGTAACAAGCTTTGCACCTTTGTGTTTTTTTCCTTTGCATTGGCATCTAGGTGTTAGTTTCCAGCTGGCTCCCAGCTGGGAAGATTCATGAACAAAAGTAGGGCTGATGGCAGTTTATGTGAGGCCTTTGTTTCAGACCCTGCTGACATGTAAAATCAGACAACACCCCCACCCTCCCCTCCGGCCGCCTGCAGGTTGCACATTTCTGCTCTGAACAGAATGTAGACAATGCGTGGGCACTGCTGAATTATGTATGGATGTCAGCAAATAACACCAGACCAGAATCAGCATGTTTCCCTGGGTTAGCCGAATACCAAATCCATCTCAGAAACTGCTGCAGGAACTGGGATCTAGCGCAATCCTTCTATTTTCCAGCACTGACTACTCTTTGAAACAAAACTGCTAAACAGTGCATTCACTCTAAACCCCCCCAGACTATTTAAGGTATGATGAACAAGTATTTTTCACTATAAAAAATAAAAAGGAAATCTATTCATTTTCACGAGGACCAAGTAACAGATGTGGGACCAGGTATTAACCCCTGAATCAACTATAGCCATTGAAATGAGAAAATGTAAATATCTCTGAGGCCAGGAAGAACTAGCTGAATTGCCACTGTAGAGATAAATTTGAACCTTTATAAGCCTGACGGTGGAAGCCACCTTATAAATCCCAATGTCATTTCCGAGGATTTGTGTTTACTATATGATATGGCTGTGGGGCCTTATTGTGCAGTACACTCACAAATACTGTCTTGGGTTCAGTCAGGCTCATTTACTTAAACATAGGCTCAACCCTGGGTAGCAGTGGCTGCAAGCAGTTAGGCTTGGCAAAGGAACTATGGGCCAGATTTATGGAAAGGTGGCTCAGCACCGTGCTGTGCCAAAATTTGCTGCGCCACTTTAGACATGCAGGGATGCAATGTAATTACTGAAATCCAGCACACCCCTGTGTTTCCCCCTGAGCCACGCTAAATTTAGCTGCCAACGCAGGCATTGGTGCACCATAGTGCAAGGGAGTCTGCATTGAGGGGAATGGTTGTTTATGTGCAGTAAATGTGTCCATTTCTGCACATAAACAATCTACAATGGTGATTTGGCACTTCTATGTGTGCTTCAGAATGCAGCACACATAGAAGTGCCAAATCATCATTTTTGAATGATTGTTAATGTGCAGGAAGGGACCCTTTGCTTTTTCTATGTGTTCTGCAGAATGCAGCACTGATAGAAAAAGCAAAAACGATGAGTAATAAAAGTATTCCTCCTTGTTGTGCCATGCTAATGCCACTCTTCGGGTGGCGTTAGTTTTTGGAGTTGCCACAGATTTATGCCTTCTTGTAAATCTGTGGCAGCATTAAAAGCAATGGGTGTTGTTGTGGAACAGCCACAGCAACACCCATTGCACACCCCTTTGACACAGAAAAACTACGTTGGAGGGGCCACATTTACCAGGTGGTGTTAAACCACAAAAAGTGGCTTAGCACTGCCTTGTAAATGTGGTGCACTGCACAGCGCAACCGGAGCATCACAAATAGTGTCACTCCAGTGGCGCTAGGGCCTTGTAAATCTGGCCCTGTGTGTGAAGCATTTACCAGCACCAAACGATGAAATAAGAAAGTCACAACATATAAAAAAAAAAGACACCAATTTATAAAAATAGATCATATTTTTATGATTTTTAGAGTCCCTGATGAGCTAAATACACTAGAGGGTTCCGGAGATACAGAGTTTAGAACAAATTAATCATGTTACATGCAACCGCAAACAAGCATTGGTTAACAAATATTTTGGAAACTTTAAAAAAAATTGAAACAGTTAGTTCGACTACTCCAGCCTGGGTTGGGTGACCAATTGCATCAGGGCCAAGGTCTGGGGGCCAGGGTGGACACTCTGGACAGTTACCTGGTCACCAGAGCGTTTTTAAGGCAACATCCAAACAATACAGGGCAACCGCTGTAGACATCAACGGAGTGGTCCTGATGCTGAGGTACGTAGGCAAAAGATGCTCAAGGCATGCCCCCGTTGTGGTAAGTGGACCGGGGTGTCTGTGGGTTCTCCTCAGTCCACAGCTGAAGGGGGGCAAACTTGGCCACAGAGATTGGGTCCCTCAAATTCCTCTATGTTGAAGCAGCAGGCCAGCTGATGCTGGGCTGCTGGTCAGTCTGCACCGCAGTTGGGGCGAAAGCCTTAAGTGGGGGTTAGTGTACCTTGGGTGTAATGAATCCAGACTTGTATAGCACTCCGGGATCAGGCAGAATCGAGTGCAACTTTTGCTTATTTCGGACTTTTGCCAACAGGCTGAACGACAGAGCACAACTAGTTGATTGTGCAGGATGAGTTTCTTGGAAAGTTGCTGCTACTGCTTGTTCCAATGGCAGGTCTTTCACATCTGTGCAGTAGATTGCATCACCTGTAGCCTTGGGTACATTACAAATTCAGCAAATGTTGTGTAAGTGCTATGATTATGCATCTTAGATATGTAGGGGATGTACTCCTAGTCTCTTTTAGGGCAATGAATAAGGTACAGTATGTACATGACACAGACATTTCAGAGAGTGTGAAAAGTGCTCGGCCTCCATCTTTATATAATTAGGTGACTCGGTCAGATCATGGAATCCTTTGGAAAAATGTTTTGTACGATAGCTTCATTGTGCTAATACTTGCACACTTTTCTATGGGTTAGCACATTAGAGGAAGGCCTATTGTATTTACTATTTCTTGCTGCTGTCCCAGATTTCCTCCCAGAGTTGCCAGCATAGCTGTGTAGACACTGTTGCTTTAGCCTCAACAAAAGACTACTCATAAGATGTGAGGAGCATTTCAGAGTTTTCTAAGGTGTGCTAGCCTGTGAGTTCGGGCAATTATATGAAAGTGGTGGCTAGAAACATGGAGGCTAGTCGATTGGATAGCAGGGTTGGGAGACCATGATGGAGATAACTGCAGACCAGAGAGTTATCTCTCATGCTCCATAGAACCCACCATGTCCTGATTCTATTTTCTGCTACCTACCCCTATTGCCCACTGCTAGACACCCTGATGCTACAGTACCCGAGATATTGGGAAAAGCATTGGTAAGACACATATAGGCAAGAGCATAATTATGAGTAGTGCAATGGGGCAGTTTCACCAGACCTCGGGGTGTGAATGACCCAGTGCATTCAAATAGAGGTCTGCTATGACCCAAGGTGAGGTTTGGCCCATTACCTTGCTACCATCAGGGTCCATAGCACCCTTGTCCTTTCATTTCAAATGGGTGTATGTGACATTTGAAACACATATAATGACACATAATCTTGGGGATGGAAACGAGGACCATATCTTCCTCAATCAATCATTTAATCAATATTTGTAAAGCACGACTATTCACCCGTGATGGTCTCAATGCACTGGGGGGAAGGGAGGGGCCTCATCCAAAGAGCCACCAGGGTTCCTGGCGCTGGGCGCGGTCCAGGGCAGACGGGCTTGCCTTTGGTGCACCTTCAGTGTGCCAGCAGCTCGCCTACTGCGTGCGGCCGCAATTAAAAAGCTGAGGTGGTGGGGGAGCAGTCAACTGGTAGGCGGTAGGGCAGGAAAGGTGCTTTGCAGGGTGTGAAGTGGGGGCAGAGGAAAGAGGGGAGAAAGAAAAAAGAAAGAGAGAAAAGTGAGAGAAGATAGATAAAAAGGGCAGGAAATGCAAGAGTGAAAGAGTGACAGAGAGAAAGAGAAGAAAATGAAATACTTGTGATGGCCACTAGACCACCAGGGATGAAGTACAGGGATGAGCCAGCGGGTGGAGGATGGCTTCAAACTGGGAGTCAGGAGTCTCTCAGTTCGTCCCAGCAAAAGCAGAGGCAGCAGCAGCAAGAGGAGCTGGGGAGGGAAGCAGATGCTGACCCATCCTCAGATGACTCCCCCACCCCTCACTTTGGACTGGACCAGGTTGGGCAGGGCTCTGCCAAAACGCTGGTGGTGCTCGATGGTGCGAAAGGTAAATGCCAGGAGCATAGCCTCATAGCATAGAGTGTCCTTTCCCTAAGGTCCTTATCCCTACAGCTCTTGTTCTCTTGCTGAGTACATAATCACCACCTCTGGAAGCTCCAATGCATGGAATGGTGAGTTGTGAGCAGGCTTCGAAAGAGGGTGGAAGCGGATGGTGGGCTGGGATGAGCCGTTGCCTCTGACAATGACAGCATTCCTTAGCCAGAATGATACACCTAATCCACCATTGAAGTGCAGGTGAAAAAGAAATATTCTTCTGGCTGTCCAAGATGTATTTGGAACTATACTGAAGGAACGGCTGAAAGGTGCTTACCCAAACAAACCAACACTTAAAAGGGATTGCCCCAAAGACATGTTCCTGTATATGTGTTTTGTTTCTTCAAAAACTTTATTGCAGCACAAGACGTAAAAAGAGGCACACCTGGATTGTATATGTGGAGTTTAATAGCCGTAGCCAGAAACAGAGTTCAACCAACACCAAACCCCTTTATGATACAGTTAAGCTGGATAATATTGTGGAGGGAAGAAATAACAAACCTAAAGAACAGACAGGAATTGACAGAAAGTAAGAGTGAAGTTTTTTCAAGGGAATAACAGAATTTAAGAAGGTTCTCAAGTATCAGCATGCAACACTAGCTGCTATGATACCTCAGCGCACTATTGTGCACGCTGCAAAGTTATGCACATCAGATGTAGATATAGAGCCGACCAAAAATTCTGAGGTTACAAAGATGATGTTTATAGTGGAACCATTACAAATATTACAAAGGTTTTAAAAGGGCTAAGAGCTGTGCAACTACAGCCGTTATTTTATTTTCTATTTTTGTACAGCACTCAAGCAGCCAGGAATGCTATTTTTCTGTGTCATGGGAATTCCACCATCATGCACTGAGGTAACTGTCTTCTCCATCTAAGCAGCAACATTCTGCAATTTTTTCCCAGTAGAGACAAGAAATGTTAAACATTGACTGAAAGTCAAGGAGGCAGAAAACACCTGACTTTCCCCAACGCATGTCTCCAATCACTATCTAACTATATAGCAAAACCATTCTTCACACATATATGATAGCCATGAACACATGTGACGTTATCTCACTCCTCTGAGCTCCGCTCCACGCCTAAGCTCAACTATGCGGCTGTAGCAACAAGGGGGGAGCACAAAATGTCCACGTAGTACACAGTTAAAAAATGCAGTTATACACATTAATGCTATTTAAACTTAAACAATACCTTCTCTCACTCCTGTCACTTCAGTCCACGCTCAAGCAAAGCTGCATGGGACACAACACAGAACCACCCTGGTCATGCCAAACAACACCAAAAACATTTGCAACACAGAGCACACTAAAATTCCAAACCCTACCAGTAAAGCACAACCCATGGGGTAGCATATTAGCCATTCACGAAAGCACTTTGGTACCTCAGCTATGGTCTGAATTGCCATATAAATGCAACTGCAAAACAAAGCAATGTTATCATAATGAATGAATCACTAAGGACCACAAAATATCAAATAGATAACATTAGAAAGATAATCAGCATACCATTCTTGCTGTTGGAAGCTGATGGGCACAATTCATGTAAAGGGTAGTTAGGTGGGTTACAGACCTTCCAACTTTAAATATTTCCAATTCATGAGAAGAGAAGGTGTCTTGGTTGTGGCCAAGGAGACGGGTACAGCTTAGAGTCCGTCAGTGCTTCATTAAATATGAAGGCGCCTTGGAGGATTTGTCTAGGAAGAGGAAGCAGGGCTTCCAGCTGGCACCAGACTCCCCCTCCAACACCCCCCAAAACACCAACAAAGTATCAGAAACTGATACCCAGGTCCTGTGGCGGGTGTAAAATTCCAGAGGGCCGTCAGCTGTGCAGAGCCTTATCAAAAGCTGGAAACTGCCTCCATGCAGCGGTTTCCAGTTCACCTTCCCTTTCCCTGTGTGTTATCAGCTTTTCAATGGGAGACTAGAGAGGAAAGTTAATATTGTGTGACACATGGTACCATGTGCGCTGGCAGGTTTGAGGGTAGGTCTGTAAGAATCAGAGTCAGATGCTACAGTGAACATTGTTGCTTCCAGAGGGGGTGTTTGGTTAAGGAAGAAGTGGCGCTCCAAGTACTGAGTTGTATCTTGAATTTCCACATTAATTCTTAACGGTGCACTCAATGGGGATTACACCCTCCAACCCCCTAAACTGATTGACTGGTCAATCAATTGAACAAAATACATCACAGAGGCACTCGTTACTATCAAGTACTTATAAAGAATGCCCAATACTAGTTACAACCATTGATAAGTCACTCAACAATATTTCCCTTGAACAGATTTATATTGTACAAATAAACTGAAAGATAATCCAATCATAGAAGAGGCGTCAATAGTCTTGGGATCGATGCAACATTTCATGGCATTTTTAATGTCTTTGTCTTATGTTCATGCTTCGTATTCTCTTCACAAAGATGCAAAGTTAGATCCAACAAATTAACCAGTAATTCCGTTTCCAAATATATGCTTCAGCATTCTAAATTGGCCTCCCAGCCTTCAAATATCTGCTCATCAGTTCCATATTGACCTCACAGTCAATAATTATGCGCTCATCAGTTCCATATTGACCTCACAGCCAACACGTGTTTCGTCCATCAACTTCATCAGGGCTGAAATATCATACAAAATTATTTGAGTAGCCTATAATCATCATAATCCAAAAGATGTTTTAAATACCCTATTCTGAAAGAGTAGGATGGAAAGTCACAGAACCAATCTATAAAAGCAATGTTAGAATTAATCCTGTGTCTGGGAGTAGTTTCATATTAGTAATAGTACACTCCAATTGTGAACTCAATAAACACATCAATAAACAATAAACACATCAATGTATCACCATTATGTGTTATTGAGTTTGAGATGTAGCTTTGGTAGTCCAAATCATAATGCAGTCATTAATATAACATCCCCAATACAATATGTATGTCTGCCAGGGGGCGGTACCAGGACCCCAGACCCACCACTCCTCAAACAGGCCCATAAATAGACCTGCGTAAGAAGGGGAAAACGCAGGTCTTCAGATAGGCAGACATACATATGGTATTGGGGACGTTATATTGATGACTGCATTATGATTTGGACAGGCAGTGTCAATCAATTGATAGGATTTTTGAATTCTTGAATTCCAATAGTATGAATGTAAAATTTACATACCATTACAGTGACAAACAGATCGAGTTTTTGGATGTTGAACTATTCAGTGAAAACAGCGGAATACAGAGTAGATTATTTCGCAAATCCACGGTATGTAACTCTGTCTGTTGTTGAGTACGAAGTGTATAAAAAAACAAGTGCGTTGGTAGCAGTGGACTCCAGGGCCCGGGGTGGGAGGACCAGCTGCACCCCTGTTATACCTCTGATTTACTACCCAGATGTGGGTAGAGAAGACTCTTTGCCCTCCATGCATGTAGGTGCAGTGTTCACTTGCTATGACACTGAGGCCCATATTTATACTTTTTTAGCGGCGCATTTGCATCATTTTTTTACGCAAAAGCGGCGCAAAGTCACAAAATACAATTGTATTTTGAAAGTTTGTGCCACTTTTGCATCAAAAAGCGGCGCAAATGCGGCGCTAAAAAAGTATAAATATGGGCGTGAGAGTTGTATGAAAAACAAAGAAACTGAAAACGGCAGTGATCTTGCAACACAAAAGCATAAACAGTTGATAGAAACATGAGAAAAATATGGAAAGAAGCAAAAATGGATTGGGGGGACCACCCACCCCCATTCCCCATGGGTGAATAAGCATTGCCTTGCACACTGTAAATGTATTATGTGCAACGACTATTTTACAATATTTCATGAAAGCACCTTCAAAATCACTTGTAAAATTATTGCTTTTGTTTGGCTAATTTATTTAAACAATTGTTCTATAAAATTCAGAATGTGACACACTTTTCTTTAGAACTAGTGATCCCTTCAAAAATCTCTGAGGATTACTAGCTACAGCATGGAGCCATTTAGGAGTCTGATTATTTCATAAGTGCTAACACAAAAGTTCCTGAACAACCCTTGGAACCACTCTGTGTGCAAACTAAGGTGTAAAATGTACAATTTGGCCACATTGTTTTCATAATTTCCTCGGTGGAAGCAACATCCGAGAAGTCCTCGGTCTCCTTGCTTCTTTTGCTCAGTTTGTGCTGTTATGGCTATGGTACAAAGTGGAGGATATTTTATTCATGACTACTCACATTCACCATTTTAGCTCTCATAAACTGTTTCTGCTTCAATAGTTCAGCTTCTGCATGGCAGGTCACATGCTAATCCACATATGTATACTAAGGTCTCTTGCAGTGGGGTATCGAAGGCCCCCGCAGCCCCCGTGGTGTTGTGGGGGAGTGAGCTCCAGAAGGCCCCCTCAGCACAGTACCCTGGCCTAAGAGCTCCTGAGTGAGTCTAGATAGATGGCCTCCATTTTCTGTACAGTGGGACCCCCTCAAGTTCTGTTACACCACTGGTCACTTGCTGTAGCTGTCTGACTTGGTTTGGTGACCTCTAATCGAAAGCAGGTTCAATGCATAGATAGGAGATTGTCTGGGTTTTAAACTAGGGTTAGGGTTAGCTATAGCTAGACTTTTCACATGGGGAGCAGGGTCAAGACTGATTTGCATTTGCCTTGGTCCAAACTGGGGTGGCATGATGAGCAAAAGAACAATGGATTTACCCCAGATCTGTGACTGGGGTGAGTCTTTGAAACATTTCAGCACTCTATCCATTATCTTTTTGTGTTGCTACGTTCTCCCTAAGTGGCAAGGACGAATTTGTTAACAGGAGGGCGAGAGGATTCTATGGGATGAGCAAAAGCCTGGAAGAGAATACCTGCCCATTTGGAAGAAAATGTACCTCCTATTTGGAAGAACACCCTTTATTGCCATGTTTAAGAACAGTTGTAAATTCAACCTTTTTACCCCCGTTTAGTCTATGTTGTTATGTTAGGGTCATGGTTTAACCAGTATACTACTTTTAATCTATGTAGACATGATGAAATTTAAAATATATATAATGCAAGTTGTATTTTCTCATGATTTTAATATAAATTAACTTTTGATGAAAACAAATTAGTAGTTTCCTGAAATGATGCTGGGTGTAGAAATTGAGTGCAAGCTAATCTGAAGAGCACCACTGATTTCAAAAACATTTTTAAATGATCTAATGCATAAAAAAGGTAAACAGTAATTTGAAAAAGATGGAGTTATATTGTGATACATGAATGCAGTCATTGCCCAAGAATTAATAAGAAATGTCTAAATCACTTGCTGACACTGGTGCATAAATTCACACTGATAGAAACAAGACAGCGGTTTTTGCAAGTTACACACATGGTTTAGGCCACAGACTCACCAGGGGTCTTAGGACCTTAATTGGGGATCAGAGAATGGCATAGCCTGTCAGATCGTGGGCGGTTTCTCGTCTGCAATATTACAAGTGCCATAGGCTAAAATTTACCCGTGATATGGAAGACGGGACATCCATCACATATGCAATGGAGTATCACGTCTGCCAAATTCTAATTAAGGCCCTTAGTACATTCCAAGAATCTATTCCAATCACCCCACCCGTTTGCATGACACAACACAAACAGTTGATAGTGCAGGATCGCCAGGTGAGCTTCTTGGAAAGTTCCTGCTGCTGCTCGGTCCAAGGGCGGGTCTTTCACACCTGTGCAGTAGATTGTATCCTTAGGTACATTACAAGGTCAGCAAATGTTCTGAAAGCGCTGTGATTACGCATCTTAGATTTGTAGGGCATGTAAACCTAGTCTCTTTAAGGGCAATGATTAAGGTACAGTACGTACATAACACAAATATATCAGAGAGCGTGAAAGATGTGCAATATGAAGAACGTTCCAGCCTCCATCTTTAAATTATTAGGGCCCATATTTATACTTTTTAGTGCCGCATTTGCGTCTTTTTTTTACGCAAAAGCGGCGCACATTTGCAAAATACAATTGTATTTTGCAAGTTTGCGCCGTTTTTGCGTCAAAAAGCGGCGCAAATGCGGCGCTAAAAAAGTATAAATATGGTAGGTAACTCAGTTCATGAGTCCTTTGGAAAAAATATTTGCACAATGGCTAATGTTTACGAACGTTTCTATGGGTTAGCACAGTAAAGGAAGATCTATTCTCTTTACCATTTCATGCGTCTCCCCCAATTCTCCTCCCAGACCTGCCAGCCCAGCCGGTGCTCTCGCTTCCACAAAAGACTAATCGTAAAATGTAAGGGGCATTTCAAAGTTTTTAAAGGTGTGGTAGATTGTGAGTTCGAGCAATTATATGAAAGTGGTGGCTAGAAACATGGAGGCTGGTCGATTGGATAGCAGGGTGACCAAGATGGAGATAACAGCAGCCCAGAGAGCCATCTCTCATGCTCCATAGAACCCATCATGTCCTGATTCTAATGCCTGTTACCTACCCCTGTTGCCCATTACTAGACACCCTGATGCTATAGTACCCGACATACAGAGATATTGGAAATTGAAGTGGTAAGACACATGGCCAAGGGCGTGGCTATGAGTAGTGCAGCAGGGGCAGTTTCACCAGACCTAGGGGCTTGAATGACCCAATTCATTCAAATAAGGCTGTGCTACGACCTAATGGGAGGTTGGGCCCATTCCCTTGCATGCATTAGGACCCAAATCACCCTTGTCCTTTAATTTCAGATGGGTATATGTGACACTTCAAACACACATAATGGGATATGGAACATAATCTGGGGGACGGGACGAGGACCATATCTTCCTCAGATGCCCCCACCCTCCCTTACTGGCCTTGACCACCTGAGCAGGGCACTGCCATAAAGCTGATGGTGCTTGAGGGTGCGAATGCTAAATACCAGGAGTTCAGAGCTCTGAACACAAAGTGAGAGGCCCTCGAAAAATGCCAAAGCACAGGAAGAGCCTTACTCCTAGACACCTGAGTTGCCTCATAGCATAGGGTATCCTTTCCCTAAGGTCCTTATCCCTACAGCTCTTGTTCTTTTGCTGAGTACATAATCACCTTTTCTGGAAGCTCCAATGCATGGAATGGTGAGTTGTCAGCAGGCTTCGAAATAGGGTGCAAGCGGATGGTGGGCTGGCATGAGCTGTTGCCTCTGACAATGACAGCATTCCTTTGCCAGAATGATAAACCTAATCCACCAATGAAGTGCTGCTAAAAATAATTACTTTTCTGGCTGTCCAAGATATGGTTGGCTCTCCTTTGAAGAAATGGCTGAAAGGGGCTTACCCAAACAAACCAACACTTAAAGAGGATTGCACCAAAGACCTTTTCCTCTATATATGTTTTTTCTGCTCAAACGTTCTTCAAGTGCAAGAGCCAAAAACAGCCACAGCTGGATTGCGGTTGTGGGGTTTAATAGCCCTAGTCAAAAACAGTGTTCAACCAACACCAAAACCTTTTCTGATACAGTTAAGCTGAAGGATATTATGGAGGGAAGAAATAACAAACCTAAAGAACAAACAGGTATTGAGAGAAATTAAGAGTGAAGTTTTTTCAAGGGAGTGGCAGAATTTAAGAAGGTTCTCAAGTATCAACATGCAACACTAGCTGCTATGATACCTCAGCGCACTATTGTGCACGCTGCAAAGTTATGCACATCACATGTAGATATAAAGCCAACCAAAAAGTTTGAAATTACATAGATGATGTTTATAGTGGATCCATTACAAATATTACAAAGATTGTAAAAGGACTATGGCAGTCGGTGTTAAAGCGGAGGTAATACTGCCAAAGGCTGGCGGTAAAAAAAATGGGATCTCAGGAGCTCAATAGCCTTCTCACTGAGGGCAGGAGGGCTGATTGGGGCAAGGCCTGAGGTGCCTGGGGCGAAGGAGATGCCCACCCTCTGGGTGAGCGGGCATGGGAAACACGCTGAGGGGCTGCTGGGAGGGGGGTGCTGGCAGGGGGCGTGGCGGCTGTACCTGTTGTTGGGGTGGGCTCAGAGGTGTGGTCCACCACCAGGGAGCTTCCATCAGAGGAGGAGTCGCTGTCTGTAGGGCTCCCCTCGCCCTCCATCCCACTGGTGCCCTCACCATCTGTGGATTCGGCTTCCAAGCCCATGTGGGATGCAGTTCCCTCTGTCACCGGTGCCTCTGCTCCTCCATCAGATGATGCTAATGCACACAAGGACAGGGTGACAAAACAATCTGTACTCACCCCCTTGTGGCTGCTGTGATGCCTTCAAGCACCCATCCAACTCCAGATAGGTCACCGCCGGGATGCGGAACATCAGGGAGGGTCAGGGTACGACGGGCACCCCTTCCTTGTTGGGAGGCCAGCCCCAGCTGGGCCTCCGCCGTCTTCCTTGCCCAGTGGCGCAGGTCCTCCCACCATTTGCAGCAGTGGGTTCTCTCCCTGTCAAAGACCCCCAGGGTCCGCACCTCCTTGGCGATGGCACGGCAAATACAATTTTTCTGATGGACGCTGACCTGCATGGAAAAGACAGCAGAAAAGGGAATTAGTTAACCGTCCGGACCGTCACACTCATGGCCCACCATATCACTTCCATCCCCTGAAGCACATACATTGACCACCATACATGCAGCACTCTGGCCAGGACGCCTCAGTCACCCACTACATGTGGCTTACACACACACCAATCCATACATTAATGGCCAACACATCATGCTCACAGTGTACTCACCTGTTTGTCTGGAGGACCATAGACTAACATGTACTGGGGTAGGACCCCATCCACCAGTTTCTCCAACTCCTCCGAAGTGAAGGCAGGTGCCCTCTCCCCAGACACATGAGCCACTGTCGCTTCCAGACACAGGTCACAGCGGCACTTGAAGTGTAGGTCCTCTCCTGTTGAAGGGCAGGTAGCAAGTGAGTGAATAGATAGAAAATGGTGGTCACGTCCGCGGCGGTGCGTACCGTCACCGCCGGCGTACATCGCCATTGGCTCCTGGAACCCATAGGGCCCAATGATAACCAATGCAAAGTTGCACAACGGCAGCGGAATTACCTCATTTCCACTTGTCCCTCCTCAGAGGTCAGGCAGCCGCCATTTCGGGGGGGCACATGGCATGGCACCTAACTGCGTCACAGCAGACATTGGCACAGCAACTGACTCTCAGATTCACATACTGGTTCTGTAAAGGAAAAGATGCATCATTATTTCAATTGATGTGTGAATATGACCTTCTGCTCACCGTTTTCCTCCATAGGCTTCGACCGCGGAGGATGAATACGAGATGGCAACATCCTCCGGTGTACAGACCCCTGGTGGACCTTGTGATAAAGGAGGACAGATACATTATACTAACATACAGACTTGATCGGCCACAATCCAAGAAATGTGTGCCCAATTGGAGCCAGACCTGATTTCAGGTATCCGCCAGCCCACAGGTATCCCCCCTCAAGTGCAGGTCCTGTCAGTGCTCCATTTGCTGGCAAGTGGTTCCTTCCAAGTAACAGTGGCCTTGGCATCAGGGATGTCTCAGCCAATGTCCTCCAACGTGTTGACCATAGTGTTCCACCAGGTGGAGGATTTGGCCACAGTGAAAGCTGACTTTTATACCCTGGAACATATCCCCAACATCATTGGTGCCATTGATGGTACACATGTGGCATTTGTCCCCCCGGAGAAATGAACAAGTGTTCAGGAATCGAAAAAGCTATTACTCTAGGAATGTGCAGATGGTGTATTTGGTGGACCAGTACATCTCCCATGTGAATGCCAAGTATCCTGGCTCTGTGCATGACGCATTTATCTTGCGGAATAGCAGCATCCCATATGTGATGAGCCAACTCCAGAGGTACCAGGTGTGGCTAATAGGTGAGCCCAAGGTCCCCACGCAGCATTAGTTGGTGTCTGGGTATGGGGTTGTCCCTAAGGGTTAGTGTGTGTCTAACAGGTATCCATCGATATTTGCAGGTGACTGGTTACCCCAGCCTCTCATAGCTACTGACCCCAGTGAGGAATGCCAGGACAAGGGCAGAGGAACATTACAATGAGGCACATGGGCGAACAAGGAGGATAATTGAAAGAGCCTTTGGCCTCCTGAAGGCCAGGTTCCTGTGCCTCCATCTAACAGGTGGATACCTGTACTACTCACCCAAGAAGGTGTGCCGGATCATCGTTGCATGTTGCATGTTGCACAACCTAGCCTTGAGACGCCAGGTGCCTTTCTGCAGGAGGATGAGCCTGGAGATGGTCTTGTGGCAGCGGTGGAGCCTGTGGACAGTGAGGAAGAGGAGGCAGAAGAAGAAGATGTGGACAGCAGAAGTAATATAATACAGCAGTTCTTCCAGTGACACATAGGTAAGACACTGTAACTTTACTTTTGGACATTGTACATGGCAGCCTGATTTCCCTATGTCTATGGCCACTTACTGTACCATTTGGCATCTCTATTTTCAGATCTCTGTGGCCCACTCTGGCTCCTAGTATGTTTACTGCTGCCCACTAAAGGTCATTCGAATGTAAATTTAACTATACATATGACTTGCAATGCTTTGATAATGTTGCACTAATACATATTTCAATCATTTGACAGACTCCAGATTTGTATTTGTTCCAAGGGTGTTTATTTAAGTGCTCATAAGTAGAGGGGGATGTTCAATGGGCTGGGGTGGCGGTGGAGGAATGTCCAGTTAGAGTCCAGTCTTTTGGTATCACAGGTGCATTGTCCAAGGGGGCATAGGAAGGGGGGCAATGGCAGTTCAAGGTGGACAGGGTGACAGAGTGGGACAGAAGGGTGACAATCAGGAGAGTCATATTTCCTGGCAGGAGTCCTGGCAATGTTCTCTGGCTTCTTCCTGGATCACAGGGACCATTTGCGGGGTGGTTCTCCTTCTGCAGTGGTTGGGGTGCTTGTGGCCTGTTGTCCCTGTGGCGTGCCTCCTGTCCACTAGCGCCGGGGGAGGGCTGTTCATCGGTATGGCTAGTGTTAGGCGCCCATTGGTGTGCCACTGCCTCTCTCATGGTGTTGGCCATGTCTGCCAGCACCCCTGCAATGGTGCAATGTCTTTGAGGTCCTCCCTGATCCCCAGGTACTGTCCCTCCTGCAGCCGTTGGGTCTCCCGCAACTTGGCCAGTATCTGGCCCCTGGTCTCCTGGGAATGGTGGTATGTTCCAAGGATGATGGTGAGTGCCTCCTGGAGAGTGGGTTCCCTGGGCCTGTCCTCCCCCTGTCTCACAGTAGTCCTCCCAGCTTCCCTGTTGTCCTGTGCCTCTGTCACCGTGAACCGTGTGCCCACTGCCACTGACCCCAGGTCCCTGATCATCCTGGGTTTGTGGGGTTGCCTGGGGTCCCTGTAGTGGTGGACACACTGCTGATTGACGTGTCCTGGGGACAGTGGCATGGGCCCGCAGGGTGGGTGCTGTGCTGGTGTTTCCTGAGGGGGGAGGCTCTGTGGTGGTTTGGGACTGTGGCAGGGTAACTGTTAGACTTTTCATCCTTGGCATGGTCTCCCTTAACTGTTTGCCTCTGTTCCCCAGGTTGTTGATTTGTGCTGGACTCTGATTTTACTGTTTTTGTTACCCTGGGCACTTTACCACTGCTAACCAGTGCTAAAGTGCAAGTGCTCCTTTAGAAAATGTGTATGTAATTGGTTTATCCATGATTGGCATATTTGATTTACCAGTAAGTCCCTAGTAAAGTGCACTAGAGGTGCCAGGGCCCGTCAATCAAATGCTACTAGTGGGCCTGCATCACTGGTAGTGCCACCTACATAAGTAGCTCTGTAATCATGTCTCAGACCTGCCACTGCAGTGTCTGTGTGTGCAGTTTTAACTGTAAATTCGACTTGGCAAGTGTACCCACATGCCAGGCCTAAACCTTACCTTTTCTTACATGTCAGACACTCCTAAGGTAGGCCCTAGGTAGCCCCAGGGGCAGGGTGCTGTGTATGGTTAAGGTAGGACATATAGTAATGTGTTTTATATGCCCTGACAGTGAAATATTGCTAAATTCATTTTTCACTGTTGCAAGGCCTGTCCCTCTCATACGTTAACATGGGGGATACCTTTAAATCTGATTAAAGTGTAGATTCCCTTTGGGAGCGGGTGGACATGTGGAGTTTGGGGTCTCCGAGCTGACAATTTAAAAGTACATCTTTTAGTAAAGTTGATTTTAAGATTGTGTGTTTGAAAATGCCACTTTTAGAAAGTGAGCATTTTCTTGCCTATACCATTTCTGTGACTCTGCCTGTTTGTGGATTACCTGTCTGGGTCAGTTTGACAGTTGGGCTGGTTGCACCTCGCACTAGACAGTAACACAAAGGGAGCTGGGGTGTAGCCTGCATATCCTGATGAGCCATCTGTGCTAGGAGGGAGGGGAGGAGTGTTCACTCAGACCTGAAAGGGCTGTGCCTGCCCTCACACAATGCAGTCCCCAACCCCCTGGTGAGCGTCTGGGGCCTGGCCTCGGCAAGGCAGGATTTCACTTCAAAAGAGACTTTACTTTGAAGTAGGCCTACTTCAAAGGAGAAAATGGGTATAAGAAGGGCACCCAAAATCACAGACTTTAGAAACACTTCTGGAAACAGAAGGAACCTCTGCCTGGAGAAGAGCTGAAGAGCCGAGGAAGAAGGACTGCCCTGCCTGTGCTTTGTGGAGCTATCCTGCAGTTGTTCCTTCTGCCAGAGTAAGAGGGCAAAGACTGGACTTTGTGTGCCTTCCATCTTGAGAAGAACTCTCCAAGGGCTTGATTTAGAGCTTGCCTCTTGTTGTTTGAAGTCTCAGGGACGGCAAAGACTTCTCTCTGCCAGCACTTGGAGTCTCTGGAGAGACTCCTACTCTGCCCTGTGGTGCCCATCTAGTTCCTGGGACCCTGAAAGGAGAAGCTGGCAGCCTAAAAGGGGGAAATCCACGCACAGAGCGCCGTGTGGGGAAAAGATTGACGCAACTCTGATCTACGGCTCAAGAAACGATGCGCCGCCGGCTCCGTGGCTGAAAATCGACACTCACCGGAAACACAACGAAGAATCGATGCACCGAGCAGGAGAAACGACACACAGCATCACTGACGGAGACTCGGAGATCGAAACCACCGCTGCGTGGTTTTTGAATCATTGTGCAGCTGAATTTCTGACGCAAGTACCACTGGGCATGTAAAAACAACGTAAGGCCTGCCCGGACCTGAGAGTGCTGACCGGATCAACGCATCGCTCTCCTGTGGAGAGGAGGAACGACGCACCCGACCCGACGAAAGGAGAAACAACGCAAGGTCCTGCTCGTGAGTGGAATCGACGCATCGCAAGCCCTTTTTGACGCACACTCTCCTGTGCGGGGTTATTTTTGACACACCCGAGGTACTTTTTCACGCTAACAGTGTTAGTGTGTGTTTTCAACTACTTAAAGACTCTTTTTGCTTTTTAATTGATAACTTGACTCGTATATTGTGGATTTTTGTCGTTTTGGTCTTGTTTTGTTTAGATTAATATTTCCTATTTTTCTAAACCTGTGTTGTGTCATTTTGTAGTGTTTTCATTAATTTACTCTGTTTGTTAGTACAAATACTTTACACCTAGCACTCTGAAGTTAAGCCTACTGCTCTGCCAAGCTACCAAGGGGGTAAGCAGGGGTTAACTGAAGGTGATTCTCTTTTACCCTGACTAGAGTGAGGGTCCTTGCTTGAACAGAGGGTAACCTGACTGTCAACCAAAGACCCCATTTCTAACAGTAACCGACTGTCCAGAGGTCCCTGATGGGCCAGGTTGGTCATTGTGACCCAGGCGTGCAGAGCTGCTGTCATCACTGTGGGCCTCTTCTCCTCTCCGGTGATGTTGAGTAGGGGTCCTGTGGGGATGCAAATGCAGTGCTGTTGTATCTGCGTGTGCCATCTTGTGCATGGGTGTGTTGCCCTCTATGGTTGTGATTCTCTCTACTGGGCATGTTGTAGAGATGGGTGTCCATGCAGGTCTGTGATGGGGGGTCCATGGATTGTTGTGGCATGCAGGGCTTGGTATTGGGATGGGTGGGTTGTGATAGTGGGGTGTGTGTGATGTGGTGGAGTAATGGGAGTGAGGGTGAGGGTGGGGGTATGTGATGGCATGCAGGTTGTGGGGTGATAGTAGTAAAGATTTGACTTACCAAATTCCAGTCCTTCTGCTACTCCTGCGAGGCCCTCAGGATGCATGATCGTCAAGACTTGCTCTTCCCATGTTGTTAGTTGTGGCGGAGAAGGTGGTCGTCCTCCACAAGTCCTCTGTACAGCTACCTGATGTCTTGCAACCATGGAACGCACCTTCCCCCATAGGTCATTCCACCTCTTCCTGATGTCGTCCCTTATTCTGGGGTGCTGTCCCACTGCGTTGACCCTGTCAACGATTCTCCACCATTGCTTCATCTTCCTTGCAATGGACATCTGCTGCACCTGTGATCCAAAAAGCTGTGGCTCTACCCGGATGATTTCCTCCACCATGACCCTTAGCTCCTCCTCTGAAAACCTGGGGTGTCTTTGGGGTGCCATGGATGTGGTGTGAGTGGTATGTGTGAGGGCATGTGGGATGATGTGTTGGGGTGTGTGGTGTGAGGTGCGTGGATGGTGTATGGGTGATAGTGGTTTGTGGCTCTGATTGAGTGGGTGCTCCTGGCTTGTCTCTCTCTGTTAGCTGTCATTTTTTCATTGTATGGGGTTGTGGGTAATATGGGTGTGTGTTTTATACTGGTGTGGGTGTGTGGGTGTGGTGTGTGTATGTGTGTCAGGTGTGTGTAGTTTGAATTGCCCAATGTGGTGTAGTTTTGGAAGTGTGTGTGTATTTTGAGCGCGGCGGTGTGTACCACCAATGGTTTACAGTGGTTGAAAGACTGCTGCGGTGATTCATGGGTCCTGATACTGTGGGCGTATTCCTGTTGGCGTAACGGTGTGGGTTTTGGTACCGCCAATTTATCACTGACCTTTGTTGTGGCAGACTTGTGTGGGTCTCTGTATAGTGGCGGATTTCTCAGAGTGGGTCATAATACCTGTAGCGGAGTACCGCCGCGGTCATGGTATGTTGGCGGCCGTCAGCACGGCGGTAGGCGGCATTTACCGCCAATGTTGCAATGAGGGCCTATGTGCTGTGTAACTACAGCCGTTATTTTATTTTTTATTTTTGCACAGCACTCAAGCAGCCAGAAATACTTTTTTTGGTGACATGGGAGTTCCACCATCATGCACTGAGGTAACTGCCTTCTTCATCTAAGCAGCAAAATTCTGCAATTTCTTCCTGGCAGAGAGAAGAAATGTTAAACATTGACTGAAATTCAAGGAGGCAGAAAACACCTGACTTTCCCCAATGCATGTTTGCAATCACTATCTAACTATATAGCAAAACCATTCTTCACACATATATGATAGCCATGAACACATGTGATGTTATCTCACTCCTCTGAGCTCCACTCCACACCAAGCCACGCCTAAGCTCAGCTATGCGGCTGCAGCAACAGAGGGGAGCACAAAATGTCAACGCAGTGCACAGTTAAAAAATGCAGTCATACACATTAATGCCATGTAAGCTTTAGCAATTCCTTCTCTCACTCCTGTCACTTCAGTCCACGCTCAAGCAAAGCTGCATGGGACACAACACAGAACCCCCCTGGTCATGCCAAACAACACCAAAAACATTTGCAACACAGAGCACACTAAAATTCCAAACCGTACCAGTAAAGCACAACACATTGGGGACGCATATTACCCATTAACGAAAGCACTTTGGTACCTCAGCTATGGTCTGAATTGCCATATAAATGCAACTGCAAAAGAAAGCAATGTTATCATAATAAATTAATCACTAAGGACCACACAAAATCAAATAGATAACATCAGAAAGATAATCTGCATACCATTCTTGCTGTTGGAAGCTGACGGGCACAATTCATGTAAATAAGGTAGTTAGGTGGGTTACAGAGCTTCCAACTTTAAATATTTCCAATGCATGAGAAGAGAAGGGTCCTTGGTTGGGTCCAAGGAGACGGGTACAGCTTAGAGTCCGTCAGTGCTTCACTAAATATGAAGGCGCCTTGGAGGATTTGTCTAGGAAGAGGAAGCAGGGCTTCCTGCCGGCACCAGACTCCCCCTTCAGTACTCCCAAAACACCAACAAAGTATCTAAAACCGATACCGAGGTCCTGTGGCAGGTGTAAAATTCCAGAGGGCCGTCTGCTGTGCAGAGCCTTATCAAAAGCTGGAAACTGTCTCCATGCAGGGGTTTCCAGTTCGCCTTCCCTTTCCCTGTGTGTTATCAGCTTTTCAATGGGAGACTAGAGAGGAAAGCTAATATTGTATGACACATGGTACCATGTGCCCTGGCAGGTTTGAGGGTAGGTCTATAAGAATCAGAGTCAGGTGCTACAGTGAACATGGCCCTATTTCTATCTTCGAGGTTGAAGCTTGTGGCTTGGGTTTCTGATAATCCTTCCACGATGATTCTCGAACACAAAAAAAATCAGCGTGCAAAGATAGGCTTTGCAAGACCAACTCCGAGTTGGCTTCCAAAGCAACATTGCAGTGTGAGTGGAGAGTGCGATGGGACATTATGGTGACATGGTAGGATAAGTAAATAGCTCTGTTGTTGAGTGCTGCACATATTAAAATAAGAAGTGCGTTGGTGGCAGTGGACTCCGGGACCCGGGGCGGGAGTGGCCAGCTACACCCAAGTTATACCTCTGTTTTACTACTCAGCTGGGGGTAAAGAACACTATTTGCTTTCCATGCATGCAGTTGCAGTGTTCACTTGCTATGCAATTAAGAGTAAGCAAAGAAACAGAAAATGGTAGTGGGCTCACAAAAAAGAATGACACATGGATTCAACAACTGAGATATGGAAGGAAACAATAACTGAATTATTTAAAGAAATAAAGAAAAGATTTAAGAAATGGGAGCAAGACCTTACAGAGATGAAAAGAAGGAATCAATGATAGAAACACTGAAGGATAAACAGATGATAGAAACGCGAGAAAAGCAGAGAAAGAAGAAATAATTGATTGGAGGGTTCTCACCCTCCCCCCCCTTCTCATGAATAAGCCTTGCCTTCCACACTGTAAATGTATCATTATGTGCAACGACTGTTTTACAATATTTCATGAGTGCACCTTCAAAACGACAAGTAAAAACCTATTGCTTTTGTTTGGCCAATTTATATAAACAATTGTTCTGTAAAATTCACAATGTGGCACACTTTTGTTTAGAACTAGTGACCCCTTCAAAAATCCCCAAGGATTACTAGCCACAGTAGGAACCATTGACGACTCTGATTATTTCATGAGTGCCTACACAAAAGTTCCTGAACAGCCTTTGGAACCCCTCTGTTTGCAAATTAGGGTGTAAAATGCACAATTTTGCCACATTGTTTTCATATTTTCCTCAGTGGAAGCAACATTCGAGGAGTGCTGGCACGAGCGTCAATACACTAAAAGGCCAGGGGTAGCGGAAGTGAGATCACACACCATTTCACCTTTACTTTGACTCACACACACTTATGCTTACAGACACGCACACATTTAAACATCCTCTCAAATAAAAACACTCACCTGCAAGCACGCATACATCATACATTTAAAACATTTTTTCGTTATCTTAGCTGCCAGATATGGTCATGTTGCACCTAATTATACTCCACTTTTTATTCTACTAACTGTGAATATTATTCATTATTTGTGTAGTGAAAAAAATTGTCAGAAAACCGTGAACACGAGCTCCCCCTCGGTGAATTTCAGGCACTGATTTTGCCACATCGGGGGCCAGGGGTCGCAAAGACAATGCCGGGGGTCGCAAGGGGCAACTGCGACCCCTAAATGACGTCCATGAGTGACAGGTCGCCTTCCCTCTTTTGCTCAGTCCGTGCTGTTCGGGCAGTGGTACAAAGTTAGGGATATGTTATTTTTCTGATTACTCATGTACCGCATTTTGGCTCTCAGAGACTGTTTCTGCTTCAATAGTTTACCTTCTGCTAGGCAGGTCACATGCTAATCAATATAGACCTACTTAGGTCACTTGCAGTGGAGTAAGGAAGGCCTCGCAGCCTCAGTGGTGGGGGAGGAGGAGCCCGAGCTCCGGGGGGCCGCCTCAGCTGAGAGCTCCTGAGTGAGTCTGGAGAGGGGGTCCCCTCAAGTTTTGTTACGCCACTGGTCACTAGCTGTGTGACTTGGTTTGGCAACCTTTAATCGAAAAAGGGCTGCAAGCATAGATAGTAGTTGTCTGGGCTTTAAGGTATGGTTAGCTATAGCCTTCTTATGCCCAGGAAGTCAGCCAGTTGCTGTAGAAGCACAGTGAGTATGATCTTTCAGTGTTCTTCAAGGACAACCCTGAATCCCTGTTGTCGTGTATTGCCTCGGTAGGCAACACACGCTAAATAAATAAATAATCACACACGCAGTTGGTGCTTTTAACTTGGGAACCTCAGCGGGGGTTGAGGTCCGCGGTGCTCTACATGCGGCTTCTCCCGTGACCTCTCCTCCGTCGCCGTCTCTCTTTTATTAACCATTTGGCATGACCTGGGGTCATACCAAATGAACAACAACAGCGGGGGTTGCCGAGGCAACCCCGCTCTAGTTAGTGGTCGCGTCCCCGTTACATCACGGGCGCGACACTACATCCCTTCCAAAATCTGCACAACAAATAAGTATGATAACATTAAATCAACGGTGAAGCATACTAGTGAGTCAGCTTCATAGGATCATATCAGAAAAACACGCAACTTCGTTGAGGGTGCAGGATTACTTCTCAAATGGTATCTTGATTGGCAGGCTCTTCCAAGAGATGAGCCTGGGTCATTGGGATTGGTGTCAGAGTTATAACCAGGCCTTTCAGCGATATTATCGGCATCGCTTGGGGCGGGACTAGCCAGATTGTGTTCCGGCTCCTCGTCCTCTTCAGATCCACTCATCTCTGTCGCTGGGGTATTATGTTGTAGACTGACATCAGGTGACTCTCTGGGAGCTTGAAACGTCTTGAACCAGGATACGTTCCGCTCCACTTGTTCGGACTCTCTTTTTGCCACTACCATTGATCCTTGGCGGTTGGTGACTACCCACTGTCTATTTTCAAGAGGTAGACGAAATTTGCTCCCTGGGAACCGGTCTCTGATGAGCACAGTCTCCTACTTGAATGTCCGAATAACTATGCTTTCCTGTGGCGGCTTGCTCTGTCATTTGACCGCTTCCTTTTGGCGTATTCTTCTGTTTTGTTGATCGTAGCAGGTCTCCATGATTCATGATGTGGTATAATGTCAGTCACTACTCGACCCATTGACAGGTGGCTCGGAGCTACTCCAGTGGTGTAGTGGGGTGTCATTCGATAATTACGAAGGAAAGAGTACACAGATCTTTCGGGTGCCTCGTTCTTGGCCAGTGCAATTCGATCGATCTTATTCAAGGTCCTCATAAATCTTTCGACCTCTCTGTTGGCTTGAGGCCATCTTGGTGTGATCTTCCTGTGCTTGATGCCAAGTGATCGTAAGTATTCTCCAAACTCACTTCTGTGGAATTGCGGTCCATTGTCAGTCTTGACTTCTCTTACTAGCCCATGAGTGGCGAACATCTTCGAGATTATTTCAGACGCTGTTAAAGTTCAGACTACTTCCACCTCCGGGTACCGAGAATAGTCATCAATCATGACCATTAGATGATCTCCATTAGGCAGACTTCCAAAATCAAGGCTGGTAGATACCCACGGCTTGTGGGGTCGTTCCTCAGTCTCTATCGGAACCGGCACATTGGGCATCCCAGTTGTTTGACACCAATGGCAGGAGCGTACTAACTCCTCTACCTTGTCATCCATCCTTGGGAACCATACCTTTGTCCTCAACCTGCTCTTGGTCTTCACCATTCCCTGGTGGCCAGCGTGTGCGAGCTGAACTACTCCATTCGTGAGGCTGGAGGGGATCACTAACCTGTGACCTCGGAGAAGGCATTCATCTTCCCTGATCGTCAAATCTTGCTGCACTCGGTGTAGCCCTTCCATGACCATTCTCGCTTCAGGGGTTAGAGATTCCCACTGTTTTGGTCCGGCGCACCAGCTGTTGTTCTTCATCGCCTGTATTGCCCTCTGGAGATTGTAGTCCCATTTTGTGGCCTGTCTTATAGTGTCCATCGAGATGGGCAGCGGTCGAGATCTCTCTGGGACACATTTAATGTACTCCTCTGTTTCACGGGCTTCACTTTCCTCCCTCGGTGTGGCAGGTCTGGAATGTCTCGAGAGATAATCAGCCGGGTTGTTTACTCCTGGGCGATATTCTACTTTACAGTTGTATTCTTGCAGCTGGAGCATCCATTTCTCAATGCGTGGAGGTGGTTTGGACGCGGTGTCTTGAAAGAGCGGTATCAGTGGTTTGTGGTCTGTAGTGACAATGAATGGATTCCCGTACACATAAAGGTGGAAGTGTTTACATCCCCAGTGGATGGCAATTGCTTCTTTCTCAATCTGAGAATAACTTTTCTCAGTGTCTGTCAGCGAGCAGCTTGCGTAAGCAATTGGGGCCCAGTCCTCCGCGTGGACTTTCTGGAGGAGCACGGCTCCCAGCCCTGTCGGGCTGGCATCTACCGCAATGGAGGTTTCTCGCTGGGGATCAAAGTATCGTAGGGTCGTATCTGCTGACAGCGCTTCTTTTGTCGCTTGAAAAGCTTGTTCTTCTTCAGGGACCCAAGACCATGCCGACAATGCCTTGGTGAGGTCCCTCAGCGGTTGTGTTAGTGACGTGAGGTTCTTTATGAAGCGGCCGCAGTAGTTCACCATCCCTAGAAAACTTCGCACTCCTGTTACTGTCGTGGGGGGTTGGGCATTTTTGATGTCCGTTACCTTTCCAGGATCGGGTGCAATGCACTTGATGAGAAAGTGTATCCAAAGAATTGTATTGTTTCTTTTAGGAATTCACATTTCTCCTTGTGTAGAGTGAGTCCTGACTCATGAATACGCTGGAGAACTCTTTTGAGATTGTCATGCTGTTCTGGGATGGTTTTCGTGAATACTAGGATGTCGTCACTGACATTTATGACACCTTTCAAGTCTATCAGCAGCCCTCGTATCTTATTTTGGAAAACTTCTGCTGCACTTGAGATTCCAAAATTTAGTCTCTTGTAGCGGCGGAGTCCCACGTGGGTGGAGAAGGTCGTGATATATCTAGACTCTTCTCCTAGGACCAGTTGGTGGTATCCTGACCTGAGGTCCAGTTTTGAAAACCATCTAGCCTCACTTAGCTCTCCGATTAGGTCATCGACGGTAGGTGTAATGTGTTGTTCTCTCTTTATGGCCACATTAGGCAATCTCATATCTACACAGATCCTGACTTCTCCCGGTTGTTTGGGTTTCTTAGCTACCACAATCGGAGATACCCATGGTGTAGGGCCATCTACTTTCTCAATGATCCCTGCGGATTCTAATTTGCAGAGTTCCCTCTCCACTAGGGGTCTGAGGTGAAATGCTATCCTTCGATGTCGTTAAGCCACTGGTTGGACTGATTTGTCAATATGCAACGTAATTTCCTTATTCTTTAGGCACCCTATGCCCTCGAACACACATGCATATGATTCTAAAATGTCGCTCAGGGATTCCATGTATATCTCAAAGGTGAAGGTCACAATACCCAGGGCTTCTGCAGTGTGGCATCCTAACAGAGTTTGCTGTCCTTCTTCTACTACATATAAGTATGCCTCAGTCTCCTGGGGGCCTCTTCTACTATAAACGGTTCAATGGGGGTACTGTGTTCATCTTGTAGGCTGTTAGGGGTTTGTGTCTATGTTGGTTGACTATCTATTATTTTTATTTAATATTTTTTTTTTCTTGTTGTTTTTTTTTATGTTAGAGGGGGAGACAAAATTTAACTTGCAGTCTTTTTTTTTTTTTTGTGTCTTCCTTCTTGTTGTTTTCTATTTAAGTACAGCCTGGGGGTAGGGCTTGGCGTTGTGTTCTCTGTTTGTTTTACAGATGAACACGTGACTGGGGGCCAGCAAGCTTACGGGTGTGTAAGCGTCGCATGTGGAGTCCTTCTTTCTTTTCTTTTTTTGAAAGAAAACAGCCGATCCGACGTCTGTTTTGCGGTGATATGCGGCCACCTCGCCACGTGGGTGTGGTCGAGGCACGAGCACCGCATTCGTTGTTTGCAGGGATCGAACTCCGTCAGGTAGGCAGTGCCCACCCTCGTCGCCAGTGTCGTGTATTGCCTCGGTAGGCAACACGCGCTAAATAAATAAATATTCACACACGCAGTTGGTGCTTTGAACTTGGGAACTGCGGCGGAGGTTGAGGTCCGCGGTGCTCTACACGCGGCTTCTCCCGTGACCTCTCCTCCGTCGCCGTCTCTCTTTTATTAATTATTTGGCATGACCCGGGGTCATACCAAATGAACAACAACAGCGGGGTTGCCGCGGCAACACCCCTCTAGTTAGTGGTCACGTCCCTGTTACATCACGGGCGCGACACCACACCTGTCACCCAGCATTAACCATCACTGTGGGTTCCCCAAGAGAAACGGGTCCTAATTATGGCTACCAGAGGCTCCCACCAACACTGTGTCTTCCTGGTGTCTGGATTGTTCAGTGCTTTAACCACCCTAAACAGGTTAGACCCAACAGCTCAACATCTTGCTTCCACCCTACAGCATACAATTATATAAAAGTGTAAGTCCTTTCAGACAACCTTCGGTCTGTACAATAGTACCAAAGAATCCAACCCTCCTCTTACAATTGCATCCTTTGAGAATACGGTGATACCCTGGATGTTGTGCATGCTGCATCCTCTGTTCAGTTGTAAAATTGTGTACCCACATTTTCGGTGATAGTACAAAATATCCTGTGCTCACTGAATCACAATGATGGTCCAGGAGTGGGTGGGAGATGTTGGGGGGGGGAGAAGGATTTAGTATTTGATTTAAAACTTCTTCTGGGAGGACATTCGACCTGCCAGTGTAATGAAGGAAGAACTTCTTTATTAAAAGATTGCCATCATGGCGACGGAAATCGTATTTCTTCCCTCCTCTAAACGAACCTCTTAAAATCCTCTTTCCAATACACAGCAAGTGTGGCATCAGCTGGGGAAGCTACAGAGATAGGGAAACACACATTGGTGTTTTTAATGAACACAAATCCTGCTGAAGTTAAACATTTCCACCCTTTCATTTTAGTTCCAACTAAAGGGAAATATGTAGATATTTCAAGAAGTCTGAATTTGCGGTTGGACAACACAACTTTTTATAAATATATACAATCATTTTTCAATATTGTTTTTTTTTAGTGGGTCACACCAAAAAAAAAATTCAGAAAAGAAAATGAGCAGATTTATATCAAGCGCATAAGTGTCACTTCATTTCAATGGCTTTTACAGGAGCCTGTCCGTTAGGACTGCATCAGCTCTTTGCTGCTCATCTAATCAGCCTAAATCACAAGCAGCCAAGTTCCATTATTGAGCTGTGGTGGATGCAGAGCCGGGTGAAAGGTCCAAGTCTACACTAGTGAAAGCAAACTCAGTTGCAGCATTCTCATCTCGGAGCTGTCTTGGGTAACAGGTCTCCTGCACTAGAGCCTCCTGTGACCAAAATCTCTTTACGTAGCAGGAAGGATGAGCGTTCTCTTGCTGTCTGCAGAGGACTGGCAGGCCTTTTAGGAAGCTACCGGAACTGGGTTAGAGAGGGAGAATCTGCAAGTCAATTCTCTGGTTCCCAGACTGACGCTTCTCCGGTGAAAATAGCAATGATATTTCTTTTGCTCTTTTACCATCCATACTGCAAAACTTAGCTTAAGTAGTGCAGCATACCATCTTCTCAATGTTACAAAAGAGTAGTGTTGGTCAGGGCAGTGGTGTTTTTACACTGTCCATGTACAACTGGCATCAATGAGGCAAAGAAAATGACGTATATGTAAAAGCATTTGACTCTTGTTAGGCTAGCTCCTGTGCATAGTGTGGCATGGCTGGGTGATCGTGAGTACACGACTTTTGCTGTAATTGCAACATGTATACCATAAAAGGTGGATGGTTCTGATCTCTGGTATGTCGATCAGGTTCCTGGACTTTATAGTGCGGGCAATGGTGTGAGTTCACAAATACCCCTGGACCCATTAAGATTATGAGGACTTGCCAGGGAAAATGTACAGCACCCCCATTCCCTGAGCTCTCCTCAAGGAAAAAAGGGTGGTCCTTCTCTACTGGCATGTGACACTTCGATGTACGGGCTGAGACCTCTCTCCCTCCCTTGTGGAGAGGGGCCTGGTTGCGTGAGATGGGCAACCAAGAAGGTCATTGGGACTTGATAAGAAACTCACTGTTAGAGGACGTCTGGTCCAGAGGCCATAAGCACTCATTTCAGGAGCTTCAATCGACCTATGCTCTATTGTCCACACAGTTCCATAAATATCTTAAATTGAGACACGCACTGAGGGTGCACATACCTCCGGACACAGAACTCCCCAAACACAGTCCCCCAGAGGCCAGGCTATTGGTGGGTGGGCTGCTAAAAGGGAGGGTCTCCCAACTCTATTGCTTGTCATTAACACCCCAGACAAGTCTGTGCTGCTGAGAACCTAAATGAAGGAGGGGGTCAGACTCTTAGAGGAGGAAGACTGGTGGGACACTAAGATGGCCCCTCACATCATAACCATCTCATCTAAACTAAGATTAGTACAAATATACTACCTTTACTCTGCCTATTTCACATCTAATCACCTGTATCAGCCACGTCTCCTTCCCAGACCGACATGTTTCAGATGTCTCCACAGTCCAGAAGATTTCTATCACATGGTATGGGCACGCCCCTTAATTGCCAGTTACTGGAGAGAGGTGAATCAGATGCTCTCATAGATGCTGGGATGGAGGGGGAGTTGTCCCCGAAGATTGCTCTACTGTGTTTTTTGGAGGGAGGGGCACGAGAGTCAACCAAGCATTAATTGGCGTGGCCACAATGGTTGCAAAATGAGACACAGCCCTGAGATGGAAAATGCCAACACCATCCTAACTGACCCAGCGGTGCGGAGGTGTAGACTAGTGAAGACAACAAGAGAAGCCAGTGTAAGAAGCCCAGAATTTCCACTAAGATATGGAGCAAGTGGTAGTATCACTTTGGATTTGGCCCCCTGCAGTAATGTTGTTAACATGTGCACACGTGAGGCTCGGTGGCTATTTGCTGCTTATGTTTCTTGTGCGAAAAAAATCAATACATTTGGTCATTAAAAAAACATAATATATGAGCACTATTCAAAGGCCATGGATCCAGGAAGGAGTTGCCAGGGAACTTGTTTCCGTTCTGTAGGATGCATCTTTGACTTTCATCGTTATTGTCTGGGACCATCTCTTACGTTTCCTGTTGTGGACTGCATGTAATACTGATTTTTTTTTAATTATAGTTTGGACCTAATACTGAACTTTCACTGAATCATTAGGAGACTAATTATCTGGAGCCTAGACTTCTTTCTACTTTCCATCTCTCTCACCTGTATACAAGTTACTCTAAGAAACTCGGGCCTATCTGCCTTAAGCTCTTTGGAAACCATAACAATATTAGTTCCAGCTAGTAATGGTGCCTCACGTAGCCCCCTCTAATAATCACATCTATGTCAACAATTACCACAAGAAACTGGATTGAATGCGTGGGATGAGCATGCACAACTAACCCCAATAACCAGTTGACTGACCACTAACTAAGCTCTGGGTAACGTGGTACTTGCCGTAAAACGATTCAGCGCCTCATCAGGGGTAGTAAGCGCTATACAAATAGAATTTATAATTATAATTATAGACATCCACCTTCCTGTCATTATTCCTTTGTCCTTGTGGGGGTTACATGCTTCATAGCCCAATAATATCCTCTTTCTGGTGGTAGGTCTAAGTTCTGGAGGCATAAGATTAACTGGGCAGCTGGTGAAAGGAAAAATCTCACCATGTGTCATTTAAACTGCCTGGTCTGAATTACTTCCTTTGTTACCTTTGAGTGGATGCCTGCACTCCAATTTCCTGGAGAGAGCTACAAGTCCTAATTTGTGTTGCACTTTATTTTAATAGGATTGGATTGGGTCGGCTCATGCCTGTTTCAAGCACTACTACTGAAGAGAGCTGTGGAGTTTTAGCAGATATCAGACACCGCACGGCAGTCCTTTAGGATACTTTGTAGCAACTCTTGGTAGTTGAGTCACATCTCCAGAAGGTTGAGGAAATGGTACCTGTGGGAAGTCCCTCTGTAGCAAGAGTTGCAGTATGGCTGGCAGAGCAGGTCTGAGAGGTGCAACAGGAGATGCAGGAGGAGAGGAGAGGGACCTGAAGGGCAGATAGCTGGAGAGGTCGGCCTGCATTATGGAGACAGGAGATCTCCCATCAGCACTCTGTTGCCCTCTACCCGTACTAAGGAACAAGCTTAAGCCTTCACCCAACTAGCATTTCTTTTTAACTCTGGTCAGCCATGTATTAAGTCAGTATGTCGATTCTGTTCCCGTTCCACTGTTACTGTGAACTGTCACCAGCACCACCGTTATAGGAGCTGAGCAGTAGCAAGCAGCCAGTCGAGAACTATAGGAAGCATCATGAGACAAGCAAAACAGACAGCATAACAAGATGGGTGCTGTCTGTCCCTTTGTGGCACCTCAGTCTTTTTACAAGAAGCTCAGTGAAAATGTATTTGGTACAGGTCCAAAAAAACACCAACCAGACCCAGTTAACAACATGATAAATATTCTATATTTGATTGTCCATACACACACACATACATATGTATATATATATATATATATATATATATATATATATATATATATATACACACACACAAGTATATACTGCAAATATGTTAAACACGACTTTGCTGTATTAAGTCAAGCTCAACTCCCACTCAGTTAAGTACTTGACAAAGTACAAAATTAGATGTTTTATAGAGTAACTGATTGTGTTTTGGAGTTTGAAGGATGCACGATGGTGTCCCTAAATTGTTGTACTAACAATAAAGACCACTGGTAAATTGGGGTTTTGGGGGTATTCAATGGTTTGTGTTTTGGTGAGTAATGGTAGCATTAGGGGTATATGAGGGTGAGTTTGTGGTCATTTCATGGTTAGTGCATATGTTAGTGGGTGTGGGGGTATAAAAACGGTTGTGGGATCTTTTCATGGGGCAGGCTTCAGCATATAGTGAATTTTGTTTGTCCATATATAATGGTTGCTGTATGGATGAATAAGATGTGCCAAAATTGTGTTTGAGTGATGGTGGGTGCCTTGCAGTAGCTGCTTGATCTGTGGGTTTATGAGGTGCGTGCAGAGGCATCTTATTGTGTATGTGTGAATGTAAATTGGTGGGTGTATGAATGTTGCTATGATGTTGTCTCAGTGGGTATTGTGTTCATATACTGGTGATTGTGCAGATATATAATGGATTTATGTACCAGGGTAGTGTATTGTGACAACATGTTGTTATTTTGTTATAGATACTAAACATCATTGGACGAATGATGGTTGGTGAGAATGACATATGAATATGGTTGTGCATTTTTTCTGATTGGAGTTTGGGGGTAAATACTTGTGTTTATGTTGACCTATAGTGGTTATTGGATGAAACATGGGGTTGTGAAGAATGTCTGTAGGACGTTTGATGAGTTATATGAGTGCATTTGTTTTAGCATATAATGTAATTGATGAATTTGTGTATTTTGCAGTTTACTGTCAGCTGGGGTGTGTAATGTTGCATTAATACAGAGAATAACAGCAGAAGTTTAACTTTTAAATTTCCTGGCAGTTTAAAGTTTTTGGTGAAGGTCTTGTTATTTTAGGAACTAAGCAGACATGTAGGTAATATTTACCTCCCCTCAGACAGTGCATCTGCATTTGAGAGTTGGTGTGGTGTTAACATGTACTGGAGTTGGACCACATTCTTACTGATTAACAACTAGTGAGGCAGAAACTAATATTCACGAGCAGGTGTGAGGTAACTTCCCTGAAAGTCCCTCTTGGATCCATCCAGTCTTTGGGCTGTCTCAAAGATTCCTCAATGGAAATTGCAAGACTCATATTTCACGCTTCAATCCTTTACCTCTGCAAATACATACAGTGATCGTCGCATATTTCCAATTGTAGTTACAATTTTATGGGACGTTGTGTGAACGGGTGGCGTATATGTGTGTGTGTGGTTGTGTGTGCAGGAACGATGGTGAAGAGATGGAGATGAAAGCAAATACATGCAGAAAGAACGAGTAAAAATACAGAAATTATGACGGTGATGAATTGCAAGACATGCAGATAAAGGGACTTCACAAAAATGTGCGTAGAAAAAAGGTGTAGGGGATTGGGGAAAAGGAAGAGCCTGCAATGAAATGTAGTGTGATGTGGAGGCCAGGACTGATTGACACACACTGGGCACCCCCTTCCACAGATCTGTGTACTGTTTAATTTAAA
The DNA here is from genome assembly GCF_031143425.1 of Pleurodeles waltl. Taxonomy (NCBI): domain Eukaryota; kingdom Metazoa; phylum Chordata; class Amphibia; order Caudata; family Salamandridae; genus Pleurodeles; species Pleurodeles waltl. The sequence continues at coordinate 27,592,420 of NC_090441.1, forward strand.
ATGTAATATTTTTAGAATTATTCATGTTATGTTTTAGGAATGAAAATTCTTTCAGTTCCAATTATTCACAACCGTATCGTGGTTGCTCAGTTATCTAACAGTGAATACAAATCAATGCAACAAACAAATTCAAAGCATGTACGTTCAGCTTATATCATGTGTATATTCTTTGTTGTGAGATAGGTTTACAAGCACAAACAAAAACACAGATAGAGGCACCCAAACACTAGTAAGGTGCAAAGCACAGGATTCTAGATGGTTTAGGCCATATCTTTAGTTATACATGTTTCGCCTCTTGTAAAGGATTCCTCGTTATACTATTTTGACCATCCCCTCATTAGGAGAGCCCCATATTTTTTATCCCACTTAAAAAACTACCACTACTTCTCTCGTACTCCCTTGCCAAAGAAAATAATTTGTTAGCGTTCCCCAGGGCCCTCAAACACTCAACGCACCCTGTTCTCTGCTAAGCCCTGCACTTGCTGCAGTCAGACTCACACATTTTAAGTAGGAAACAGGGAATGTACTTTCTACTTACATAGCACACTAGAAGGAAAAGTAGACAGTAAAAGGCTGCCATTTTGCGTGTGTGGCTCTGGTAGTAGAACATGACATTCAATGTCTATTGTTCTGCCCTCTGTACTGTAGACCACGGGGAATTGGTTACATCATTGTTTTGGAAGTTTGTGTTATGCCCTATTAAGACCAGTGCCTAATGTCGGACAATCAAACTAGTAGCAGTCCGGGGGCGGGCCGAGTGGGGTCGGATGTACATGATTTTTTGTGTTCTGTTATCTCCTTGTTACAGCTCGAGGGTGCACCCGATTTTGTCATTCGGTACTTTTGCTGGACTATGAGACCTTGGCCTTTTGACAAAACCCAATAAAAGGTCTTATTTAAAAAAAAATAGTGCAGACGAATTTGTGGTTACAACTCCCATGCTTGATGTATGGAAGATAAGGAGGAAATTAACTGTAATTCAGGCATACCATTTATGTTTATGCCACAGTACTTTTTCTTGACAAGAGCAGTTGCAAAGGCAAGTAGTGTTATTTTAATTGGTACAGTCAATACGGGCCTCTTATTTCATATTCCCGATGATCATCCTGGACAAAAAACGGACTATGAACAATGGGAAACCGTGACATTTTGATTTGCTAATGTGGAGCATTGTACATTATTATGAAGATTGCATTTTAGGAATGTATGAGTCGGCTGTACAGTTTGTTGACCTTTTCTGTATTTAGAAATAAACAATGAATCATATGAAAAAAATGCTATAAAAGCTTTTTGAATGTTTTACAGATCATTTATTTTAAGAAATTGAAGACAAAGATGCATACCTGCATGTCATAATTGTTTCATGTCACAGTTGTTGCACCTATGCCTAGGCAAGTCTTGACATTTATCCATTTTGCTGGATCTAGTAGTGCGGCACACTTAACTCTACGATTTAGGCAGTAGGCTACTGTTTGTTCAGCAGAGCTGGCACATACCGGGGTCAGCCACTGTTGCTACAGATTTCCATGAGGCCTGAACAGACCCCTGGAATGCACTACCTCTCTTGCAGTGAAAGAAATTTAAAACGAGTTAGAGCTATTAGCGTTGTAAAGTCCTAACCGCAATTTAATTGACACATCAATTGAAAATGAAAAGGAAACGAGTTTTACATAAGCGAGCTGATTTAAAGCACCACGCCATGAGCATGAGCATGAAGGAGCACACAAAAGGAAACAGAAGTTCGCTCGCAGTCAAACGTATCAGCATTTATGCAATTATCCATGCAACAGGGTCGATGTCATGCAAAGTGCCGGTGAGATTGCGCTTCGTAGGAAACAAAAATAAAAAGTAGTCCAGAAACCATGCGGAAAACTTGGAGCCACGTATGTTTTCATTAGTTGGCTGGTGCGCTCGAGGAGGGTGAAACACCGAAAAAGGCATGATGCATGTATGCCTTTCACAAATGAAATCAAGCGATTTTTAAAAGGCAAGCCCACTAACCAATGAAAGTGATGGGCCTGCGGTGGGCGTGTTTAAAAGCCCACAGAGAGATTACAGTAGGCTAGAGCAATTGTGCGCTCGACCCTAAAAATGTAAATCCTTTCAGACAGTCTTCGGTCTGCTTCCGGCTTGCTTTGCCAAAGGCTGCGCCCACTGTTGCTGCTCCATAACGGATTACAGGGACACAAATCAAAATAAGGCCTCTGCTGGGAGGAGTATTCCTGGCCACAGGCTCCGTCAGATGTCACATGCGTGCGTGGGATAGGCCACACTAGTGTCTGGACTCCTGGTTTACTCTGCTGCAGATTCTGGTCTCTTTGCGCCGCTGTTGACATGCAGAGACCTCTGTCTGGAATGCGTCCCGATCATTGCTTAATTTGAGCTGGTGATTTTGGGTGCTCGGCACCTGTATCTAATTGTAAGCACAGGCTCTAGTGACAGTCCACTACATGGTGGTGCTGTCCGTTTAATTCTGAGATAAGCAGAACAACCATGTTTATTAAGTCAAATCATGTTGAAAAATGATAATATCAGTCTCTCACGCTAATAATATAGCTTTGTATGGTCTCAAATAGTCTGACTGGCACACTTGCAGGAGTGCGATGGTTAGGTGTTGTGTAGGTACTGTCAGCGGCAGCGCTGGCAGGGACAATGGGTGGTGCAGGCTGCAGTGACTTCAGAACAAAATCGAAAATGTAGGTTTTCTGATGACTAAAGCACTCACCCAAATTCCCCATATTCATTAAGGCTTGAAGAAGTATTTTTCACTATAATTAGGTTAAATTATCATCTATTTTCTTTCTATGAGGGCCAAATAATAACCGGTTATTAACCCCTGACTCAACTACATAATCTTCATGTACAAAAGGCTTGCAAACAAGCAAGATACAGAAAGTTCAGTAGCCATGGGAATGAGAACATTTAAGTGCCTCTCAGGCCAGGAAGAACCAAGATATGTGTGATTCAAGTCGAAGTGCACCTGAAGCACAAAGTTTTAGCCTTTATCATGCCTAAAGGAGGAAGACACCTCAGAAAGTCCAATGACATTCAAATGGCATTTATCAGTCAGTCTATGGCCCTCATTTTGAACTTGGCGGTAATCACCGCCGTGGTGACTGTGAGTAAAAGACTGCCAGTGGCGGTGTACTGCACACCGCCGAATAATGATGCCAATAACACAATCCTCCAATAAAATCACTACCACCACTCACCACCAGGGCCAACGACGGCGGAAAGGCAGGACACAGCACCCCGCTACTGCCATGGCTACAAACCCCCCACCCACTAAATAATGATGCACAATTCAGCGAAGTAGTGGGGCGTCGTCATGGGAAAAATGTTTAAGACTTTCAGGATGAACGTATTTGCCAGTGGTGAGCAAAAGCCTGGAAGAGAATACCTGTCCATCTGGAAAAAAATACCTCTCCAACTGGAAGCAGGACTTTCATTGCCGTATTTCAAAAGATTTGTAAGGACAACCTTTTTACCCCCGTTTAGACTTATTTGTATTGTTAGAATCATGGTTTTACTACTAAACCTCAAACTAGAGTACAAATACCTGTAGTAGTTCATTTTTTTGAAGGTTCTAAATAAATGTCTATGAAGTAAGTCCATCACAGCAAAAAGAAGTTGAGAAAAAATATTTAATGTATGTAGACATGATGGAATTTAAAATATAATGCAGGTTATATTTCTTAATGGATTTTATATACATAATTTTGTGATGATTAAAGTTATTGATTGTGAAATGATACTGAATGTGCCAATTGGGTGCGGGCTAATCTGACGAACATAAATTATTTAAAAAAATCTAAGACATGTCACTGAATAAAATAATTTTAAAGCTGAAAGTGATACTTAAGCCATTTCTCATTTTGACATCTTAATATCACTTTCATCACAAACAAATCACAACCTCCCACACAAATCACTTATATAATGACTCAGATCTGATAAACTGGAAAGAGCTGTTTTATAATGATTTCAACTCAATACATCTGCTCATTACAGGTTTAGAATATTAATGTACAAATTCTGCGAACTAAGCAACAGGGTATACAACATTCCCAAATGGAAATTTCATGATGCTAACTATCAAATGTTACAGAATGAGTGCCAGGGGCTTCAGCCATATGTCTTCATATCCTTTCTCTTTGCCAGTTCAATAAGTCTTTCTTCTCATCCTCCTCCCGACCACCCTTCCCCATGCTGTCCAGTATGCTCATTGTTTTCTTACCAAACTTTGCTAAACATAACGGTCAAGTGTATTTAGCTAAAAAACTTTGAATCAGGAAGGGGGAAGATTTGATGGTTGACTTTTTATGTGGCACCTGGGTCTATACAGTCGTCATCTATTATCAGATTTAGCAAAGTTGTTCTGAGCCATAACCTCAGTGCACAGATGCGCTTCCTCAAAACAGGCATCAGAAGAGATTTTCAGAGAACTGAATTCAATAATGTGTTAGTAACAAAATCTGCAGCTCTCTAAAGAGTAAAGGGGCTTGGAACTGGTCACTCTGGCACAGTGTAGTAAGAAAGAGTGCTTAGACTAGACGCAGCATGATTGGAAAGACTGCATCCCTGGTGAACACCAGTCTTACCTCCATCAAGCTCTTCTTCACCTTCCTAGTTGACCTTACATTTGAAATGGAATTTAGAAACCCAATTCTGAAATAACAAGCATGATGCTCATGCTTTCCATTAGGAAATTAAAATAAAGAGGATATTTATATGGCTTCAGTAAAGATCACCCAACAAAACCTATATACAATAAAACAAAACAAGTTTATCAAAGTTCCTGTTTGTGTGAGTGAGTATTGAGAGTACTTGCACAATAATGCCCCCTCGTTCTTTAGACGTGCACCAGCCAAAAAATATGAACATAGAATATATAAACTACGCAGAACTGTAAAATAATTACAAACAGTAAGCAAAAAACACAATTTTCAGTTTGACTGTAAGTTTATTGAAGATAAATTGAAACACAACTATAGAATGCATTACAGCATGTAATAAACATACACTGGAAAGTATGAACAGGCAACTATATTCAGGGGGTTGTATATGGTTTAGAATCTTAACAGTGTGGTTAATATAAAGGAGGATTTGGTATATCATATATAAGATAAGACATTGTTATTGTTAGAAAAAGGAAAGTCAAGGAGGTTGAAGAACGTCTTGTTGGGAGGGTGTGTGTGTAAAAGCTCACCTTTCATGGCAGTTGAAAAAATTTGAACAGGAGACCACAGAATTAGACATTTCCAGAAAAGTGATACAGGTTGCATGTGTGCATTATCTTGTCTATGATTCATTTTTGTGATTTGTTGAAACACCACAGGTAATAGCAAATCTAGTGTTTGTGTATCATTTTAACATATGTCCCAAGCATAAGACAGACTTCCTAAAATAAATTTAACAATTGGAATGAAAAATTAGGTGATTAGAGTCCAAACTTGTGTCCAAAAATCATGAACAACTGGCACATGAAAAGTAAGTGCTTTAAATCAGCATGGACTGATGAACATGTCCAGCACGTGTGTGGAAGATCTGGATAAAGCTTAAGCATTTTTGCAGGAGATAACAGAAGCCTGTTATACATAAAGAAGAGTGTTTGTCTAGTGCTTGACATTCTGAAGAATTTTTTAATTTTAGACCAACTTTTTGTCCGAAAACGGACAGGCCATTCTGTTTCCAAAATCATGTTCCCAAGATGTCTCATGTTTTGTTTTATCTCTGTCTGTGGTAGAAGAGTGTAAATGAGAGTGAATAATACAGGCTTTTGAGTTCATGTTTAAAATAATGTGTAAACGATTGGTAGGAGTAGGAGCGGAAAGAGAAGAAGATTGAAATTGAGCATAAGCAGTGGATAGGGCATCTTGTAAAATTCTACATTTATTTTGCGAAGAAGGTCAAATAGATTATGAGGTCATGAGAACGATATAGGAGTGTCATGGTTAAAAAGCTGATTAACCCAAATTAGGCCCTTTTTTCAAAATTTCTAGTAGATAGGTTTGTTGTAGTTTAGTATGAATGTTCTGCCAAATAGTGGAATGGAGAAAAGTACAAAAGTCTGTGGGAGTAGCGGATAATATAGGTCCTAGCAATTTGCAGGAGTGTTTAAGAATCCGGGTGGGGATTGTTTGTGGTCTGAGACTGAATGTCAGATATTCTTAAAAAGGCAAAGGGGAAAGAACATTTCTTTCAATATCAACCTATAATGAGCAATTGTTTGTAGAGTCTGAGATCCAAAAAGAAGATTGTCACAGTCAAAAAGCTTTATGATATTAAAAAAAGGCAGGGAAGTTTACACCACTCTTGGATTTTGGGCATATTAATTTTGACACAGACATGCAGGATTTTTTATTGTTCCATGGAAATGATGAAAGGATGGAATTAATCTTTTTGAAAAGTTTAACAGTATAGATAATGGTATATTAGATATGAAATATAAAATAATGGAAACTGGCATAATTTTAATAGTGTCTAGGTGACCCCACCAAGACTGATATTGGGATGCCCCTATCTGTCAGCATAGTTAACTTATGTATACATTGTTCCATGTTCAGTAATATAGATGTTTTTAGAGATTGAATAAACCATAAGCCTAGGTGTTTAATATGTTCAGAGTTCCAAACAAAATTAGAAGGTAAACATTCATGTTTAAAAGTATATTTACTCAGAGGTAATATTTAACATTTATCATTACTTAATTTATAACTGGATACCGCAGCGTATGAAGTAACTGTGTGTAAAAAAAATTGTGATTGAAGATTGTAGTTGGGAAAGATATAGCAAAATATCATCAGTATACGCTACTAATTTAATCTGCTGATTAATATATGCAAAACCATATATCTTGTTTTTGCCATATATTAGATGGAAAAGGTTCTAATACCAAATTTTAGAGAAAATGTGAGAGAGGGCATCCTTGGTTAGCACCTCTACCCAAAGTAAAGTGAAAAGAAGTGAGGTCATTTCCAAATATGGCTGCTCGTGGGCATGTGTAAAGAAGGGAAATTATAGAACTCATTTTTGGGCCAAAACCAAACCATTTGAACGTGTGAAAGACAAAAGGCCAATAAACACTGTCAAATGATTTTTCTGCGCCTAAAGCAATTTCTGCTAAAGATTCCGATAAATGAGAGGATTTTGACAAAATAATTTAAAAAAATGAATATTATCAGGAATAATTTGTCCTTTGTCAAAGCCTGATTGTTCTTTGCCAGGAAGCAAAGGGGAAAAGTGTTCTAATCTTAAGGATAAAGCTTTTGAGAGGACCTTATAATCAATATTAACAAGTGAAATAGGTCTATCATTTTTGCAATGGGGGGTGTCTTTCCCCTCCTTTGGAATGAGGCAGATAAGAGCATGTAAAAAAGAACCAGCAGAATTGTTAGAATGTGAAGAGGAGTTTGTGAAAACATGAAGTTTGGAAGAAGCAATTGAAAACAGTGTGTAAAAAATTAAAACTATGAATCCATTTTGACTTCTAGTTTTGTCTCTTTTGAATATGTGGAATGCATAGTGGAGTTCTGTTTGTGTGATATCAAATTCTAATATCGTAAAATCAGATTAAGTATAAAAGGTTTTTGGATGGTAGAAAGTTATGAGAAATGTCAGATTCAAAATGTGAATCTTCTGGCATGTATAATGATTTGTTGAACTGCACAAATTCATCTAAAATTTCTGAATCTTTATATTTTGGTATTAGTTGTGTATCTATGATTGCTTCAATTTTACATTTGTTGTTCTTTACTTTTAGATAAGTTGCTAATTAGTTGCCAGATTTGTTTTGTCTACCATGGCATTTTGCACTGGTTTTTAATAAGTAAGTTCTAGTGTTGTCTGTAGATACTGTTTTAAATTGAAGTTTGGGCTTAATGAGTTCTGACAAGCATTCTTTTGATTTAGATGTATAATAAAGGTGCTCTAATTGTTTTCTCTTTGCAAGGAATTCTGAAGATTGGTTGTTTGATGCCTTTTGTATTTTTGCCACATGACTGATGATAAAATCATGAGCGGAGGCCTCAAAGGGATTCCCAAATGGTATGAAAGGGTAAATCTTCAGTCTGATTAAAATGAAAGTATTTATAAAGAAAGGAGGTAAAAGATGTTGTGAAATGTGTGTCTAAAAGAAATGAACAATAAAAATGCCAATGTCTTGGTAGGTTGGATTTAAGAAGAATATCTAGATGTATGGAAACAGGGGCATGATCAGATAGTAAGATAGAACCTATGTTTACATAGTGTAGATTTTGGGATAAATTATGAGGTATAAAAATATAGTCTAATCTTGATTGGGTGTGATGAATTGGGGAAACGTATGTATAGTCTCATGAAGTGGGGTTACAAAGCACCCATGCAACTATAAGATTTCTCTGTTTGAGAGCCTGGACAAAAAGCTTTTGTGCCTTATTTGGGGTATATAATTGACTGTAGAGCTTCGATCAATATATATTAATTATTTGATTACAGTCTGCCGCAAAAATAAAGTTATCATCTGGGTGATGCATGAGTTTTTGATTGACAATCGTTATTTGTGGAATCATAAACATTAAAAAGAGAAACTGGAACCTTATCAATTCATATTTAGTAGATAACCAACACCCACTGTCCATTGTCATCAGATTCTTGGGAAATAATTTCACTATGAAGTGATTTCTAACAGAGGGTCACAACTCTATTTCTTTTACCATCTCCCGGTGAAAAGAATACTTCACCCACCCAACCTTTCTTAAATTTCAAAAACTCCTTTGCTGTAAACTGTCATTCTTTAATAAGTGAAATGCTGACCCCCAGTTTTGATAAATGTGTCAAAACATGTTGATCCTCATTACGAGTCTGGCTGTCCACTGACCGGCATACTCGCAGTGGCGGTGAAGACCGCCAGATTAAGAGTGTGGCGGTTTGGGCTGTGCCACACCACCAATTACCCATTCCTACTGCCAGGGCGGTTGGGCCTGTCAGGCTGGAGATTAGCATCTCCGACCCAATGGTCCAATGAAGACCGCCGCTGGTATTGGGAGTCGGCTTTCCACCCGGGTTTTCACGGCAATAGCACCACCACGAAAACCGTAGCGTAAAGGCTACCGGTGACAGGAAATGTCTTTCCTTTTACCCGCAGATGACTCCCCCCCTGCAAGCCCAATACCTCTCACCCCCCTTAAATACCAGAATCCCCCACCCCCCACCAGTACAGGACCCTCCATCCCCCTACCAGTACAGCAGCCCCCATGCCCCCTACCAGTACAGCGCCCCCACCCCTCTACCAATACAGCACCCCCCACATGCATTCACTCACAAGCATCAATACAGGCACTCACTTTCAAGCATCCATACATGCATTCACTTACAAGTAATCCATTTATGCATTCACATATAAGCATCCATACACGCAGTCATAGGACTTCCGGTGTCCGCGGCTTCATCGGTCTGTGTAAAAGCCCACCAAAGTCGTAATGAGGGCGTTGTCTCTCATTTGGGGAGTTTAAACCTTTGACATTCCATAAGACAATTTTCAAACATATGAAAGAACTAGAAAGGAAAAAGGTGTTAACAACGTAACGTAACAAAATGTGTATTTGAAAGAAATCTAAAAGACATTGAGACTAAAAGGAGAAGGATACAGAAGGAATAAATTAAGAAAGGATGGTGATAGACGGAAAGAAAAAGGGAGTGAGAAAAATGACAAATATTAGAATCAGAACAGGAACAAGTACATTTATAAGATCATGACGAGAGATAAAAAAATACCTTACAGTTTCTAAACGAGAGATATGGGGGGGTGAGACCACATGGAACAGATGACACGACCAAACTCACAAGGAGAAGGTGCAGAGGAGACCTTGCAACATAAGACAGGGAATGATAACAGGCACAAGTAGGAAGACAATACCTGTAGGGGAGAAAAAATAGTTAGTGAAGCAAAAATCTATAATACTGCTGAAATATAGAAAACACTACAACAGAGTATCAACATGGAATATGAGAAACTTGGTATTAAATAGATAAAAACATGAGAATGAGTAACTGAGGTTAAATAGATTAAAATTTTGTTGCTCCAGATGTGTCCATAGAATCTATTTTGCAGGTGTTGATGAAGATTTTCAGTTTGGTGGGATCCTTGTAGGTGGTTGTCTTATTTTTATAAGTTACTTTAAATAGATAAGGATGAAGCAAGCCAAATCTATTAAGATTAAAGCAAAGTGCTGGCCTTATGCTGGGGAAGGCCCTACCTCTAGCTGCAGTACTTTAGTATAGTCTTGAGAAAAATATAGGGCATTACCTGACCATGAGATACGTTCCTTGCTTTAGCCACTAAAAGGACTCTAAGTAGGTCATTATATTCCAGAAAACAGATAACTCCTCTAGGTCATCTAGATGTAGAAGCAATGGCAGGTTGACAACCTTACCTGTGGGCATGTTGTATATTAAGTAAAGTTCCTTCTGTCATGTTTAGTATTTTAATGAGAACAGATTTGAAAAAAAGTGAGAGGTTCTTTGACTTCGGTGCCCTCAGGAAGTCCATAAATATGTAAGTTGTTTCTCCTGTTTCGGTTCTCAAGGTCTTCAACCTATTTCTGAAGAGAGGAAACTTGAGCTTGAAGGTTATTTACTTGAAGTGTAGTTGATCCAAAAGATGTGATATGTTGCTCGCTGTGGAAAGTCATTCCTCCATTTGAGGCCACCTATCACTAAGATGTTGCAATTTGGCAATGTAAGGGCACAAGGTACGAATTTCTTCCTGCAGAAGATCCAGATATATAGTAGGAAGAGATTTTGTAGATGAAGGTGGATCTTTTGTAAGATGTTTGATGGTTGTTTTCTCAGCTATTGGAGGTCTAGGGGTCACAGCAGACGTTGAGGAAGTCGTGGAAAGTCGTTCCTCCATTTGAGGCCACCTATCACTAAGATGTTGCAATTTGGCAATGTAAGGGCACAAGGTACGAATTTCTTCCTGCAGAAGATCCAGATATATAGTAGGAAGAGATTTTGTAGATGAAGGTGGATCTTTTTTAAGATGTTTGATGGTTGTTTTCTCAGCTATTGGAGGTCTAGGGGTCACAGCAGACGTTGAGGAAGTCGTGGAAAGTCGTTCCTCCATTTGAGGCCACCTATCACTAAGATGTTGCAATTTGGCAATGTAAGGGCACAAGGTACGAATTTCTTCCTGCAGAAGATCCAGATATATAGTAGGAAGAGATTTTGTAGATGAAGGTGGATCTTTTTTAAGATGTTTGATGGTTGTTTTCTCAGCTATTGGAGGTTTAGGGGTCACAGCAGACGTTGAGGAAGGATTACCTTTGTTTAGGGCAGCCATAGAATCTTCCATCTTGGAGAACTGAGAGAAAATAGAGAAGGGCACTTCAAAGGCAGTTTGTTTGTTTTCAATCTTACCATAAGGGCATTAAACACAAAAACATTGAAAATCGGTGTTGATGCCAAAAGTAAAACAGCACAAGTGCAATGCTCCCCTGCAAATGTATTATCTCAACAATATCAATAGCTATAATAACTTGTGATATGACACATTTTTTATATAATATCTGTTCTGTTGTTAATCATAGATATTGCAAAGGAAAACAGCATGAAGTAACATCGGCTCCTATATGTTGCTATAAAGCAATCAATGTAGTGGAATTTTTATTCAGATTATTTTGAGATTGGGTGATGTTTGTCTCTTAGAGTAGTGTGATCCAGTAAACAGAGAATAATTCAGGCAGAAGCACAAAATCCAACCATTCCTGCTACCACACACGCTCAGTGTGTTGTAAAGTGACCAATATTGCATTGAAATTAATCAGAGCATACTGCACAAAAATGCAGTCTTTCTCAAACATAAAGAAGCAGCGAAGGTGTTGAAGGTATCACTTAGGCTTAGTTAGTTTATTGCTCAAACATGTTCATAATTTCCTTTTGAGGGTTAAAGGCACTTTAAGATGTTTATTTTTCAAGTTTTCTGATTTCCCAGCAGATGGTTATGACAAATGTGTACAAGCTGATAAGGAAGCATAAAAGTTGCAATCCTGGAGAGGCTCCCTTTATCTGCTCAGGCATTTATCATCACAAAATGGCGGGCACTGTTCTGAGGAAGGCCGCGCCAATGTCAGAAAACATGTTTGCCATCTCTGTTTGAAGCCACAATTGTGTGGTGGAGATTAGCCAGAAAGAGCGCTGTCAAAATTGTCAGCGTTTAGAAGGATATTCATGCATACCGCCATCTCCCTTCCTGCGTCATTCCAAGGAGAGTCACTCAGATGCTACCATCTTCCTTGACCGTCAAGCCACGTCCCCAGTGAAAAACACAATTAATCATAATTGCAATCTTCTAGTTCTTCAGAAAATGTACCACTCTCCCAAATCTCTCTTTTCAAACAGGAGGTATTGATTCATACTCTTTCTTATTATCATTTTCTTCCACACCAACCTTTATTCTATTTTGGACATCCTCTTCATACCTTCCTGCCGTATGACAAGTAATACAGTATTCCTCAACCCACTGTCAATCCCGCTTGTTCACTGTCAATCCCTCTCACGTGTCCAATTATTTCCTCAATTTGCTTCCCCTCTCTACTTCCACATTCACCACCCAACCATTGAAAGTTGCCTTCATGCCCCATCCTCCCTGCTTTTTTGTTTAACCTCTATATTTTTACAAGAAGCAATGTGACTCATATGCCACCCTTTCCCATCACTTAGAGTCGGTCCATTTTTTAGCACTTTTCTAAGTGAAAACATACTTTTCTCTTTAAGGTACCCTGTAGGTTATTTTTTAAATGCATCCACTTTCCTATGCTCATCAAAACCCTCTTCACTTCATGTCTAGAGTCGTAGTCCTCCTTTTATGTCCCTTGCCCTTTTGACACATTATTCCTCACTGCTTCAGGAGGCCCATTGACTTTCCTAAAATGAGTCATCCTTTCCAGACTGTAAATAGAACCTCACTTCTTGTTACACTAAAAAGGCTTAAATCAGTCACTTCATTAGGAGTAATGCAATATGCCCACAGCATCTCTTCTACTTCCCAGTCTTTCCTGTTGTTAGAAGCCAATTGATCACACCATTTATCACTCTTCTGAATCTTTAAACAGTACTGTGACTGCTTTAATGATATAATGGTCTTGTGTACAATGCGTTTATGGCGGGAGACATTTTCAACACAATGCATCCTGAATTACATTCTATTGACACTGACAACCCTCTGGATGTCAATAGCTACCACCTCCCATGTCATAACTAGGTACACAATGGGATACGGATGGTTTCAAGGTTGTCAGCAGTGGCACATTCTACACAAATCCTGCCATATATTATGCCCTATTTCTCTGCTTTAGAATCTGCTCCTGGCCACAAGTAGTACAATCTAATATATTTCTTATATTTTATGCGCCTTACCTGTCCTTCATGTAACAGGTGCATAATGTTGCTCTTCAACTTCTTTTGGGTGGTACCCTTTTACCTGTCCTCAAAAGGTATCCCTTTTAATTTGTGGGATCAGGTCTTCCTTCCCAAAAACACTAGTTCTTTCTCCAAATGTTTTTTTCAGGCAAACCATTATGCACAAGCTTTGCATCTTCCTAAAGGGTTTCAATCCTTGTGTAAGTTTCTTTCAATTTCTTTTTGCTAATGGCTAGTCCACTCTGGCTATCTACCCACATCACCAGACAGTCATCCTGTTCACTCTCATGAGTAATGGCAACATACCAAAAATGTAGGCACTTTTTTTTTGCACCAGGAGCACACTGGATTTTGTAACTGTACTCTTAGAATGTAAAAGTGATTGACAAATCACTTGCAGTGTATGCTTTCTGCTTACCACATGCTCCATATCCATTCCAATTGACAAAAATGTTTCATTCCCTATCCGCATGTCCAGGTCTTAATTTAAATGATAGACTATCTTTCCTCAGCCAGACATAAAGCCTTGAAAAGTCAATAAAAAACACCTTTTCACCTTTTCATTGGCCTTTATTGGTGTTAAAACTGCATCTAGCACTTTCCATTTGCATCAGTGGTAACCACACTCCCTGCACTTGGGTCAAACCCTGTAAAAATGATGTGTTACAGATCTCCCTTTTTATGTTTTTAAAATCACATACACACTGATCAGTCAATGCAAATGTATCTTTGTTTTTCTTCAACTGTTTTAAAACATATGTGATCTCAGTACCATTTCTTACATACTATAAAAATGTATATACAATTCTGATAAACCTAAAAAGATCACAGAGAATCTTTGTCTATCAATGCTAGTGCATCCCTGAAAGCTACAATTATAATATGTTTGGGATTTGATGCATTATACACTTACTTTGTTACCTAAATAAACTACTGTATGTTCTACAAATTTGTATTTGCTCAACTCTACCATAAAGCCCTTCTGGTCTAGAATTTTCAGTACCTCCCAAATGCAACCATCATGCTCTTCTTTAGTTTCACCCATAAGAAGGAAATTGGGCCTCATTACAACTTTAGCGGTCATTTCGGAAGACTGCTGCAGTGGGGGCCGCCATAAGACTGCCATGTTGGCGGTAATCCAACTGCTCTATCCAGAGTCACACACTGAAGACCGCCACTAAGCCACAAATCTGACAGGACAATGGAGGGCGGGAAAACGCCAGCCAGACAATTATCAACCCACCAGATTACGAGCCACAAATCACCACAGCGGTTCTTCCATGGCGGAAAACCATTGGCAGTATGAACCGCTGTTCTCAAAAACTCACTTCAGACAGAACACAAGACCACATTGGACATTTTGAATACCCCACACCTGACACACATACACAAACTGGACACACCTACTCACTGCACTATATAACACACCCTCACACTACCCACAGTCCTTTGCTACCAAAACAACATTCACAGACAGCAAAGACCAAATACTTATGATTTAGCACTTGTACACCATAGGCACATTTACACTTCCCACGCAGCACACACCACACAACTGTACGAACAACAAAATACACACAAAACAAGTACACACAAACACCAAAACAGACCATCACACACAATGAAACATCCCCACTCCACCCAGCAACATACACTGCACCCTTATACACACAACACTTACCCACCCCCACCCACAACACAACCACCACCATGTCCCGACAAAAGCACCCACGCTTCACAGACAATGAGTTGAGGGTTATGGGCAATGAAATTGTCAGAGTAGAGCCACAACTGAGCACAGGTCCAGCAAACATCCATTACCAGGAAAATTGAGTTATGGCAAAGAATTGTCGACAGGGTGAACTCAATAGGCAACCATTCACGCACAAGGGAGGACATCAGGAAGAGGTGGAACGACCTAAGGGGGAAGATGCGTTCCATGGCATCACGTCATTAGATTGCCGTGCAGAAGACTGGCGGTTGTCCCCCACATCTGCCCCCAGAGTTCACATCGTGGGTGGAGAAGGTCTTGAACATCCTGCATCCAGAGGGCCTGACTGGAATACACAGAGGATTGGACTCTGGTAAATAACTATCACTCCCCTGAAACACATTTGTCCTGTCCAGCATGCTTCCACACCACCCAAACACTTCCCAATTCACTCTATCACCCACTACACCTCACAACTAATCACCTAATGCCCCTCTCCTGCATGCCACCCCACCACCCAGCCCCAATGCCCACGCAGTCTTTGTCAAGTGCACAGATAGCAGTGCCAATAACAAGCACTTCACATCACATCTCTTGCATGTATGACTATTGCAGTAGCTACACCAACTGGATGCCTTGACTGAGGACCACTTCATGGCAATGACAGCAATGCAATAGCACAACACAATGGCAAACAAGGCCAAACACAGCTACAGCACTGTCACCAAACCTAATGGCCAACTATCCAGAACAACAACCCTGAAATGGATTGATCATGTAAGTAAGAACCCAAACTCCATGCACAACATGCAGAGACAGGACAATCAACTTTGGTACACACATACCCTCCTCCCACTTGGACCCCATGCTGCAATGTACAGCCATTCCCACTCACAACTAGCAAGCCTAAATTGTCATGAACTAACAGGGTACACCTGTCATGTGAACCATCACACAGGACTTGAACCCACCCACCGAGCAAAAATAACCTAACCTGATTGACACCAACCTCAATGGAGCACGGTACATATGTCACAATCCACTATTCACAATGTTTGCAGTGCTGCATCAGTCATTGCCATTGCTGGGAATCATGTCAAGCCACTGTATGTATCAGACAAAGAGATAACTAATCACACGTCCACCGTTTAACTCTCTCTCACTCCATCCACAGGTACCCCTGCCAGTGCCACCATGGAGAGGATACGAGAGTCAGACAGCCCTCCTCAGGATGAAAGCCCCAGTGAGGACAACGCCTTTGAATGTCTGGGCATTGAGGACCTACCTTGCCCATCTTGGACACCTGGTCAGTCTACCACTAGCCTGCCTAATCCTGCCCACATCAAACCCCCGTGGTATCAACATCACAGCCAACCCTTTGTCCCCAAACCTGTCTCCCAAGGAATGTTCAATCAATTGTGTGCCCCACAGTACAGGGACCTGAATCGACCCCTCACACTCAAGTCAATGAAGTTCCTGCTGACTCTGAGAGTGGGCACACCGTGCCAGGGGCACAGGCACATGGGGGAATGAGGCATGGGAGGGAACCTGTGGGCCAGAGGATGGAGTACCAAAGGTAGTCAACTGACTAGCAAACCATCTCCGAATTCCTGGGAGCATACTAACAATCCTAGGACAGGATGGGCCAGATCATTACCATGTTGGGGGAAAAACAAAGGCTACAGAGGGAATACCAACAGAAGGTCATCTAGCTGTGGCAGGCCCACAATGGCCTCCATTGCAGGTGTGCTCAGGGACCTCAACACCACCCTGCGTGCTTCCTCCACCCAACAGCAGGCCCCTTCCACTAGCCACATCACATCTGAGCCTTCCACATCTGCCGCAGCCAGTGGAATGGAGGCCCTGCCAGGGGAACTACAGGCCTCTGGCACCTCTGCCTCTGTAGCAGAAGAACCCCCTCCCAAACTGCTGGAGCAGATGCCAAGACCAAATCCACTGCCAGGAAGTGACACTCTCCTGATTTCTCTCCCTTGTGTGCCACTGAGACACCCTGTTGACTGTTCAATGACAATACTCCATTTTCCCATGGCCCTTGGACCTGGGCCTGTGCTACCTACAGCTGTGCCACCTACTCTGGTTATTCCAACTACCATGACCCCACTCATCACCTGTTTGTCACAGTATGCACCATATATTTATAAATCACATTTGCCCTGTATGCTCCATAAACGCCATTGAACACAGCAACTGCATGTGTGTCTTTATTTAAACATATACACTTGTTATGTCTGCAAAATGTTATGTAGGTATGGCCCCCGAAACCAACAGCCAGTGTAATGGACAACAGAGGGAGGGATCCTCTGCAGGAGACACAGTACAACAGATATGTCCCAGGGCAGATGTAAGGGAGTCACTATTCCTGCCACATACTACTTATCCAACCTGCAAAAGAGACCATGACAGAGAGTTCCATCAGGATAGAAGGCATGGTGCCACACAAAGCACATATGCAGTTCATAGTTATCCTGGCCAGTGTAGATTGCCACCAAAGCAGGGCACAACAGATATTATTTCCACATCACCAGTCTCAGCAAATACACCACAAATCACAATAGCTGGCATCTGTCATGTTCAAGACTATATTCTGTTAACAGTTACCAAAGGCTAATGACCATGAATGCCTCAAGCCAGAGATAGCAGAGGCATTGTTTGACATTACACAGCCAGTCGATGGAATGACCCGAGAACAGGAGAATGCAGGACACATAGCACAATACAGGTCTGTTCATAGGAGATGTGAATCTAGGAACCTGCAGTGAGTACACATTTTAGAGAAGATACTTTTTTACTCAACACCTTAAATTCAATCAGTCACTTCCCCCAACAACACCATTAATGATTTAAATCAGGAGGACCATTGTCACCAATCAGTGTGGATATGCAACACTTACAAATACACAGTCAGCATACCTGTATGTTACTGGAAGTACAAATTGATGAGCTCAGTCCTAGAGTTAGCTGCACCTTCCTCATCTCCCTCCTCATCACTTTCCATGTCTGCATTACCAGCCACTGGTCCAGCTGCCTCATCATCATCAGCTATCAATGGTATCTGACGTCTCAGGGCAAGATTGTGGAGCATGCATTTGGTAACTATGATCTGGCATACCTTTTGGGATGTTTAGAGGAGGGCACCTCCAGAGACATCCACACACCTGAATCTGGCTTTCAAAACGCCAAATGTCCTTTCTATTACATGCCTTGTCCTGCCATGGGCCTCATTGAAACGGAGTTCCCCTTCCGTGGCAGGGTACCTCACTGGTGGCAACAGCCAGGGAAAGTTAGGATAGCCAGAGTCACCTGTGTGCACAAAGTTAGGACCTGTTACAATACAGGTACAGGCACAGGGAGGAATCTGATGACAGGTGCCATAACAGAGACACACATCCAAATGCATGCATACCAATGAGCCAAGCCCTCTCTGTATGTAGTTGTCCCATCATGTGTGGGGCATTGCTGTTCCTCAGGATGTAGGTGTCATGCACAGATCCAGGAAATGTGGCTGTCACTTGTGAGATGTACTGGTCTGCCAGACACACCACCTGAACATTAAACGAGTGGTAGTGCTTCCTGTTCCTATACACCTGTTCATTAGCACTGGGAAGGGCCAAGGCTATATGGGTGCCATCAATGGCACCTATCACATGAGGGATGTGTCCCATATCATAGAAGTCTGCCTCCACATAGGCCAAATCCGCACATTGGGGGAACCTGATGTAGGTGTCCAGTTGTTTCAATAAAGCACACAGTACATCCTTCAACACAAGACTGAACATGGGGTGTGACATCCCTGCTGTCAATCCCACTGTATTTTGAAAGGAGCCAGTGGCAAGAAAGAGTAGCACTGACTTGTACTGTGGGAGGGATGGCATAGGGATTGCGTATGGCAGGCAATACATCAGGCTCCAACTGGGTACATAGATCCATGATGGTCTGACAATTCAGTCGATAGGTCTGAATGATATGCCTGTGCTCCAGGTTTGAAAGGTCAACTAGTGGACGTACACTTGTGCACATCTCAATCTCCTCATGGAAGGGTATCTAAGATAGAGAGGAGAAAATGTACAAACTTATAAGCACTTCACACATGTAAGCATAACATGTCATGATCGCACACACCTAACACTGCAGACATGCGTTGCACTGCTGACACATACTATATTGGGCATGCTGAAGCGGCTTGGACACCTTCCTTGCTTCACATTGCTGACCCTATAAATCGTTAGTGACACACATCACATGTGCAATGTACCATATGTGGCACACTGACCTGTCCTGCACTGATCATTAATATAGTCATGCTATATACGTATATGGTTACACCACCTATGTGCCTCTGAGTATCTGGACATGCATGTCATCAGACATCAGGCCATATCACACACTGTTACATGCATGTCACATGTATTATAAAAACCATAATGGCACAACATAGGCCCACTCCACACTTTGGGTGCAAATGTGTATGGTGCACTTATTTAGAGACAGCAAGGCATGATATGTGCATAAAATGGCAGCCGCCTGTCCTGCTTCACAGAACAGTTGGAAGTGACTTAAGTCCACCGGCGTATGTCATCATGGCAGTAGGCAGTCGCAACCGCCGTGCAACTTCTCATTGGTTTACATTGCTGCCTATGGGGGACTGGGGCCAATGGCAATCACCGCCGGCGTTCCTGTACGCGGCAGGCCTTAACTGCCATTTTCTTCAGGCTTGCTCACTTGACTTCTGACACTCTTGCAAGCAAGACCTCCACAGCCTGAACTGCTGTGTACACTCACTGGGAGCCATCATACCACGTCCTGCAGGAGATAGGGCCCCTGCCCTCACACCAGAAGAGCTGGAGAAGCTTGTTGAAGGGGTCCTATCCCTGTATGGACAGCTCTATGGGGCACCAGAGGAGCAGGTGAGCCCAATTCCATAGTCATGCGTGATAGGGGTGTGTGTGATGGTGTTAGGGGTAATTGTACCGGGGAGGGAGTAAATGCCTGCAGGGGGCATGGAGTTAAGGCATTTGAGCGAAAAGGATGGGTATGTGTGGGCACTTGGTGAGTCACATGTGTATTGTCTATTGCTGTTGGAATGATGCAAGTGTACATGACTTTCTCCTTCTGTCTGTGTCATCCATGCAGGTGAACGCCCATCAGAAGAAAGGGATCTGGCGTGCCATGTCCAAGCAAGTGTGGGCCCTGGGGGTCCACAGCTGGCAGAGCATCCATTGCAGAAAGCAGTGAGAGGACCTGAGACGCTGGGCCTTGAAGATCACGGAGGCCCAGCTGGGGATGTCCTCCCAATGAGGGAGGGGTGCCCGTTGGACCCTGAACCCCCTAATTGTCCACATTTTGGGGGCGGCCTACCCTGAGGTGGATGGGCATTTGAGGGCAGCACAGCAGCCACAAGGGGGTGAGTACTGACTGCATCCTGGGACTTGGTTGGGCTTAAATGGGATTAGTTGCCTCCCTGCAGGCAATGTGACATTGTAGTAATAGCATCCTGTTTTTTATCTATTGTAAGTGGGTATTATGCACCCTGGTTGAATATAATTTGTAGATGTGTTGGCATGGTTTACTGTCATTGTATGTAATTCTCCCATTTCTAGACCTCTCCATGTCTGAAATGTGGAGGTGGTCTAATGACATAGGCACATGTGTGACTCCATCCTGACTATACAATGGATATAAGTGTTTGGTGTCTGCTGATCTGGCTCTGTGATTGGGCCAGACTATTCACACGGCTATACGACAGACTCATATTGTACACATCAGATGTAACCTGTTTGGGTGTCTGACTTGTAATGGCTAAATCAGAGTTGATTTCTATATTGGTATCACTGTATGGACTGCCATGTAATGTGCCAGGAAGGTGCTGTGTGTCTGTGAGTGGAGTTTATTTCACTGTAATACATTACAGAGGGCATTGTCTGAGCATGTGTTGTACCTGTAGCGGCCTGAAGTGTTTAGTTCAGTCAGCTGCACATCCAATGGGTGATATGGGTATGGAGCTGTATGATGTGTATTCAGGCATTCAATTGATACTGTATCCAGGGCATGGTGTGGCAGCAAATATGGCTTTGGTTGTTATCATGTGGATGACTCCAGGTGTGCTGTCCTACTTAGATATTGATGTAGGTGCGAGGGTTGGCATACAGGTGGGTAGTAGTGAAATGTTGGGACATGATGTGGGTTATATGTATTGGCACCTGCTATGGGCTAGCCAGGATATGTATTGTCACAGATCTGCATGTTTACCAGTGTGTATGAGAGCTACATGTTAATCCATTTTCCCCTTATCTCTCTCTCTCCCTCCCTTTCTCTCTATTTGTTTGCATCAGCATCGTAAGGTGAAGCAGAAGGGGCACAGGCGAGTGGGAAAGCAGCAGCCCACGGGACCCAGGAAGGTGCAACCAGTGAGAGTGAGGAACCCAGTGGGACAGAGGGCAAGGGGAGTGCCACAGGGGAGACTGGATCTACCACCTCTTCTTTTGAATCCTCCTCCACTGGACACTCCCTGGCACTGGCGGACTCATTTGGGATCACCCCAGCACCATCTTTGTCCTCCACCCCCCAACTAGTACCACCCTCTCTGCAGCTCCCCACTTAATTTTCCTACCCGCCCCTGACTGTTGAGCTCCTTCTCAAATCCAAATATTACCCGATGGGAACTCAGACCATTGTCCCCTATTTCTCCATTTCTGCCCCCCCCCCCGAACTCTGGCCAAAGCCCCATGTGGCACTCTAACGCTTGGTATCTCCTGGACAAACCCAGTTCAATCATTGAACATGGAACTTGAAGCTTATTTTTGCAGCAATGAAGGTTTGATCAGGAAAGTTGGCACCCTGTGGGCATCCAGAAAGGTGACTATACAAGGCTTTGCCAGGGGACATATTAGGACACAGGAGCGAACCAGTTCCTTTCAGGTTACCCAATTAGAAGCGTACGCCCTTCGCCTGGAACAGCGCCTTGCATTTGATCCCTGGGAAGACCTCTTGTGTCACCTGGGCCTTCTCCGCAAAGAAATTTGTCAGCACTCCCTTGATGCCGCCAAACATCTTTGGTGAGCCACAACTGCCAGAATTTAAGGCTGGGGACATAAGAACAAGAAGCTTCTATATTGACTGGCCTCCCACCAGCAGGTGAATAGAATCATACCCCAAATTACTGATGATAATAGCCTCCCGAGACATGCTCTCCCCAAGACCGCCCAAACAGTCATCCATTACTACAGGATATTGTACAGAGCTCCCAAGGAAGGAGACGCTTGCGCTCCTGGATTCGCATCGGGGAAAATTCCTGGTCCAGACAGCTTTCTCACGGAGTACTACTCTACATTTCATGAAATATTAACACCCCACCTGCTGTCCCTATACAAGGAAGTGTGTCACACTGGTGCCTTTCCTCCAGAATTGGACGCAGCTACAATAGTGATAATTCCCAAGGCACAACCTCCCTCCACATCCTGTGGACTTCTCAATGGGGAGGTCAAAATCTTTGCTACTGTCTTAGCTAACCCGCTCAAATGTGTTTTTGCTACATTGATATACCTGGACCAGTGTGGCTTTATGCAGGGTCACAGCACAAGACACTGTCTCTTGAGGCTCCACATGGCCCTGGCTCACTGTCATCAATGACCTCAAGATTTAGCTCTACTTTTTATTGATCTTGAAATGGTCTTCAGCACAGTGAGCTAGGGCTACCTTCAGCTGGTGATGACTTGAGCTGGTTGTAGACCTCACTTTCGTGACATGATCCGCACCCTCTACTCCAACCCCACGGCTCGGTTCCTGATTATTGGGTTCCTTTCCAAAGCTTATCCCATAGAATGAGGGCCCTCATGTATTTTCTTAAGGGGCCTTTTAATTACAAAATTAAGAAACGTGCATGAATGGAGGTTTTCACCTAATCCTATCATATCACTTATTCTGCATAGTGTGCTTCCACGCATTACTGCATTATTGAGTGTGCTACTTCAATTTATAATCAGCATACCAAGGAATCTGATTTGTGTCAGTCAACATGACTGTAGATCACACTAGTATCTGATCTGATATAATCGTTAACGTTGGAGCAGTAAATATATTTGAGCTAATCTACCTTTTTTTTATCAGTGTATCATTAACCACTGAGGTGATTGCCTAACTAACTTTGTTTTCACAGTGTCACCTCTCACTTAATATAAGTTTTATATTGCGAAAATACTTAAATTAAACATATCTTCAGTAAATATTTCTACTAGCAATTAAATATTTATTTCTAGTGATTTTCAAAATAATTCTAAAAAAACTTTTCTCAGAATGAGACATCAATCATCTTATGTGAAGCAAACAAAAAAAAAGTTTAAATCATGAACTAAGTTATATTTAAAATATTAATGTACTAAGTAAAATGCTCAGTATGTTTCTTAATAATGTTATGTATTATAAAATACAGTAGGCTATGTCACACAACTGTTAGAAGGGGCTGGACACTGGCTGAGGAGCAGTTCTACTAGTCCCAACTAACCCTGTGCCAACTTAGGGGAGATGCTGGCACTGGCTGAGGAGCAGATTTACTATTCCTAACTCCATCCTGTGCCAACTTGGGGAAGGTGCTGGACACTTGCTGTTGGGCTGATTTACTATTCTCAGCTTTTCCCTGTGCCACATTGGGGAAGGTGCTGTAAACCTGAATACATAAACATACTAAGCAATTAAATTTGCTTTAAGTTCTAGATCTACGGCAAACCATTCACAAAAACAGAGAACACAAGCATTGAAAATAAAGCAACCTGCCCATCAAATTGCCAAAGCAGCAGGTAAGTAACTTCTTAAACAGTTCTAAAAACTTTTTTTCAAATCATTACAGGATAATAGACACTAAGAATTACTGTCGTCAAGCAGAATAAAGCAAACGTAAACTAAACATTTTTGTTAACTATTTATAACATATAATTTCATTGTGCAGCATTAATTAACATTTTAAAAACATATGTAAAACATTCTAACGTTGACTTTTGAAGTATTTCAGAACAACAAAGCCTCAAAACAAAACTAACTACCATCTTCCTTAAAAGTCTCATCTAAAGCCAAAACTCGATTTCAAAAGGTAACTACCAACATATCTGCTGAAAAAAAAATAACAAATGTTTTTCTTCAGAGAACAGGAAAATAACTTTTGTTTAGATCTTTCCTCCAACATAACTTAAGCAATGTTCCACCAGTCAGCCCAGTGGAAAACATGCAATGGCATTGTACTCGGCTTCAAAAGTTCCAAAAAGGCTACATACACCTCAGTGGCTAACCAGAGTGTGTCTAGGAGACTGCTTAATCGGTTTCTGTTATTTAAATTGTTTAGAAATTGTCTGCATCACCTGTTTTTGCCTTGAAAAAGCCAAATTTCTGAGTGCGCGACAAACAGTACATCAGTGTTTTTCACAATCTCTCTCTTACCTAGAAAGTAGACTCTGCTAGCTTGGAAGTATGGATTCAGCCTGTTTGTATCCAATGAGATTCTGAATAGAGCAGCAGCTCCCTCCTCCCTTCCCACAGAGGCCTGGGCATGCTGAGTGGCTCTCTGAGTCCCAGGCAACCCGAGCCCTCCTCTCACACCTGCTGTGGCCCTTTATGTTTGTGGAAGGAACCCCAAAACAGCCACCTCCATTTTGTGAGCCCAGCTTTTTCCCTGCACCCTAATACAGCCCAGTGATCAAGTATTCCTAGGAGACCTAGGTAAAGAGCCCCAGACTTTCCTGGGAAATCTTATTATTTGTAAATGTTATTATTTGTTTGAAAGTATTTTGTACTGCTACCCGTGCCTATTTACTGTAGGCTCTCTGTGTTTCAGGCAGCTTGGCTTTTTTAAAGTGCTGTTTTTTAGCCGTGACTGTTTGAAATTTCCCTCCTAGTTTGTGGCAAAAGACTGCATACGTTTTTTTAAGTAAAAAGGCTACATACCCTTCAATGGCTAACCAGAGTGTGTTTAGAAGACTGCTTAATCTATTTCTGTGATTTAAATTGTGTTTAAAAACTGGCTGCATCACCTGTTTTTGTGAAAAAGTAAAATTTCTAAATGCACGACAAGCAGTATTTCAGTGTTTTTTACAATCTCTCCCTTACCTTGAAAGTAGACTCTGCTAGCTTAGAAGTGTGGATTCAGCCTGTCTGTATCCAAGGAGATTCTGAGTAGAGCAGCAGCTCCCTCCTCCCTCCCCACAGGGGCTCAGTCTTCAGTTAACTTGGCCCTTAGATAAGTTTCTATTGGTTGTTGCATATGGTGTTGTGATAGTTTGTTGGGATTGGTATTTCTATTGACTTAAGGATTAGGGTTGGTGGTGTGATTGGTACCAGGGTTGAGATTCTTATTCGTTCCTGTTTTTAGGGTTGGTGTTGTGATTGGTACTAGGGTTAAGATTCTTAATGGTTCCTGTTTTTAGGGTTGGGGTTGTGATTAGTACTAGGGTTGAGATTCTGATTGGTTTCTGTTTTTAGGGTTGGGTTTGTGATTGGTACTAGGATTAAGATTCTTATTGGTTCCTGGTTTTAGGGTTGGTGTAGTGATTGTTACTAGGGTTGAGGTTCCTATTGGTTTCTGGTTTCAGGGTTGGGGCTTTGATTGGTTGTCAGGAGTAGAGGTATGATTGGTGAATAGGGCTGGGTCTCCCATTGGTTGTGGGATTTAGAGTTACAAATCTGATTGGTTAGGGTTAGGTCTAGGTTTCTTTTGGCCGACATGGCTATTTAAGACTAGGGCTCATTGCGTCTCAGCCCTGGCATTGAAGCTAAGGGCGGAGAGTACAAGGGAATGTGCCTGTTTAGTCCTGTTTGGGTTGGGCCTAGGGCCAGAAATGCTGCCCAATTTTCCATTTACCAGAAAGGACCTTTCTCCCTACACATTCATCAGCATGCAAACACATTATCAGCAAAGACATGCAACTCATGCATCACAAATTGACCTCATACAGACTGCAATGTCTTATCAACCAACACAAAACCCCACATACCACACCAATAGACATATCTACCACACCTACAGCAGTAAAACACCTTTATTCTCACAGCAAACACTACTCTGTCTATTCCCAATAACATAACCTGTCATTGCCAACACAACACAAAGCCACATTATGCATTACTTTCAGCAATCCAGATATACACTCCCTGTTCATACAAACCAACAGTACTATCCTCTATTTGCTCCTACCAGACCCCTTTTATCATGACAATACCTAAACCCAGCCTTTCAACACACCATCTACAAACACCCTTCCCCTCTCTTTGCCAATTACATACAACCATACAATCATCACAATCTACTCCACCACACACATTACCTCTTCCAGTCATCACAACTAACACAAACGCCCCTGACCCACATCCATCCCCTCTTACACACCTCATAAACTTGTCTCCAAAACACAACACCCCCTGTAATACTCTAATACCACTCACCAGCACTAACTCACATACAAATCCCTCACAGAAAACCACTACATCAATATCTCCTCACTTTTCCACAAAAACAAAACAGACCTCACACATCAGCACATCAATATAACCAAACTTTCTGTCACACCCACTCCCACCCTCATGACTACACAAAGAATACAAATCCTGATCACTCTTTACCCCTACATTCTCACTCTTCACAAACATATACCACAAGTACCCCCACACAGCAACATTTATCCACACGCCTCTCATTCATTGCACAATTTAGAGCCTTACATTATGATCCACATGCTTCTCCCCACCCCTAACCCATAATCCTTTCACATTAAACAGACGCAAACAAAATAAACAACATGCCACTCTTAACAACTTTGCAACCCCTTGTCTTTTACAAAATAAGGTTACTCTACAAAAAAAAGTACACTCTTCATTTCACTCTCAGCTACCAAGTCCACCACTGACACACACAGACCCAACAAAAAGCCTCCTATAGCAGAGGAATACTATATTGAAAAACAGGACTATTGTGACCCTCAAATAGTTATCACAACTAACAACACACCTGCTACAAGCTCAAAATATACTGCTTACTCTTCTCCAAAACAAAACAGCACCACCACTAACACACATTTTCTAAACTGCCTGCTCATAAATGCTTGATCACTCTCAAAAAACAAGCACCACATCTACGACCTGCTCACGGACACACAATCTGACTTACTATTCATAACGGAATCATGGTTGGGAGATGACATGGCCCCAGTGTTGCATGAAGCCGTTCCTCTAGGCTATTAAACCATCACACAAAACCGCATAGGCAAAGGAGGAGGTGGACTAGCTATTATAGTCAAACAAGCAATAAATCTCAGTAAAACAGACAACATTTATATACAAGGTTGTGAGGCCCTCTTCCCCCAATGCAACCGTACTCCCACATCTTCCTGTAACGTTCTCCTCCTTTACAGACCTCCACCTAACAACTCAACATTCCTAGACACTTTTCTAGATACAGTCTCAAGCCTTATAACATTATACTCAAACCTATGCATTCTTGGGGACCTGAACATTTGGTTTGGCAAACCCAATATGCCCTACCCAAAAGCTATCGCCACTAGCCTAGTCACATTGAACCTACATCAGATTGTACACAATCCCACACACATCACTGGACACATCCTAGATGTCATTTTTGCAAACCCTGAACTAGTTACCGTTCATAGCATCACACCAATGACCTGGTCAGACCACCATTTAATGACTTTCCGACATAAAACACCATAAATCAACACACCCCACAGCAACTTACATACATGCATCTATCGACCATGAAGCATACTAAATTTGGAAGACTTAGGAACACAATTAACAGCCAACACAGATCTAGATACAATTAATTCTGTTCCAAAACTTTATGTGTGGCTACAGGAAGCCTTTGATATCCTAATACCACTCAGAAAAACTAAACAGGACAAAAAAAAAACACCTTCGAGAAACACAGAACTTAAAAAGATAAAGCATCAAATCAGAAGGTTCAGTGGACCTGGCTCAAAACAAACAACATTCAAGACATACTGCAGCTACACAAACTTAACAGAATATACAAATCATCAATCAAAAAAGCTAAAAAAGGTACTACTCAAACAGAATTATAAATGCTAAATCTGCAACCAAAGAATTTTATAAAATTCTCAATGAATTTCAAAACCCTAATTGCATGGAAGGGAGTCATCCCACTATTCAAGATTTCACGAACAAACTGGCAACTCATTACTCAACCAAGGCAGACACATTGGACTCCTATTTAAAACAGAAGAAAACCATCAGCACCAACCCTTTTCCTAAAATCCCCTCCAAGAATAACCCAACCCAGCCTCTACTCTTATTCAAACAAATATCACAAGGTGAATTTATGGATTTGGTCAAAGCAAGCAGGCCTTCCAGTTGCCCTTCTGACCCTTGTCCACCACACAACTTCAAAAACATTCTTTTATCTACTTCTGCTGCCACATCTGTAAGAAGAATCATCAATAACTCTTTAACTACAGGAACTTTTTCTGAAGACCTGAAAAAGGCATACATACGTCCGTTATTAAAGAAAACAAAACTAGACCCGCAGGACCCCAACAACTACACACCAATCACAAATAGACCTTTCCTGAGCCCAGATGTCATAATTCATTGAAGACAATTCCATACTTACAGTTTGCCAAACTGGATTCCACCCAGGAAGAGGCACTGAATCAGCACTCATAGCAATCTGGGATGATCTTAAAAACACAGTCGACTGCAATGGAGTTGCTGCACTACTTCTCTTGGACCTCTTGGCTGCCTTTGATACTGTTGACCATGATACCCTAATTCAAAGACTCCACGAAGCCGGCATAGAAGGGACTGCTCTCAACTGGATTACATCCCTCCTTCAAAACAGAACTAATATTATCTATTCCCCCCCTTTTCGTACAAACCCTACCTCACAAAAGCAGGGGTCCCCCAAGGCTCAATCATCTCACCTTTGCTTTTCAATTATATCATTACCAGAATTGATCAATGATTTTCAACTCACATACTACAACTATGCAGATGACACACAAATACTACTTACATTGGAATGCCCCAAAGACATTGAAAACTCACAAATCTTCAGAGTAGTTCATCAGTGGCTGACTTGGAGCCATCTCAAACTAAATGCTTCCAAAACAGAAAAACTCACATGTGGTGACTGGAAAAATTATGATCCACTGTGCGCCTGGCCTGACGATCTAGGACCACCTCCTCAACTATCCAAGGAAGTTAAAAACCTTGGAATTACCATGGACTCCAAGTTATCAATGAATGCCCAAGTGGACAAATTAGCACAAACAAACTTCATCACCTTGAAGACTCTGCGACGCATCTTCCCCCACCTCGGATTTCCACACAAGGTGCAAGCTACTATCTCACTTGTACTCTCCGAACTGGATTATGCCAATGGTCTCTACCATGGATCATCTCTATCCATTATGAAAAAACTACTACATATTGAGAACTCTGCTGCCAGACTACTATTACATGTAAAGCCACAAGCCCACATCTCCCCTGCCTTGAGAGCACTACACTTGTTACCCGTTGCCAGAAGATCTACCTTCAAGCTGCTTTGTACTACCCACAAAGCTATACATGGAACAGGACGGCTTGTTATCACAAACAAAATAACCAAATACATTCAACAAAGAAACCTCCGCTCAAGATTGGCACACTGCCTTAGAACACCATCATACAAGTAAAAGACAATAGGTGGTACACCCTTCTCCGTTCAAGCAGCCAAACCATGGAATTCATTACCCCCAAATACAAGATCCATGGATATCTAGCTTGTCTTCTGAAGACTACTCAAGAGTTGGCTCTTTCCTTAGTAACCACCATATTCAAACAGCAATGGACTGCATATGCCTGTGTTGATAAATATTTTTAATCAGATTATGGTATATTCAATTTAAATAAATAAATATATATATATATATATATATATATATATATATATATATATATATATGTGTGTGTGTGTGTGGATGTGTGTATGTATACATGTATATGTGTATACATATATAAGTGTATGTTATTTTATGCTTAACATGTTCATAGGTCATTGCATAGCTCCTAAATGAGTTGTTATATTAGATACTTATGAATCCCTGCTCTCGTTTTTATATCACACTGATCAAATGTTTTATTATCATAAGCATTCCGCTATTCAAAAATTGAGTAAAGATGAATAAATATTAGAAAAGTACACTTATTAATTAACTTCAATTATTACAAATCTTTAAAGTCTGTGTTTATACAATACGACTTTTCTTCTCATATTATTATACCCATTATTATATTCCTTGAACATATATTCCCTTACTATGTATTTATATATCTATTTATTTATTACTCTAGTCCTCCTGTACTAGAGAAAAATCAAATAAAAATAAATAAAATAAAATTCAAATGATAAATAATCAAATTAAAGTAAAAATTATAGTAATAGTGAATAAATGAATAAAAGAAAAATTTAAATAAGAATAATGATAAAAATATATATATGCATATATATATATATTAAATTAAAAATAATATAAATGTATCTTGTAAGCTTTACTTTGTCTACCCATCACCCTATGTCATGTCTCTGTCAATCTATCCTCCATCCCCACTCTGACTCATCGCAAACCCATTCTACTACTTTTATCTCCAAAATAACCCTGCCTAAGCTCTTCCCTCCTCTTCTAGCTCACCCCAAACCTTAGTTTTCTACCATGATCTCCCAAACAGCCCTACTAAATTCTCCCCCATTTATCTCACCTTTGACTCATCCAAAACTCCACCTGCTACTATGATCTCCCTAACCCTTTCCACAGACTCTTTCCTCCACCATCTCTCCTTTACCCATTCCTAGCCCCATCCTGTTACTATAAACTCCCCATTAACACTTCTGTATTCTTCCCTCCTCTATCCCTCCATTAGTTTAGGCAATCCAACTAACAAACTCACGCATCCTCTGCTCAAAATAACTCATAATAATACTAATACTGTACTCCTATTTCCCTATACTAATCCACCACTAATTCCTCTTGGGTTCCGGAGTAGCGTGCTACTCGCCGAAAAGTGCTTCGATGCCTCGTCAGGGGTAGTAAGCGCCATATAAATACTATTACTATTACAATTACATGGAGCCAGGTCCAATGCTGTCCCACAGAGGGGGGCCAACCAGCGCCCTCGGAATGTGCACTGTCTGCTGAGCAGACAGTGCGCATTCTGATGGTGCTGGGAAGTGGGGCCCCTGCACTGCCCATGACAATGTTGTGGGCAGTGCAGGGGCTCCCCTGCACCCTCCCAGCACTTGTTCTCCACCAGCCTTATCATGGTGGTTG
Organism: Pleurodeles waltl; assembly: GCF_031143425.1. Taxonomy (NCBI): domain Eukaryota; kingdom Metazoa; phylum Chordata; class Amphibia; order Caudata; family Salamandridae; genus Pleurodeles; species Pleurodeles waltl. The sequence goes on from NC_090441.1 coordinate 27,623,866, forward strand.
AACTGCTATGAAAAGGCTGGCAGAGGACATGGTTGTAATCAGTAGGGCGGCGCTGACTACAGTGCCGCCCTGGCTGATCACAACAAAGACCGCTGTCAGCCCCTCGGGATCAGAGATCCTGGTGGAGATGGCGGTCCCCTAGAGGTCCGACCACCAGGGTTGCAATGTGGCAGTCGGACCACAACAGCCGCGGCAGTCCAACTGCCACAATGTGTCTGCGGTCTTGAGACTCGTAATCAGGCCCTAAGTGTTTTTCAACTATATCCTCAAACTAAACTCCAACCTTGTTTCTTTCAACATCACAACATGATCAGTGTAGGAAAGTACCATCTTGCCTGGCATGTTACCCCCATTTTTCACTGTATATATGTTGTTTTAGTTGTATGTGTCACTGGGACCCTGTTCACCAGGGCCCCAGTGCTCATAAGTGTGCCTGAATGTGTTACCTGTGTATTGACTAACTGTCTCACTGAGGCTCTGCTAATCAGAACCTCAGTGGTTATGCTCTCTCATTTCTTTCTAAATTGTCACTAACAGGCTAGTGACCAATTTTACCAATTTACATTGGCTTACTGGAACACCCTTATAATTCCCTAGTATATGGTACTGAGGTACCCAGGGTATTGGGGTTCCAGGAGATCCCTATGGGCTGCAGCATTTATTTTGCCACCCATAGGGAGCTCTGACAATTCTTACACAGGCCTGCCACTGCAGCCTGAGTGTAATAACGTCCACGTTATTTCACAGCCATTTTACACTGCACTTAAGTAACTTATAAGTCACCCATATGTCTAACCTTTACCTGGTAAAGGTTAGGTGCAAAGTTACTTAGTGTGAGGGCACCCTGGCACTAGCCAAGGTGCCCCCACATTGTTCAGGGCCAATTCCCCGGACTTTGTGAGTGCGGGGACACCATTACACGCGTGCACTACATATATCTACCTATATGTAGCTTCACAATGGTAACTCCGAATATGGCCATGTAACATGTCTATGATCATGGAATTGCCCCCTCTATGCCATCCTGGCATAGTTGGCACAATCCCATGATCCCAGTGGTCTGTAGCACAGACCCTGGTACTGCCAAACTGCCTTTCCTGGGGTTTCTCTGCAGCTGCTGCTGCTGCCAACCCCTCAGACAGGTTTCTGCCCTCCTGGGGTCAAGCCAGGCTTGTCCCAGGATGGCAGAACAAAGGACTTCCTCTGAGAGAGGGTGTTACACCCTCTCCCTTTGGAAAATGGTGTGAAGGCAGGGGAGGAGTAGCCTCCCCCAGCCACTGGAAATGCTTTCATGGGCACAGATGTGCCCAATTCTGCATAAGCCAGTCTACACCGGTTCAGGGGACCCCTTAGCCCTGCTCTGGCGCGAAACTGGACAAAGGAAAGGGGAGTGACCACTCCCCTGACCTGCACCTCCCCTGGGAGGTGTCCAGAGCTCCTCCAGTGTGCTCCAGACCTCTGCCATCTTGAAAACAGAGGTGCTGCTGGCACACTGGACTGCTCTGAGTGGCCAGTGCCACCAGGTGACGTCAGAGACTCCTTCTGATAGGCTCCTTCAGGTGTTGCTAGCCTATCCTCTCTCCTAAGTAGCCAAACCCTCTTTTCTGGCTATTTAGGGTCTCTGTCTCTGGGGAAACTTTAGATAACGAATGCAAGAGCTCATCAGAGTTCCTCTGCATCTCTCTCTTCACCTTCTGCCAAGGAATTGACTGCTGACCGTGCTGGAAGCCTGCAAAACTGCAACATAGTAGCTAAGACGACTACTGCAACTCTGTAACGCTGATCCTGCCGCCTTCTCGACTGTTTTCCTGGTGGTGCATGCTGTGGGGGTAGTCTGCCTCCTCTCTGCACTAGAAGCTCCGAAGAAATCTCCCGTGGGTCGACGGAATCTTCCCCCTGCAACCGCAGGCACCAAAAAGCTGCATTACCGGTCCCTTGGGTCTCCTCTCAGCACGACGAGCGAGGTCCCTTGAATCCAGCAACTCTGTCCAAATGACCCCCACAGTCCAGTGACTCTTCAGTCCAAGTTTGGTGGAGGTAAGTCCTTGCCTCACCTCGCTAGACTGCATTGCTGGGAACCGCGACTTTTGCAGCTACTCCGGCCCCTGTGCACTTCCGGCGGAAATCCTTTGTGCACAGCCAAGCCTGGGTCCACGGCACTCTAACCCGCATTGCACGACTTTCTAAGTTGGTCTCCGGCGACGTGGGACTCCTTTGTGTAACTTCGGGTGAGCACTGTTTCACGCATCCTCGTAGTGCCTGTTTCTGGCACTTCTCTGGGTGCTACCTGCTGCTGAGAGGGCTTCTTGTCTTGCTCGACGTCCCCTCTACCTCCTGGCGCAATTTGCGACATCCTGGTTCTTCCTGGGCCACAGCAGCGTCCAAAAACGCTAACTGTATGATTTGCAGCTAGCAAGGCTTGTTGGTGTTCTTTCGGTGGGAAAACACTTTTGAACGACTTTCCACGGCAAGTGGGATCCGTCCACCAAAGGGGAAGTCTCTAGCCCTTTTCGTTCCTGCAGAAACCTCAGCTACTTCTGTCCAGTAGAAGCTGCTTTGCACCCACAGCTGGCATTTCCTGGGCATATGCCCATCTCCGACTTGCTTGTGACTTTTGGTCTTGGTCCCCTTGTTCCACAGGTACCCTAGATTGGAAATCCATCATTGTTGCATTGTTGGTTTGTGTCTTTCCTGCATTATTCCTCTATCACGACTTCTTTGTCCTTGGGGGAACTTTAGTGCACTTTGCACTCATTTTTCAGGGTCTTGGGGAGGGTTATTTTTCTAACTCTCACTATTTTCTAATAGTCCCAGCGACCCTCTACAAGGTCACATAGGTTTGGGGTCCATTCGTGGTTCGCATTCCACTTTTGGAGTATATGGTTTGTGTTGCCCCTATCCCTATGTGTCCCCATTGCATCCTATTGTAACTATACAATGTTTGCACTGTTTTCTAAGACTATACTGCATATTTTTGCTATTGTGTACATATATCTTGTGTATATTTCCTATCCTCTCACTGAGGGTACACTCTAAGATACTTTGGCATATTGTCATAAAAATAAAGTACCTTTATTTTTAGTATAACTGTGTATTGTGTTTTCTTATGATATTGTGCATATGACACTAAGTGGTACTGTAGGAGCTTCACTCGTCTCCTAGTTCAGCCTAAGCTGCTCTGCTAAGCTACCATTATCTATCAGCCTATGCTGCTAGACACCCTATACACTAATAAGGGATAACTGGGCCTGGTGCAAGGTGCAAGTACCCCTTGGTACTCACTACAAGCCAGTCCAGCCTCCTACATTGGTTGTGCAGCGGTGGGATAAGTGCTTTGAGACTACTTACCACTCTTGTCATTGTACTTTTCATAAGAGAAAAATATACAAAACAAGTTCAGTGTGTGTACACATAGCTAAAAAAAATTGCATTTCCTGAAAAGTACTTCTAAACTTTCAAAAAGTTCTTAAAAGTTTAAAAAGTTTTTTTCTGTCTTTCTAAAAAGTTCTGAAAACTTTTTTATCCTTTTTCTATCACTTTAACTCTTTCTAAAAATGTCTGGCACAGGCCAAAATTTTGATCTGTCCAAACTTGCATATGACCACCTTAGCTGGAAAGGAGCAAGGAGTCTCTGTGTAGAAAGAGGTTTGAGTGTAGGGAAGAATCCTTCCTTGGAATTGTTACTTAACATGCTTAGAGAACAAGATAAGGCTAAAAGTGCCCCATCTGTTGAAAAAGTAGCTAATGGTTCCCAATCTGATCCAGGGACTCCCCCAGGAAAAGATTCAGGAAAGAAACTTCTTAGCCTGCCCATTACTAGACAGTCTAGCATAGTTGTTACTGAGGTGGAGTCACATCATACACATGATGTACTCTCACATTACACTGTCAGCCAAGCTGTTAGGGTGCCCTCTGTAAGGGACAGGTCTCCTTCTGTTCATTCCCATCATACCTCTGTATCTAGAAATGTCTCTCCCACCGACCCTGATGACAGATTGTTAGAGAGGGAACTCAATAAGTTGAGGGTGGAACAAACCAGACTGAAGCTTAAAAAGCAACAGCTGGATTTGGATAGACAGTCTTTAGAATTAGAGAAGGAAAGACAGAAGTTGGGTTTAGAAACCCATGGTGGCAGCAGCAGTATTCCTCATAGTCATCCTGCAAAAGAGCATGATTTCAGGAATCTGCACAAGATAGTTCCCCCTTATAAGGAGGGGGATGACATTAACAAGTGGTTTGCTGCACTTGAGAGGGCGTGTGTTGTACAGGATGTCCCTCAAAGGCAGTGGGCTGCTTTCCTATGGCTATCATTTAGTGGAAAAGGTAGGGATAGGCTCCTTACTGTGAAAGAAAGTGATGCCAATAATTTTACAGTACTTAAGAATGCACTCCTGGATGGTTATGGCTTAACCACTGAACAGTACAGGATAAAGTTCAGAGAGACCAAAAAGGAGTCTTCACAAGACTGGGTTGATTTCATTGACCATTCAGTGAAGGCCTTGGAGGGGTGGTTACATGGCAGTAAAGTTACTGATTATGACAGCCTGTATAACTTGATCCTGAGAGAGCATATTCTTAATAATTGTGTGTCTGATTTGTTGCACCAGTACTTGGTGGACTCTGATCTGACCTCTCCCCAAGAATTGGGAAAGAAGGCAGACAAATGGGTCAGAACAAGAGTGAACAGAAAAGTTCATACAGGGGGTGACAAAGATGGCAACAAAAAGAAGGATGGTAAGTCTTCTGACAAGGGTGGGGACAAATCTAAAAATGAGTCTTCATCAGGCCCACAAAAACACTCTGGTGGGGGTGGTGGGTCCAAATCCTCCTTTAATCAAAACAAAGAAAAGAAACCATGGTGCTATTTATGTAAAGTAAAAGGCCATTGGACAACAGATCCCAGTTGTCCAAAGAAAAGCACCAAGCCTCCTACCACTACAACCCCTACTGCTACCCCTAGTGTCCCTACTAATAGCAGTAATGGTGGGAGCAAACCTACTAATAGCCAATCCAAGGGAGTAGCTGGGCTCACTATTGGTAACTTAGTTGGGGTTGGCCTTGTTAGGAAGGCCACAGAGGCTGTGTTAGTCTCTGAGGGGGCTATTGATTTAGCCACCTTAGTTGCTTGTCCCCTTAATATGGATAAGTACAAGCAGCTACCCCTAATAAATGGTGTTGAGGTTCAGGCCTACAGGGACACTGGTGCCAGTGTGACTATGGTCATAGAGAAACTGGTCCACCCTGAACAACACCTACTTGGTCACCAGTACCAAGTAACCGATGCTCACAACAACACACTTAGCCACCCCATGGCTGTTGTTAATCTCAACTGGGGGGGGGTTACTGGTCCAAAGAAAGTTGTGGTAGCCACAGATTTACCTGTAGACTGTCTACTAGGAAATGATTTGGAGACATCAGCTTGGTCAGATGTGGAGTTGGAGGCCCATGCAGCAATGCTGGGCATCCCAGGGCATATTTTTGCTTTAACCAGGGCTCAGGCCAAAAAGCAAAAAGGACAGGGAAGCTTGGATCCTGGAACAATGGACCAAGTGTTCCCTAAAGCTAGGGCTAGTAGAAGCAAATCACTTCCTACTATCCCTCCCTCTACAGTGGATTCAACTTCAGAGGAAGAAGAATTCCCTCCCTGTGCAGAACCTACACCAGAGGAGCTTGAAGCAGACACTGCTGAGCTTTTGGGTGAAGGAGGGCCTGCCAGGGAGGAGCTGAGTGTGGCACAGCAAACCTGTCCCACATTAGAGGGTCTAAGACAGCAAGCTGTCAAACAGGCTAATGGGGATGTCAGTGACTCTCACAGAGTTTACTGGGAGGACAACCTCTTGTACACTGAGGCAAGGGATCCTAAACCTGGAGCTGCCAGGAGATTAGTGATTCTTCAGGAGTACAGAAAGTTCCTCCTAACTCTTGCCCACGACATTCCCCTAGCTGGGCATCTAGGACAAATGAAAACTTGGGACAGACTTGTTCCCTTGTTTCATTGGCCTAGGATGTCTGAGGACACAAAAGATTTTTGTAAGTCCTGTGAAACCTGTCAAGCCAGTGGCAAAACAGGTGGCACCCCAAAGGCACCCCTTATTCCACTGCCTGTGGTTGGGGTTCACTTTGAAAGGGTAGGGGTTGACATAGTTGGCCCCCTTGACCCTCCTACTGCTTCAGGCAATAGATTTATCTTGGTGGTAGTGGACCATGCCACAAGATACCCTGAAGCAATTCCTTTAAGGACCACTACAGCACCTGCAGTGGCAAAGGCCCTCATAGGAATATTTTCTAGGGTGGGCTTCCCAAAGGAAGTAGTATCAGACAGAGGAAGCAATTTCATGTCTGCATACTTAAAGACCATGTGGAAGGAGTGTGGTGTAACTTATAAATTCACTACACCCTATCATCCACAAACAAATGGACTGGTGGAGAGATTTAATAAAACTCTCAAAGGCATGATTATGGGTCTCCCTGAAAAACTCCGCAGGAGATGGGATATCCTGTTACCATGCCTCCTTTTTGCCTACAGGGAGGTACCCCAGAAAGGAGTGGGCTTCAGCCCCTTTGAACTTCTTTTTGGACACCCTGTTAGGGGTCCACTCACACTTGTAAAGGGAGGGTTGGGAACAACCTTTAAAAGCTCCTAGGCAAGATATTGTGGATTATGTACTTGGCCTCAGATCAAGGATGGCTGAGTATATGAAAAAGGCCAGCAAAAACCTTCAGGCCAGCCAAGAGCTCCAGAAGCAATAGCATGATCAGAAGGCTGTTTTGGTTCAGTACAAACCAGGGCAGAAAGTGTGGGTCTTGGAGCCTGTGGCCCAAAGAGCACTCCAAGATAAATGGAGTGGTCCCCACACAATTGTTGAGAAAAAGGGTGAAGTCACCTATTTAGTTGACTTAGGCACTGCAAGGAGTCCCCTTAGGGTACTCCATGTAAACCGCCTGAAACCCTACTATGACAGGGCTGATCTCACCCTGCTCATGGCAACTGATGAGGGACAGGAAGAAGACAGTGATCTTCTACCTGATCTCTTCTCTTCCACAGAACAAGATGCTCTTGTGGAAGGTGTAGTTTTGGCTGATTATCTTACTGCTGAGCAGAAAGACCATTGCATAAATCTCCTAGATCAATTCTCTGAACTCTTCTCTACTGTGCCAGGTACCACTTCTTGGTGTGAGCACACTATAGATACTGGAGACAGTTTACCTGTCAAAAGTAAGATCTATAGGCAGCCTGACCATGTCAGGGACTGCATAAAGCAAGAGGTGCAGAAAATGTTAGAACTAGCAGTGGTTGAGCACTCTGAAAGTCCATGGGCTTCTCCTGTGGTACTTGTACCAAAACCCCATTCCAAAGATGGAAAGAAGGAAATGCGGTTTTGTGTAGACTATAGAGGTCTCAACCTGGTAACCAAAACTGATGCTCACCCAATACCCAGGGCAGATGAGCTCATAGATACACTGGCATCTGCCAAGTATCTAAGCACTTTTGATTTGACTGCAGGGTATTGGCAGATCAAATTGTCAGAAGATGCTAAACCTAAAACTGCATTTTCAACCATTGGAGGCCATTACCAGTTTACTGTAATGCCTTTTGGTTTGAAAAATGCACCTGCCACTTTTCAGAGGTTGGTGAATACAGTCCTGCAAGGGCTGGAAGCTTTCAGTGCAGCATATTTGGACGATATAGCTGTATTTAGCTCCAGTTGGGATGATCACCTGGTCCACCTATGGAAAGTTTTGGAGGCCCTGCAAAAGGCAGGCCTCACTATCAAGGCTTCAAAGTGCCAGATAGGGCAGGGTAAGGTGGTTTATCTGGGACACCTTGTTGGTGGGGAACAGATTGCACCACTTCAGGGGAAAATCCAAACAATTATTGATTGGGTTCCCCCTACCACTCAGACTCAGGTGAGAGCCTTCCTAGGCCTCACTGGGTATTACAGGAGGTTCATTAAGAACTATGGCTCCATTGCAGCCCCTCTTAATGACCTCACATCCAAGAAAATGCCTAAAAAGGTATTATGGACAGCAAACTGTCAGAAAGCTTTTGAGGAGCTGAAGCAGGCCATGTGCTCTGCACCTGTCCTGAAAAGCCCTTGTTACTCTAAAAAATTCTATGTCCAAACTGATGCATCTGAATTAGGAGTAGGGGCAGTCCTATCACAACTTAATTCTGAGGGCCATGATCAACCTGTTGCTTTTATTAGTAGGAGGTTGACCCCTAGAGAAAAGCGTTGGTCTGCCATAGAGAGGGATGCCTTTGCTGTGGTCTGGGCTCTGAAGAAGTTGAGGCCATACCTGTTTGGCACTCACTTCATTGTTCAGACAGACCACAAACCTCTACTTTGGCTAAAACAAATGAAAGGAGAAAATCCTAAATTGTTGAGGTGGTCCATATCCCTACAGGGAATGGACTATACACTGGAACATAGACCTGGGAGTAGCCACTCCAATGCAGATGAACTCTCCAGATATTTCCACTTAGACAATGAAGACTCATCAGGTCATGGCTAGTCTTATTGTCCTTCGTTTGGGGGGGGGGGGGTTGTGTAGGAAAGTACCATCTTGCCTGGCATGTTACCCCCATTTTTCACTGTATATATGTTGTTTTAGTTGTATGTGTCACTGGGACCCTGTTCACCAGGGCCCCAGTGCTCATAAGTGTGCCTGAATGTGTTACCTGTGTAGTGACTAACTGTCTCACTGAGGCTCTGCTAATCAGAACCTCAGTGGTTATGCTCTCTCATTTCTTTCTAAATTGTCACTAACAGGCTAGTGACCAATTTGACCAATTTACATTGGCTTACTGGAACACCCTTATAATTCCCTAGTATATGGTACTGAGGTACCCAGGGTATTGGGGTTCCAGGAGATCCCTATGGGCTGCAGCATTTCTTTTGCCACCCATAGGGAGCTCTGACAATTCTTACACAGGCCTGCCACTGCAGCCTGAGTGAAATAACGTCCACGTTATTTCACAGCCATTTTACACTGCACTTAAGTAACTTATAAGTCACCTATATGTCTAACCTTTACCTGGTAAAGGGTAGGTGCAAAGTTACTTAGTGTGAGGGCACCCTGGCACTAGCCAAGGTGCCCCCACATTGTTCAGGGCCAATTCCCCGGACTTTGTGAGTGTGGGGACACCATTACACGCGTGCACTACATATAGGTCACTACCTATATGTAGCTTCACAATGGTAACTCCGAATATGGCCATGTAACATGTCTATGATCATGGAATTGCCCCCTCTATGCCATCCTGGCATAGTTGGCACAATCCCATGATCCCAGTGGTCTGTAGCACAGACCCTGGTACTGCCAAACTGCCTTTCCTGGGGTTTCTCTGCAGGTGCTGCTGCTGCCAACCCCTCAGACAGGTTTCTGCCCTCCTGGGGTCAAGCCAGGCTTGTCCCAGGATGGCAGAACAAAGGACTTCCTCTGAGAGAGGGTGTTACACCTTCTCCCTTTGGAAAATGGTGTGAAGGCAGGGGAGGAGTAGCCTCCCCCAGCCACTGGAAATGCTTTCATGGGCACAGATGTGCCCAATTCTGCATAAGCCAGTCTACACCGGTTCAGGGGACCCCTTAGCCCTGCTCTGGCGCGAAACTGGACAAAGGAAAGGGGAGTGACCACTCCCCTGACCTGCACCTCCCCTGGGAGGTGTCCAGAGCTCCTCCAGTGTGCTCCAGACCTCTGCCATCTTGAAAACAGAGGTGCTGCTGGCACACTGGACTGCTCTGAGTGGCCAGTGCCACCAGGTGACGTCAGAGACTCCTTCTGATAGACTCCTTCAGGTGTTGCTAGCCTATCCTCTCTCCTAAGTAGCCAAACCCTCTTTTCTGGCTATTTAGGGTCTCTGTCTCTGGGGAAACTTTAGATAACGAATGCAAGAGCTCATCAGAGTTCCTCTGCATCTCTCTCTTCACCTTCTGCCAAGGAATCGACTGCTGACCGTGCTGGAAGCCTGCAAAACTGCAACATAGTAGCTAAGACGACTACTGCAACTCTGTAACGCTGATCCTGCTGCCTTCTCGACTGTTTTCCTGGTGGTGCATGCTGTGGGGGTAGTCTGCCTCCTCTCTGCACTAGAAGCTCAGAAGAAATCTCCCGTGGGTCGACGGAATCTTCCCCCTGCAACCGCAGGCACCAAAAAGCTGCATTACCGGTCCCTTGGGTCTCTTCTCAGCACGACGAGCGAGGTCCCTCGAATCCAGCAACTCTGTCCAAGTGACCCCCACAGTCCAGTGACTCTTCAGTCCAAGTTTGGTGGAGGTAAGTCCTTGCCTCACCTCGCTAGACTGCATTGCTGGGAACCACGACTTTTGCAGCTACTCCGGCCCCTGTGCACTTCCGGCGGAAATCCTTTGTGCACAGCCAAGCCTGGGTCCACGGCACTCTAACCCACATTGCATGACTTTCTAAGTTGGTCTCCGGCGACGTGGGACTCCTTTGTGTAACTTCGGGTGAGCACCGTTTCACACATCCTTGTAGTGCCTGTTTCTGGCACTTCTCTGGGTGCTAACTGCTGCTGAGAGGGTTTCTTGTTTTGCTCGATGTCCCCTCTACCTCCTGGCGCAATTTGCGACATCCTGGTCCTTCCTGGGCTACAGCAGCGTCCCAAAACGCTAACCGCACGATTTACAGCTAGCAAGGCTTGTTGGTGTTCTTTCAGCAAGAAAACACTTCTGCACGACTCTCCACGGCGAGCGGGATCCGTCCACCAAAGGGGAAGTCTCTAGCCCTTTTCGTTCCTGCAGAAACCTCAGCTTCTTCTGTCCATTAGAAGCTGCTTTGCACCCACAGCTGGCATTTCCTGGGCATATGCCCATCTCCGACTTGCTTGTGACTTTTGGACTTGGTCCCCTTGTTCCACAGGTACCCTAGATTGGAAATACATCGTTGTTGCATTGTTGGTTTGTGTCTTTCCTGCATTATTCCTCTATCACAACTTCTTTGTCCTTGGGGGAACTTTAGTGCACTTTGCACTCATTTTTCAGGGTCTTGGGGAGGGTTATTTTTCTAACTCTCACTATTTTCTAATAGTCCCAGCGACCCTCTACAAGGTCACATAGGTTTGGGGTCCATTCGTGGTTCGCATTCCACTTTTGGAGTATATGGTTTGTGTTGCCCCTATCCCTATGTGTCCCCATTGCATCCTATTGTAACTATACATTGTTTGCACTGTTTTCTAAGACTATACTGCATATTTTTGCTATTGTGTACATATATCTTGTGTATATTTCCTATCCTCTCACTGAGGGTACACTCTAAGATACTTTGGCATATTGTCATAAAAATAAAGTACCTTTATTTTTAGTATAACTGTGTATTGTGTTTTCTTATGATATTGTGCATATGACACTAAGTGGTACTGTAGGAGCTTCACTCGTCTCCTAGTTCAGCCTAAGCTGCTCTGCTAAGCTACCATTATCTATCAGCCTATGCTGCTAGACACCCTATACACTAATAAGGGATAACTGGGCCTGGTGCAAGGTGCAAGTACCCCTTGGTACTCACTACAAGCCAGTCCAGCCTCCTACAATCAGCAAGAACCATTTTAAGCCCATTTTATAGGCTAAAGCATAGCATGATAAACATTCCCACAGCATATTAATAAACATACATATTTTTCTTTTAGAACAAAAAGATGGATTCGCTCTAGGAGGGGCAATAAACTTTTAAAATATGATAGGTTGTAAGGATAGACTGCTGAGCCCAAGAGTAATTGGGAGTGTGGGGATTATTTCTCAAACCATAACGAAGACAAAGCTGTTACACTTGGTAGCATAGTTGAAAGAACAACCAAGCATGCCCACTCTGCCTCTGCAATAGAGATGGAAGTATGTGAAAATGTACAGCACATTTAAACACTTGGTGCTACCTCCACTGAACCCTGTGGCTCAACATTGAGGGAGGTACAAAAGAACATCCCCATGCTTGTTGCTAGTGGTATGCCCACAATGCCAAATTCAAAAAGAATGGCACAAGGTCAAAAACAGTTGACTAATCCCCAACTAACAACTCTAACTTCCCTAATAGTAACATTCCCACAGAACTAACAAAGTTCTTCAACCAAGAACCTTTCCTTCTCTATGAAAGGCGACAGCCTCAAAAGCATATTCTAATCTTTGCAACCCTTCATAATAAAGTCACTTGAAATGAGTGAAAGTTGGCTGATCGGTAGCACTTTTAAATCCACATCCCATCCATTCACTCACATTTACACAATACATGCTAACATTATTCACACTACTGTCCCAATAATTTATGGTTCACTCCCTGACCAGTAATCTTCAAATTATACTGAATTTTTGAAAGTTATCAAATCAAAACCAACAAAAGCCCCAGGAAAATAATAATTGATTTTAAATTACCAATGATTAACACTATTGTAAAACTGCACCCAAATTAAAGGATGTTTGATTTATTCCATTTGTTCCCAGGCATACCGGGAAAAAAAATCAGAAAACATTCTAAGCTGAGGATAACATGTCAAAGAGTAAATTACAATTCAAATTAGAAAAATTAACCGACTTATGTTTCATGCCTCCTGATTCTGTGGATGACTTTTACACATTAATTATGCAATCTGATATGTTTACCATAAAATTAGGACACGCCCCTTTTTACATTATTTTGAAGATACACAGAGGAAACCTTTGCGGCAACCAACACACTAGCCAAAACTGCTTTCACACATACTGAGGTTGGATGACTAAACTGTTTAGTAACACAAATTAAAAAACAAGCCCCATTTTCAATAGACCACTGTGCATAGTCTGTAGTCATATCCACAACCTAGTTAGATATGGGCCAGAAGCCAAGATGGTGAATAACCAAAGGACTCATTCAGATACTATACAAGAAATACATACTCTCTCACAGCACCCGGAAAAAAACACTGCAATGCTTTCTGAGCAATTTAACATAGTGAAATACACACAATGCACTTTTGTCTATTTTCGTTTATTACACACAACCAAACCTAAGTTCAGTCTGGAGCAGCGGTGGCTCCTCCGCTATGGTGAAGGAATGTCACCCCCCGCCAGTAGCAGCTGCTGCAAAGCTATGTTTGTAATTGTTGTCATTGTTTCGTTGTTAAAGGGGTGGGGCCATAGGGGTTGACAGGGATGTGGGGCAGTGCCCTGTGCACTACCCTTAGAGTGCATGTGTATTTGGCCGACCATCTCAGGCCGGCCAAACGGATATGTGCACTGTGTTGCCGGGCTGGAGAGAAAAGGCACAGGCCCCTAGTCTGCCTGGATGCTCCGGCCAATCTTAATGCTACTTTGGGCAGCATCAGGATTGACCACACAGCACTCTGGGAGCCTGTGCTGTCTGCTGAGGGGATGGAGGAGCGGCATGGCGCGGTGCACAGGTAAGTTTTTTTATTTTTTATTTTTATTTTATTACTATCCCCCTACTCGCTCGCCACCCTGCCCCTTTTAGCCCCTGCGAGCCGCAACTGGTCTGGAGTGGAAGTGTTCCTGTCAGATGCTGATTATGTGCTACATGTTCACAGTACATTCATTTCTATACTATATGCAGCAAATTCAACTGTATTGTTTATGATGAAAAAATTTTAAAGTTATTTTTTTAAAAAAAGGGTCACTAAATTCTGTACATATCCATGAAAAGGGATGACACAAGCACACTAAAGCAAAGGCCAAGATGCAAGCCCATAAGTGAACACAAGGTGCTCACTTCCAGACGTTTTTTTTTCTTCCAGTGGATTGTGGTAAAACGATATCCTCATAACTGCCAAATGATCAATTAATTGGAAGAGTTTTAGTTATATGAACTGTCTTAAAGGACCTTTTATTCACAAAATTAAGAAACATGCATGAATGGGGATTTCCACCTGATCCTACCATATTACTTATTCTGCATAATTTGCTTCCACGCATTACTGCATTATTGATTGTGCTACTTCAAATTATAATCAGCATAAAAAGGAATATGCACTGTATAAGTCAACACAACTGTAGATCACACTAGGATCTGATATATGATATAAACATTAGTGTGGAAGCAGTAAACATATTTGGGCTAGTCCTACCTCAAACTTTTCTACCAAGAACTTATGGACCAGTAATGTTAATGGATCAAATGGAAGGAATATTTTATAAATTACATTTTTAAAATTGCTGATGAGAGTTTATTGAAAAAGAAAATATTACTTCATTCATTGGGACAGGAAGGCTTGAGAGTTTACGGGCAAATGGTAAAAAATCTGAACTCGTGGCCAACAAAATGTTTTTTGAGCATGATGTGGAAGATGTGTACATTTATTATTCACCACCAATATGTGTGGCAATATACAGGTATACATTATTCTGAAGAAAGCAAGCTAAATGTGAAAAGGTGGATAACTAGATATCAGAATTGAAAATGTTGGCTATGAACTGTTGTTTCTGTTCATTGCATGATGAACATTTTCAGGACCAAATCATCATGCATTTTAGAGTCCCAAACATTCAGCACTGGCTATGGGTTACCAGAGATGTACCTCTGAAAGATGTGGTGTCCGTCATAGGGGAGACGGATATTCAGGCAGGTGTGCCCAGTGCTTAATTCGAGGCAGTGGTTACCAGAGAGGGCCACAAGCACTCATTTTTGGGGACCTGCACTTATTTTTCCTGATCTGATATTTCCCAAGGGAAATAGAGAGAAAAACACACAAAGGGGAAAGAAGGAGAAAGGAAAGGACAGAAAAGCTGTAACAAAGGGAGAAAACAGGAACCTTCAAGAGAGAGATAAAGGGGAAGGCTTGTCTGATAGGGAATTAAAGTGGCAGGAGGTGGAATGAATACTTGGCAGCCTTTGCTCTCTACAGCAAACAAGGAGGGAAATATTCAGGGGGGATCCAGGATTTAAACCAACGCTCTATAAAATCCGTCACCCATTGGGGCTCAGTGTCCTCCATGCCTTCAAGAACCCTTATTATGCACGTTGTTGCACCTGGATCGTTTTTCAGCATCCTCAACACATCTATGAAGCTCCGCCATGTGGGTGAAGAGTGCAGTAACCTGGACTTTGAGAGTAGAGACGTCATCTTCAACTGAGGAGAACATAGATTCAGTTTCTGTTATACATGCGGTATCATTCCGAAGATCCTGACAGAGAATCAGCACATCCATCGTCACCTTTCTGAGTTTCGTCTCCACTACAGTCGGTGATGTCTGAATAGCTTGAAGAATAGCGGTAAGTTCACTACATGGAGGGGCGGATTTATCTCCTTCAGAAGGCAGTCCATTGGTGGGTCTAGTAGTGTCCTGGTCAATACGGGCCTGTGAAGTAGTAGAGCGGGAGGGTCTACCCTTGCTCATCGCAGCAATCAGGGCTCACAACAGAGGGGAGTCAGCCTGCTTGCCACAGGACCACAGCTGCACAAGCAACCAAATCCATGGGAGTAGTGAGTATTCTCTGTGCCAAAGAAGGGATGTATCGCATGAGAGGTCAGTGGCTAGGCATCACACCAGATGTTTCTACCCTGCACCAGCACGTTGGGATGCAGGAAGCTACAAAAGCCACAACAGCAAGAACCACCACAGGAGGAGGCAAGATCCCAGTAGGACCAAGGGGGTTATTCTAACTTTGGAGGAGGTGTTAATCCGTCCCAAAAGTGACAGAAAAGTGACGGATTTACCACCAGCCGTATTACGAGTCCATTATTTCCTATGGAACTCGTAATACGGCTGGTGGTATATCCGTCACTTTACCGTCACTTTTGGGACGGATTAACACTCCTCCAAAGTTAGAATAACCCCCCAAGTGGGTTCAGCCCTGCCGACAAGTCAAGCAGGTGGGGGGCAAAAGTGAGTTTATGTATGGCATCTGGATTACCCCCACCTTGCACGGCTGAAGTGCAGTACCTCCCTTCCCAATTTGCAGCAGCAGAAGCAGTTCACGAGGCAGGGAGGCTCAAACTGAAAGCAAGCCCTTGAGGCCCAACACTGGAGGGGCTAGTAGTGAGTTAGTTGCATAAGGTCCGGGTTCCACGTCCTGTTCAGGAGCTCTACCTGGCCCTACACTTGGCCTATAGTATGGCCAAGTGTAGGGGAGTTGCCCTCAGAATGGAGTTCCACACAGCAGCCACATAAGCGGGTTCAGACACGGACCCCCGCAGAGTCTACAGACATCAGAAGCCAATGCAAAAAGAGGTGAAGCTTGCTATAAAGTGGCCCCTAACAGAGCTGCGCTTCTCTAGTGTAGCCCTGTCTGTGTCGGGAGGTAGAGGAGCCCAGATCAAACAGCAGGAGTGCCTCAATGTAGAGCACAATATAGTCAGTCTGAGGGTCAGCAATGAGGGACCAGCAGGTTTCAGGCATTGTTTATTGTTCGGAGGCGGAGGGCAAATTAAACCCCCCACAAGCCTTGTCCAGAATCCCGCCCCAGCATGTAGCAAGTTATCAGGTGTACAGGGGTGTGTTGTGTCTTCCCTGGAAAGCACCGATCCTGGACTTCAGTGCGGCATCACAGATCTGGTAAAGCCCCCAAACATAGGTCCTGTCATGCCATGGAGTGGGAGGCTGTGATGCGGCCTGGACGGCACCACTGGCTTGGAGAGGAGAGCAGCTCTTCAGACCAAGGTGCGCAGTCCCAGGGCACCACATGCTGAGTCCCAGTAGGGGAGGAGGGCACACATGGCCAGGCCCACAATTGTATTTTGTAAGTTTGCGCCGTTTTTGCGTCAATAAATGACAGTAATGCAGTGCAAAAAAAGTATAAATCAGGGCCTTAATATCCCACTATCAAAACTATTGCACTTACAGCAATAACAAACAACAGCTTCAAAATAAAACCTACAATTCCACTTCCCAAGTTTCCAAACCATCTCCGTATAGCAGAAAACCTATTTCCAATTGCCTCCCATGCACCTGTTGTTTCCAATCCTTCAAATTCTTCGTCAACCCAGAAATGTTCCACATATACTTTTCGAAGTCCTGACTCTTTTCCAGGATTTAAGTACAACATTGTTGAACTTTCAGCATCTGGCTGACTCCGCCCTCTTTTGTGAGCAACAGGTCTAACGCAAGTCTGTTCTGCAAAACCATAGATTTTATCGCTACCATCTCTGTGTTCACAACCAATAAGGAATTTGCTATGTTAGTTACTAACTTATCCACTATCGTAGACATTTTCCTAATCTTCAGGTCATTGGAAATCACCCCTAAAGATGGACTCAATGCACCAAAGATGTCTCCCACTAGTTCTGGGTTTCAAATTCCACACAGGATTCTCAAAATACTCCACACGATAAATCTTCGGAAACACTATTGCAGGATAACACGTACCATGCCATCTTTTCAGCAGCTTGAAATACGCATGCGGTCCACACAAAAAGTACACTCTGGGAATCACAGGATCTTTTTCATCAAGAAGAAACTCACTCTGTCCCTTGATGTAAAAAACATGCTCATAATCACTCTTCCCGGTGAACAATGGGTCTGTGTATCTTTGAACAACTTTTTGCCAATCTAAAGTTAAAGCTGGAAAGTTTTTCTTCACTTGATGCTCAATCTCCTCTTTATTCTACCTGTGTTGTGCTTTGAGATCTTTGTCTGTCTTGGATTTAGACTCTAATTCTCTTCTTCTATCTTCTACCAAATTCAGGAATTGCTTCTCTATATCTTGAACAGGTCAAATTGTATCTGTGTGCATATGGAGTGTCTAAAGGCTTCAGTGATACAAAATATATTCCGGCTATTTCTGCACCCTTAAAATAATGATTCTTATTCAGATGTTTAAACAAAGGAACTCGTGGTAGTACTAAATCATAGTTTTGAAAAATAATACTGGAAACATTCCTTGTAAAATTTGCTCAACAAAAGACTGCAAGAAATTACGTAAGTCAATGGAATATGATGATATGTGATACCTTCTGGCACAGAAGCATGTAATTGCATACACGTAGCAATCTCTTGCGTTCATTGTATTGATATACTGATAAAGCAACCGATAATATACATTTGCTGAATAATCTCCTCTTGCATCATCCATGTGTAAAGCCTTTTCATCTAGACTATAAAGGTTACTATCTCTAGGGCTTAAAGTTTACGGGGAAAGACTGGGAGGTGACTTTCTCTACTGAAGGTGTAGGGGGAAATGCTCCGATTAGCAGCACTACTAATACTATACTATAAGGAAAACAAGCACTACAGCTTCTATTATTTCTCTGAAGCCAGATCTATATACAGCAAAAATGAAGCAGCAACAGAGTATTTCTCTGTCAGTTCCATCTGTGCAAAGCTGCAAACAAAATTTTAATGATGATTATCAGAAGTATATACAAATCTTTGTGAGACTTCCTTAGCCCTACTCAGTATTCTTCTGAAAGGATAACCCTCTTTTGTTCTTCTACTTGGTATTCCTCTTAGTTCCCTATCAAAGTCAATGTAATTGTCTATAATAAATGCACAGTTCAAACTCATCGATGGCAAAGAAAATTCAAGATACAGTTGAAGCAAAATACTCAGTTCATGGAGGTTCAGACAAACTTGTATTGTGATCTCAATATTCTCGGAACTCTTTATCTCCATCTTTTGCATCAATGTATGACCATTCAGGGAAAGAGTACCTTTTGACAGGGCACTCTCATGCTCTTTGATCTCTTCAGTGCCACAAACTCATTCTCACATTCACTCAGATCAGAGTTCTCAGTATTCTCAAGAATGGTCTGTGGCATAGGTTTTTTAGGCAAGCTCAATTTCCCCCTTTCTTGTCTTCTGGGCCATCGGTCTCCAGCTTCCATTCACTTTCCTCCAGCACTAGGTCCTTCATCAGCGTCTGAATCTGAAAGTGACTCGTTCACCACCACAGGAAAGGTTTCAATTGTGGCTTGCTCAAGACCCCCCTCCGACCGATCATATGCTATTTCAGGCTCTGTTTGATCCCTGACAGGTTAACTAACCTGCTCCCATCGTCTCTCTCTCACCACCTGTACTTCTGTAACAGGTGCTGTTGTAACAAGGGGACATTCAACTGTGCAAGTATGGGAAGCGTGAATCTAGTTAGGGAGACCTCCACACTTCACAGCAGTCATTGTGACCAAGATAACTTGGTATGGCCCACACCAATGGGATTCCAGGCACATCATTCTTATGTGCTTCTTCACCAAGACCCAGTCACCAGGACTAAGGTCATGGCACTGCTCCTGATCCTGCACTTCATTCCTTCTGGTTGGGAATGCTGCAACCCAATGCGAGAAGGTGCATACAATCACCAAGACACACCTCAATCCATTGCACACAGGCATCTCGATAAAATCCAACTGCATTCTTTTAAAGGGTGCTTGTGATCTCCCTATGTCACAGTGCAACCGCAGTTCTCTTTTTAACACTGACCTGTTGATACACTGTGCTGCTGTGACACAGTGCTTCTTCCATCAATCTGAACTTGAGATTAAACCATGTTTGCATAAACAACCTCCCTGTGGCATCCCTACCAACATGAGCTGAACCGTGAAAATGCCTATCCTTCGGGGGTAACAAGTTATTCAGCCACACTGGTCTTCTATCCATCAAAACCCAAATGTTATCATGTCTCTTGACACAACCTGTTCTGACCCAACTCTGCTGTTCTTCCTCTAATACTGCCCCAGAAGCCTCTTTACCACTCCCCTAGTATCAGCTGTAGTCAACAAAAGGGTGTAGCTAGTCTCATCCATTCCCTCAATTGTATTCTCTCCATTAAATGTACAGACATTGTGGGCGACCTCGTCAGCATAAATATTTCCTAAGGTTACATGATCTAACACGATGTGAGGGGCACTTGACTACTGCAACTTGTTCAGCTAACCGTAAAGCATCAAGGAGGTTTCTCACTTGTTCACCATTCTGGATTGGTGAGTCACAAACCCCCTGTGGGACCACAGTTGTGCGAAGTCATGAACGACACCAAAGCGTTCTATCGCAAAAGATTGTCAGTTTTAACTGGACTGAAACACAGCATAACCTAGCAAAAGCAACCAATTCAGCCACTTAAGCAAAGAATATTCCAGGAAGCCATGAAACTTGAACAATTCCTGAAACCGTGGAGACAGCATAAGCTGTTCTCAGACTTCCTCCACTGTTTCATAAACATGAGCCATCGCCATAAAGCACAAATTCAGATTCAGGTTGTGGCTCATCTCGTATATCTAGTCTCGGCTTGATGCATAGTTCAGTAACATTGAGACAATCATGGTCCACTTCACATTTATCATCACTTCCATGATCAGGTACAGGTAATAATGTAGAAGGGTTTAGCCCAGCCCAGTGCTTGACAGTCACGTTCTCAGCAGCAAGTTAACTTGCTCATATTTAGTAAGGGGGCTGCTTGTCAGGTGCTGAGTTCTAGTCCTTGTCAACAACAATTCAACTGAATGAGGAATATACACAATTAACGGGTGACCCATAACGATATTCCCACATCTCTCGATGCTGATTCTGACTGCAGCCATGGCCTTGAGATAGAAGCTACAGGATCTAATATAGCAGAGCAGTAGGCCATAAAAAGTGCAAATGATGTATTATAATCAGCCATTCTCAGTGCTGGGGTGCGACAGAGACTTTTTCTCAGTCCTAGGAAGGCAATCAGACAATTGTTATACCTAAAGTACCAGATCAGACACATCCTTGTGTGTCAGCCTCTGTCAAGGCTTGGCAACTAGGGAAAAGTTGGGTATCCACCAGCGACAGCAGCCCGCCTTTCCCAACAACATTCTGGCTTCTCCTTGTGTGGTTGGCAGGCTAATTTTCAAAATGACTGAAATTCTCTCTTGTGACACTTTCCTTGCTCCATTCTCAATGTGATGTCTAAGATATTGAACCTATTTCTGACAGTACTGCACCTTTCCTGGGGATACTTTATTTCCATTCTCAGCCAGGTGGTTCAACAGTGCAATAATATCCTGTTTGCATGCTTCTTGAGTATTCAATCCCACCAATAGTGTTGATATATTGTATCAGTAGTAAAATACAAGGCATGACCGGGGACTCCAGAGTTTTCTTAAAAACCTAGTAGAAAATAGAAGGGTTCTCAGTATACCCTTGAGGGACTCAGCACAATGCCAAAACATGATTTCCAAACGGAAATACAAAGAGGAATTGGCTATCCTCGTGCAACAGTATTGAGAAAAAGACTTGACACAAACCAGTGACAGTGAACCCCTCAGCCTCACATAGAATCTGAAACAATATCACTGCTGGATTCAGTACCATGGGACAACAAGGAAAAACTATATTGTTCACCCTTTGCAGGTCCTTTATAATCCTGTACTTCCCATTCGGCTTCTGCAAGCCCATAATGGGAGAAATGCAAGGATTGCCCATTGTTTCCGCAAAGATTCCCTGCTGAAGCATAGACTCAATTGACTGGAGTTATTCCAGCAATCATCTCAGGTGTCAAATTATATTGTGGTATTCTTGGGTACTCAGCATTTGGCTTTACTGTGATTTGGAAAGGCTCAACACCTTTAATCAGTCCGATATCTTTTCCTGAAAAATCTCGCAATTCGGATTTAACTGTGTCTTTCAGATTGGGGGTAAGTCTTCAACAGTCAGCAGAGTAAACAATGTACAGTAACACCCATCATTTGTCAGTTTAAAGGCGACATCCACTTCATGAGTCTGCATCTCTATGCCTGTTAGCGTACAATAGATGATGCAATACAATTTACAGAGTAAATCCCTTCCCAGAAGATTTACCGGGCTGGAATCACACACCACAAATGTATGCTTCTCTTCGACTGACCCTATCTTCACTGGTATTGGTGCAGTTTCTTGAGTTGTTATCTGTTTGTTTGCTATTCCTAAAACTTAAACTATTTTTCCTGAGAAGGGTAGGTTTAAGACTTGTACTGTTCTGAGAGTAGAACGAGTAGCACCAGTGTCAACCTAGAAATGATACAGTGTGGCCATTCACTTCACCATCTATGAATTGACCACTCTGGTCTACCTCCAAGGCTGCACCAAGTATGCAGTCTTCCTCCCCTTTGAGGCACCATCAGGCTGACCAATCTGCACCATAACTCTCATTGGTGTCAGGCATGGGAAACTGTTGGAAAGGATTGTTGTGATGAACCACATTTGTGTTCATATTTTGAACTTGATTCACATTGAGCCTACGACCAGTAGCATTCGGCTTTGGCATCAGAGGTAGAGGAACCTACATCACTGGAGCTTGAGGCCCATCAACATTTTTACTTCTCAGCCTCAGTACATTTTGCATTTCTGTAGGATTAGCATTCTGAGATGTCACAAACCCTGAATTTTGGAGCTTATTTGCTGGATTAAGAGGGCAGCCCCTCTTCCAATGTCCCAACCTGTTACAGATGTGACAAGGGATTGTCCTTTCCAAGCTATTGACATCCATTCCAGTACTAGGATCAATAGGGACTCCTCAACCTCTACCCTGCATTGGACTTGGTCCTTGCAGATACACACCTTGCATAGCACCCACATTCTCTACAAATGGCTGAATCTGACTAGTTCTCTGAGCTGATTTCATCTGAGTAACCATCAAACTTTCCTTTAACCTCTTCCGTCTCATTTCACGCTTGTCACTACAATACTTGGCATATCTCAAAATGTCATCAACTGACTTTTTCTGTCAACAAATTAAATTCTGCTGAATCATCATGCTACTCTCAGGTCTTTGGTTTCAAACGTCTTCTTTCTGCTATACTGCTTGAAGGACTGCAACAGTCTCTCATAGAAAGCATGAATCATTTCTTTTGATTCCTGTGTTGGTCTGTCAATCTTAACCCAATCTTTGTCTTGAGGTGGTACTTTTGATTTAAAAAATGTCACAACCTGTTGATACTTTCTCATTACCAATAGAGAAGAACCTTATGTCACTGCACATCTTGTTGACTGTCTCAGGTCACTGAACAGCTACCTTACATTCTGTCCACAAATAACTTGGAACCACAATGTCAAACAATGTGTTCAGATCAACCCACAACACCTGCAATATTTTCACAAATTTCTCTACTGGTTTGTACCATTCCACTGTCTTCACTCTCAATTTTGGGAAATCATTGGTAAATGATGCAAAATTACTTCTGCTCCAAGACACATCTACTTTACCTCCATCTGGCACATTTCTCAACAGGAAGTTTGCTTCACATCCCTCTCCTGCTAACGGCGGTGGTTCTTCTGGAGGTTTCTTGAAATCTTTCTTTTTCAGCCATCTCGTTTCCCACTTATCCAATGCATTCCATTTTCAAATGTTTTGAATTAATTCTCTAATTTGGGTTTTCATTCCCGGAATTCTCTTGTCAATTATGTCCTTTTCTTTAAAACACACTTGAGAACTCCTATGTAAAGCTTTAGTCTTATTCAGATCCACCTTATACCTCTGGGCTAACTCCGCGAGTTTGTCATGAACTTCACATGCATGTTTGGCAATGTCTTCACACATGAACACAGTTCATTCTCATGGTACGTATCTAGTCGATCCAATACAAAATTCCCATTAATCATCTCATGCAATACTAATTTGAGTTTCATCACACCCACCAAACTCCCTCTTGGCAGTGACTGAATTGTTCCTTGACTCAACTCTGTACTCAAGATTCTCTTGAAGTAGTGCCTTCATTATAAATCTTCACCCACTCATCTATTTCTTTGGCGCTAATAGTTTGAGTCACCATATGAATTTTAGACATGTTCTCATTCCCCTGTGCACCGCTGCTGAGATTTAAAGGCAATTCCCATATTGGGATTCCAGTAGTTGACATTTTCTGGTAAGTACCTCTATAAGTACATCCAGAGAGATTCGAAGTTGAATCTGCACTCTCCACTCATGGAGTACTTATATGTGTTGGAACTAAATTAACAAATTCTCAGGTATCAGGACTTGCTGGAGCCCAGCTTTGTCCACCAACTGTGTTTGCGACAGCTAAATTATAAGTTGATTTTACTGGGCCTTTATGCTTATACTTAGGAACCACAGGGCCAATAGTAATTGGAACAGTAAAAGCATCAACAGTAGGATCAACTAGAGCACGAATTCCTGAACCCTCATTTCTTGGCTAGGAGGATAGATTAGCAGGAGTGTCTCCCACAGAATTAGGAATCACATTTGTTGGGGCAGTGGCAACTACAATCTGCCCATTGCCACAAGTGCAATACCCACCTTCTTCCCTAGCTTCATTGTACGGGGATAGACGACTGGACAACAACACATCCAAAAGACTATGGGGGTCATTACAACATTGGTGGTAAAAGCCGCTTACTGCCGTGCAGAAGACCGGCATCACACCACCGCGGGCGCGGAATTCTGCCACGGTCATTATGACCCACAGCCCAGAATCCACCAAAATCCAGACACCCACACAAGTTCGCCACACCAAAGGTCAGTGATAAACTGGCGATAACAAAACCGACACCGTCACGCCAACAGGAATACGCCCACACTATCACGACCCACGAATCCATGCGGCGGTCTTTCAACCGCGGTATTCCATTGGCGGTACACACCGCCGCGCTCAAAATACACACACATTCACAAAACACATCCAGATTGGACAATTCCAAATACACACACCTGATACACATGCACACACCACTCCCACACATCCAATACAATATAAAACACACACCCACAAACCCCTATGACCACAATTGCGACTGAAGGCCAGAGAGAGACACCACCAGAAACAACACTAGCATTCACAGGAACTCAACACATCACACACACAACATCCAAGCACCTCACACAACACACCTCTAAATATCACCCCACACATCACAACACACCCCACCCCACATATCACCCACACCACCCCATAGCCCTGCAAAGACACCCCAGGTTCACTGAGGAGGAGCTCAGGGTCATGGTGGAGGAAATCATCCGGGTAGAGCCACAGCTATTCGGATCACAGGTGCAGCACACCACCATAGCTAGGAAGATGGAGCTATGGCAAAGAATCGTGGACAGGGTCAACGCAGTGGGACAGCACCCAAGAACTAGGGATGACATCCGGAAGAGGTGGAACGACCTACGGGGGAAGGTGCGTTCCGTGGTCTCAAGACACCACATCGCGGTTCAGAGGACTGGCAGCGGACCCCTACCTCCTCCCCCACAACTAACAACATGGGAGGAGCAGGTCTTGGCTATACTGCATCCTGAGGGCCTCGCAGGAGTAGCTGGAGGAATAGACTCTGGTAAGTCACTCTTCACTACTTTCACCCCCCCTACCTGCATGCCATCACATACCCCCACCCTCGCCCTCACCCCCATCACTCCAACTCCTCACAGATGCCCCAATATCACAAACCACACATCCCTAACCCAAGCCCTGCATGCAACAACAAAGCATGGACACCCATTACCAAAGCATGACCACTGCACATACCCATACACCCCCCTAAACCATCATCACACAAGGTCCTACGCAGGAATGCAAGCACTGGGGTACACCGTCACCCACCCATTGCACACCATGGCACACACAGATGCAATAATCTTGCTTTTACACCCCTGTAGGACCCCTACCCAACGTCACTGGACGGGAGGGTCTAGATATGTCCACTCCACCCACAAAAGAGGCCCACAGTAATGACAGCAGCTCTGTCTAACTGGATCAAGATGACCAGCCCGGCCCATCGGGGACCTCTGGACAGTCGGTTCCCCTCACACTGGCACAGGCCACTACAGAGATTCCCCCCTCTGGAAACACCAGCACAGCACCCACCCAGCGGGCCCATACCTTCGTCCAAAGTACACGTCAATCAGCAGTGTGTCCACCATTACAGGGAACCCAGGCTAACCCAACACCCCAACAACACTAGGGACCTGGGGGCAGTGGTAGTGGGCACACAGTTCAGGGGACAGAGGCACAGGAACACAGGGGAACTGGGAGGGCTGCTGTGCGACAGGGGGAGGACAGGCCCAGGGAACCCACTCTCCATGAGGCACTCTCCAACATCATGGGAGCCTACCACCATTCCCAGGAGACGATGGCAACGGTACTGGCCAAGTTTCAGGAGACCCAGCGTCTGCAGGAGGAACAGTATTTGGGGTTCAAGGAGGAACTCAAATCCATCAATTCTACCCTGGGCACCACTGTAGGGGTGCTGAAGGAATTCATGAACACCAGGAGGGACACTGTGGCACAACAAGGGGCCCCTGACACTAGCCTGGACGATGAACTGCCCACCACCTCCGCCGTCGCTAGTGGACAGGAGGCACCGCCACAGGACCACCACACCAGCACCCCACCGCCTGCAGATGGAGAACCACGCCGCAACCGGTCCCTGAGATCCAGGACAAAGACAGAGAACAATGCTAAGACCCCCGCCAAGAAATGAGACCACCCTGAATGTCATCCTTCTGTCCCACTTTGTCACCCTGTCCATCCTTAAACTGCCCCAGCTCCACTTCCTATGCCCCTTTGGACAATGCACCTGTGAGACTGATAGACTGGACTCTGCCATTGACATTCCTCCACCATCACCCCTGACCATTTTACAACACCCTCCAATATTGAGCACTTAAATAAACACCCTTAAATCACAAAACAATCAGGAGTCTGTCTGTGATTTCGAAATTGTGTATTAGCAATTATAGTGGCAAAATGCTATATCAAATGTAATGTCAACATACCTATGTGACACAGCTCTAGTCCATGCGGAAACAAAGCAGATGTCACACAGTGGGACCCACATCTGTGAAATTGTAAGGGAAAGTGACAACTCAGTGACCATACACTGGGTGAAAATGACAGACAGATGATAGGTAGTAGAATTAAATCAGATGTAGCAGGCAGTGTCGTCTTCTTACCTGTGTCTCACTGTCCACAGGCTCCACAGCTGCCACAACACCTCCATCTGGACCATCCTCCTGCAGAAAAGGCACCTGTCGTCGCAAAGCCAAGTTGTGAAGCATACAGCAGGCCACGATGGTCTGGCATACCTTCTTCGGTGAGTAGAATAGGGAACCACCTGTCATATGGAGGCACCGGAACCTGGCCTTCAGGAGGCCGAAGGTCCGCTCTATAATCCTCCTAGTTTGCCCATGGGCCTCAGTGTAGCGTTCCTCTGCCCTTGTCCTGGGATTCCTCACTGGGGTCAGTAGCCATGACAGGTTGGGGTAACCAGAGTCACCTGCAAATGTCGAGGGACAACTGTTAGACACACACTAACTCATAGGGACATCCCCAGACCTAGACAACTATTCACACTGTATTGGGTCCATGTCCTCACCTAATAGCCACACACGGTGCCTCTGGAGTTGCCCCATCACATAAGGGATGCTGCTATTCCTCAGAATGTAAGCGTCATGCACTGAGCCAGGGAATTTGGCTTTCACATGGGAGATGTACTGGTCTGCCAAACACACCATCTGCACATTCATCAAATGGTAACTCTTCCGGTTTCTGTACACCTGTTCACTCCTGCGGGGGGGACCAAGGCCACATGTGTCCCATCAATGGCACCTATGATGTTGGGGATATGTCCCAGGGCATAGAAATCACCTTTCACTGTAGGCAAATCCTCCACCTGAGGGAAAACGATGTAGCTCCGCATGTGTTTCAGCAGGGCATACAACACTCTGGACAACACGTTGGAAAACATAGGCTGGGACATCCCTGATGCTATGGCCACTGTAGTTTGAAATGACCCACTTGCTAGAAAATGGAGTACTGACAGCACCTGCACTTGAGGGGGGATTCCTGTGGGATGGGGGATAACTGACATCAGGTCTGGCTCCAACTGGGCACACAGTTCCTGGATTGTGGCACGATCAAGTCTGTAGGTGATGATCACATGTCGCTCCTCCATTGTCGACAGGTCCACCAGCAGTCTGTACACTGGAGGATGCCGCCATCTCCTCACATGCCCCAGCGGAAGGTGCCTATGGAGGAGAATAGCGAGCAGAGAGTCAACCAACGCTGAGGTACGTAAACACAGCTTACTCTGAAAATATTAGCAAATCGACATATGCCTGTATGAGTGTTTAGGCAAGGCCTAGATATGTGTGACGCAGTCCAAAATAATGCCATGTGGGCCCCTGAAATGGCGGCTGCCTGACCTGTAAAGTGGGACAAGGGGATATGAGGTAACTGCGCTGACGTTGTACACCATCGTGGTAGGCGGTCGAAGACTGCGGCGCAATCCTGCATTGGTTAACATTGGACCCTATGGGTCCCA
Organism: Pleurodeles waltl; assembly: GCF_031143425.1. Lineage (NCBI taxonomy): Eukaryota > Metazoa > Chordata > Amphibia > Caudata > Salamandridae > Pleurodeles > Pleurodeles waltl. The sequence goes on from NC_090441.1 coordinate 27,652,011, forward strand.
GGAGCCAATGACGATGTACGCCGGCGGTGACGGTACGCACCGCTGCGGACGTGACCGCCATTTTCTCTCTGTTCAATCACTTGATACCTGATCTTCGACAGGAGAGGACCTACACAGCAAGTGCTGCTGTGACCTCAGTCTGGAAGAGACAATGGCTCGTGTGTCTGGGGAAAGGGCCCCTGCCTTCAGCATGGAGAAGCTGGAGGAACTCGTGGATGGGGTCCTCCCCCAGTACACGCTCCTCTACGGTCCTCCAGACAAACAGGTAAGTACACTGTGAGCATGCTGTATGGGCAATGCCTGTGTGGATGAAAGATAGGGGGGGTGAGAATGAGGCATGCATGAAACAACGGTGAGTGCATGTGCGTCATGGCAAGGGTCGGGATGCGGGCCAATGACTGTGACAGTGCGGACAGTAATAACTTCTCTTTTTCCCCTGTACTATTCGTGTACATCAGCGCCCACCAGAAGAAGGACATTTGGCGTGCCATCGCCAAGGAAGTCCGGACCCTGGGGGTCTACCACAGATGGAGCACTCACTGCCGGAAAAGATGGGAGGACATTCGCCGCTGGAGCAAGAAGACGGCGGAGGCTCAGCTGGGGATGGCCTCCCAACGTGGGAGGGGTGCCCGTCGCACCATGACCCCCCTGATGTGCAGGATCCTGGCGGTGGCGTACCTGCAGTTGGATGGGCACTTGAGAGCATCACAGCAGACACAAGGGGATGAGTACATTCTCATTCTGCTGATTCAGTGCGCATTGTAGGTGTCTGGGTGGGGGAGGTGGGCTGTGGGTTCCCCTAGGCTAGGGCGAGTTTAGTAGGCAAGGACCCTTCTTAAGGCAGGCCCTGTGGCACCCCACCCCACCTGTGTACAGTGCCAACTACACCTAGTCAGGCTCCTGTGACATCCATGTGTGCAGCAATCAGGCATAGCCTTGTAACCCATGTCCCTGGGATTGAATAGGGAACTCCAAGTGCGCGGCGTTGTGGAGGGGGTTTCTGTGTCTGTAGTGTCCGCCAACAGTAGCGGTATTGCATGCACTCAACATGTCTTTCTTCTGTCTTCCCCCCCTTTTTGTGGTCTCCCTGTTCTTGTGTGCATTAGCATCATCAGGCGGAAGAGCAGTGGCACTGGAGCAGGCGTAAGCTGCATCCCACATGGCCCTGGAGGGCGACACTATGGAGTCTGACTTTACCAGTAGGACGGAGGGCGAGGGGAGCTCCACGGCGGGGACAGGAGCTGACACCAGCGATACGGATTCCTCCTCTGATGGGAGCTCCCTTGCGGTGGCAGGCCCATCTGTGCCCCCACATCTACAGGTACAGCTGCCACCCCCCCTACCAGCACCGCCCTCCCAGCAGCCCCTCAGCGTGTGTCCCGTGCCCGCTCACCCAGGAGAGTGGGCATCTCCTTTGCCCCAGGCACCTCAGCCCCTGCCCCTGTCACCCCTGCTGCCCTCAGTGAGGAGGCCATTGACCTCCTCAGGTCCCTCACTGTTGGGCAGTCTACCATTTTGAATGCCATCCAGGGTGTAGAGAGGCAGTTGCAACAAACCAATGCATACCTGGAGGGCATTCACTCTGGTCAGGCAGCCCATCAGTGAGCTTTTCAGACTCTGGCCTCAACACTGATGGCAGCCATTGTCCCTGTCTCTAGCCTCCCCCCTCCAACTTCCTCCACCCAGACCCAAACCCCTGTACCTCAGCCTATCCCAAGCACACCATCAGACCAGCATGCACACACCACAACACACAAGGGAAGCCCTGGCAAACATAAGCACCACACATCCCACAGGCACTCATGCAAGCATCAGACAAATGCAGACACACCAACATCCACTGCCTCCACTGTGTCCCCCTGCTCCTCGTCTCCCTCCTCCCTCCCTGTCTCGTCTCCACTCACATCTGCATGCACTACATCCCCAGCCACTACGTCCATCACCAGCACACCCACCACCACACCCCGCTCACGTGCAGTCACCACCCCCGCTGCCATTCACACGTCCCCTGTGTCCTCTCCCATTATATCTGTGAGGCCACCTCCCAAGGTACAGAAACGCAGCCATCCACCTCAAGACAGACTCCAGTCCATGCACCTTCACCCAGTCACCAAACGTACACCTCCTACAACCACTACCTCTTCCCCCACTCCCAAACCCCCTCCAGCTACCCGTCCCAGTGTTCCTCAGAAACTTTTCCTGTCCAACCTTGACCTCTTTCTCTCACCTCCCCCACCCCTTCAGTCTCCTAGGGTCCGACTCTCCAGGTCCCAACCCAGCACTTCAGCCACATCGGCGGGACCAGTGGTGCCAGTAGTAACCGGCTTCTGGAGTGTGCCAGGCAGCAGGGCAGCCAGTGTGGCAAGGAGCCAGAGCACGGACAGTCCCCCGCCTGTAAAGCATAAAAAGTTGGCCAGTGCCCGGCGGGGGAGGGGAAAGAAATCAGCCACCAAAGCCGCTCCCAGGGGTACAGTTGGGAGTGTGGAGACAGGTGCGCCACCATCCAAGGTGGAGCAGGGGCACAGTAAAACCGGCAAGTCTGGGAAGATCTGCACGGCAGACAAGACCGCCACCAGCCCCGCTGCCCAGGACACCGCCGCCACCAGCCCCACTGCCCAGGACACCGCCACCAGCAGAACGGCTGCCCAGGACACCGCTGCCAGCAGAACCGCTGCCCAGGACACCGCCGCCACCAGCCCCGCTGCCCAGGACACCGCCACCAGCAGAACTGCTACCCAGGACACTGCTGCCAGCAGAACCGCTGCCCAGGACACCGCCGCCACCAGCCCTGCTGCCCAAGACACCGCCGGCAGCAGAACCGCTGCCCAGGACACCGCCGCCAGCAGAACCACTGCCCAGGACACCGCCGCCAGCAGCACTGCTGCCCAGGAGACTGCCGCCAGCAGCACCGCTGCCCAGGACACCGCCGCCAGCAGCACCGCAGGCCAGTGAGCGCCAATGATTCCGACTCTACTTAGGCCGCCACAGCCAGGATGAAGCACTCTGGGCACAGAGCCCCCTCCAGAACCAGTGGAGATTCACATCCACTACCTCTGTCCTTGGCAGGATGAAGCACTCTGGGCACAAAGCCCCCTCCAGAACCAGTGGAGACTGTTATCCACTTGAGAGACTGTGGCTTTGCACTCCCCAGGATTGAATAGTGGGCAAACCACCCACTGTAAAGACTTGAGAGACTGTGGCTTTGCACTCCCCAGGATTGGACAGTGGGCAAACCACCCACTGTAAAGACTTGAGAGACTGTGGCTTTGCACTCCCCAGGATTGAACAGTGGGCAAACCACCCACTGTAAAGACTTGAGAGACTGTGGCTTTGCACTCCCCAGGATTGGACAGTGGGCAAACCACCCACTGTAAAGACTTGAGAGACTGTGGCTTTGCACTCCCCAGGATTGAACAGTGGGCATGGAGCCCCCTCATCCGGCTGAGGTGCCCCACCTTCCCTTCCCCCATAGGTGCCTGTTTTATTTCTATCTGATGCCCCAGCAGTGTTCTCTCCGTCTTGTTCGGGTATCTTGTATGGGCCTCGCCCATGACTTTTGGGCCCAGTGGTCCACGGACTATGATGGTGGAATACCTTGGACTTGTATTCTTGGTGTATATATTTGTTTATAGTGTAAATATCTTTATATATTGCTATATTTTTGATTACTGTATTTGACTATATTACAATCATTCGACTCATTTCCTTTTGTCCTTGCATTCTTCCAGGGGGGTTGGTGGGTGTAACTGTAATGTGTCATGATGTATTAGTTTGTGTGTTGTCATGGGTGAGGGTGGGAGTGGGGGTGTTGCGTGTGTGTGTCACTCTCTTTTCCCTCCCCCCTCCCCTGTGTCGTAGGTGCAGTACTCACCGTGGTCTTCGCCGCCGGCGTTCGTGCTCCTGGTAGAGGAGCAGGAAGATAAAGGCTGAAAGAATTTGAAGCTCGGGCTCCATGACGTCCTGGTTCCTCGTGGGGTGTGTAGAGGTGAGCGTTTTCCCTTCCAAGTCCTGTTTCCGCTGTGTTTTTGTTCATGGTGAATCCGCCCCAGAAAAGGTGACGGGTTGGACTGTTGTAATTCTGTGGGCGGTACATTGTCCTCCGGCTGTCTGTTGGCGGTTACCGCCGCAGTGTTTGTTTGTACCGCTGTGGCGGTCGGAGTGTTAAAGTGGCTGTCTATGTTGGCAGTTTCCGCCACGGTCGTAATTAAATTTTTTTACCCCGGCCTGTTGGCGGTTTTACCGCCGCTTTAACACCGACCGCCACGCTTGTAATGACCACCTAGCTCTAGAATCACTATCACTGACTTTGCTCATGTCATCTGGTTCCTTTTGTTTTCCTTCCTTCTGTTTCTTATCCTTTTTCTTTTCCTTCTCTCCCTCAACTGCTTCAGTTGTTAGGGTTGGATGTAGTCTATCTCCCTCTATCATGTCAGTCCTCTACTTTTTCTGTTCAGCATCCCATCTAGCATCCACATATCCACATAGGTGCACACAACTCTTCGGGTTCTACCCTGATATCTCTCTCTCTGGCATGCGCAACACGTTCCCCTACATTAAGTGCTTCATATTGTGTGGGTCTAGGAGACGGTTTCATTTTGTACAACAACCTCTTCAGATTTTCAATAATTCTCAAATTCAATGTTCCACATCATGGGAACCTCAATTCCCCGCATTTTCTGTGGTCTTGTGCCATTGACTAAGCCAAACACATGCATGGAGCCCTATGTTAATTGCCATATAATGACCTCGGGTATCTATGGGAGGTGCCTCTTCTTCCTCTCTACTAGCTATAAATTAGCATATCTTTTAAACAAATCTCACATAATTTTGAAACATTTCATTTTTTTCCCAATCAAATGTCAATATTCAGAATAGAATTTCGTTTTAAATAAAAAATGACGTTGCATCCACAATCTCTTGTTCTGCTGCAAAAAACAATCACAGCGCGACCCGTTATGATGTCTTCAGCCAGCAGCACCGCGGCAAACACACCAACCGACCTATATGAGCGCAGATCGCTGTGACGTCAATCTCGCTCCTCGCAGCAGTTCACCCTCCTTTACAATCTGCATGTACGCACTTTCTTCAAAATTACACATGTATAACAAAATACAATACAATAACATCAGACAACATTCAAGCCCCCAAACACCTCAAGCTAAACATGAACCGCTGCAATCTGCAACTCTATTGCTTCTCACAACTCAATCACCGATACAACTCTCTTCCGAATCTCCACAACTCTGCTGATCCTCTAAAATCTGGACCAGAGCACTAGGGACTGCGCTTTGGGGGCTAACTAAAATAGAAAACAGGGTTCTAGCTCTCCTCACTTCAGGATCCTAACCATCCTTGATAGTTAGCATTTGATCCAGTGCCTGTCCCATTCACTAATTTTCTAGGTCCAATTATTCTTTTTAGGAGTTTCAAGATGTGAGGAGAGACATATTAATACATGTAGCGGGCTGGGTTAGGGCCCCTGTTCTAGTTGTATGAGGGAAGGATTCGCGAGACACTGTATGCTGCTTAAGTGCTCTTTATTTGAAACGTTTCTGTGATTGTAGTTCTTGTTCTTCCCTTCGTGTCCATTTGCATTGTGTTTCTCCTCTCTCCCTTGTCTTCCTTTGTTCTTAATGGTGTTTCCTTTTCCCCTTCAGGTTCGTCCTCCTCAGAGAGGGCACCACGGATCAACTCGGCACTCCAGGGGACATAGAGGCGTGCTCCAGCCAAGACGGCGTCCGGAGACCCAGGAAAAACAGAAAAGTAGGTAAGTGGGGTTTCTAGGGTTCTCTCTTTCTGTGGGTTAGTAGTGGGGAGGGGATTTTTAGGGGTTTTGGTGCAGGTAGTGGGTGGAAACCGGGGTCTGTGTTTTGTTCTCCCCTCAAGCAAAAGAAACTCTCCAGGAAAAGGTGCTACAAACACCCATGCAAATCTGTGCTATTGTGATGAAGGATGGGGGTGGTATTATGACTCTCCCTGAGGAGGGGTCTTGTTTTTTTGTATATATGAATGTTCACTGTTTCATGCACTTCCCTCTCTGCCCTCACCAGGTTCCTCCCCCCCCCTGTTTTCCCCGTCCCACTCCTGTCCTTTCCCCAGAATGGGCTATACCGCACTCTAAAGCACGACCGTACCTGAGCTAGCTACGCCCCTCCAGGGACGTGGCCGGGTCGTTCGTGAGATGGTCGTAATATACTTTGTTCCTCCTCATAGGTTTCCTCACTTTGGTCCTCAGGTGGCTTGCTCCTCTCGCTCTCGTCCTCCTTCCTGCTTGCCGCCGTCTTCTCCTTTTCCTCCTCCTTTGACGGGCTCTGAACCCAGATATCCGGTTACGCACAGCGTCCCGGACGCTGTTACTCCTGTTCGTGCCACCGGGGTACGGCCCCTGCGGCCCGGGGTTGCAGTCTATGACCGGGAGCGAGGTGACCCGGTTACAATACAATTCAATCAATTACCAATCTAACCCATTCGGCCACACATTGAAGATCGGAATAAATGAGTCTCAAAAACATACTACATAAGTATGAAATCACCAAAGGCGAGTTAAAGCATTGAATCACCAAAGGCGAGTTAAAGTGTTGAATCAGATTAAATTGTACAAGCATAAGGCATACCAAAATCTCTGCAGCAGCAATACAAAAAATAAGAAAAAGCATTTGATGATCAGAGTCAAAGCTTTGATTTTTTTGCCTAACCACTGAATCTAAATGAATCAATCTATTCTAATAAAGCTAAGGGAAACCTAAGACTTCTCCATTTTATGAAAACAGAAAATGAATCAAAAGGGTCAGCATCTCAGAAACCTCAGAAAGAGTTCTGCTGAAGAGAGATGTGCATAGCCACGTCAGCCAAAGCAAACTAAAACAGGTCTGTACCCCTCTAAGGTGGTCAATCCGACTTTGGTGTTTTTTTACACAAATCGTCAAAGCCGCGGGCGCCAAAAGACCGCCAATGCTGGCGGTCTTTCAACTGCCATATTACAAGTACTGAAGGATTTCCGCCACAATTAGGGCGGAAATTCTTCAGCAGTCGTGCTGGCGGTCGGCGGTGCAGAGGCGATTCCACAGCCGTCACCGCCACTCCACAAGTGCGGTGTCCTGATGGCGGGGTGCTGCCGGCGGTGGAAGTACCTGTTCCCATTCCCTGGCAGACGACCTCCTCGCCTGACAAGGTAAGCCGATCATCTGACAGGGGAGGGGGGTGTTGTGTGTGCAAGTGGGTGTTGTCTGCATGTGTAAATGTAAGCGTGTATGAATGTATGTGTGTATGCGTGTGTGTATGCGTATATGAATGCTGTGTGTATGGGTGTATGTCTGCATGTGAGTGAAGGAGTGTATGCATGCGTGTGAGTGAATGTGTGTATGTAAGTGTTGGTGAATGAGTGTATGCGGGGTGCGTGTGGGTATGTTTTGTGTGCGTGTATGCGGGGAGGGTGGGGGTAGACGGTGCTGACATGGAGTGGTAGTAGGGGAGGGGTTGCTGACATGGAAGGGGGGGTGGGAGAGTATTGTAGTTGCAGGCGGGTTGGCGGAGTCATCTGCCAGCGAAAGGAAGGGAATTCCCTGTCACTGGCAGCCTTTCCGCCAGGGTTTTCGTGAAAGTGCTACCACCACGAAAACCCTGGCGGAAAGCTGACTCATTATACCGCCGGCAGTCTTCAGTGGACCGCCGGGTCAGAGATGCTGATCTCCGGCCCAAGGGTCTGACCGATATGGTGGTAGCAGCAGGGGTCTGGTGGTTTGGCAGAGGCCAAACACCCACACTCGTAATGTGGCTGTCTTCACCACTGGGCCGTTGGTGGTGAGACCGTCACCGCAGCCCTGATGGTCCTCAGACCGCCAGGGTCGAAATGACCACCTAAGTCTCTAAGGATCCCAGCTAGTCCAAGGATATAAGGAATCTGCCTGCCTCTAGCTAGCTAAACAGCACTTTATTCTCTGCAGAATTTTCATCAGCTGACGTCACTGGAAGCAACTTTCCATTGTCTGTGTGCAATTTAAATTGCAACTCTCATTAGCCTTTCATCTCTCAGATCAAGCATCAGGACAATGCTTGGATCACTCCTGTGTCCAGGAATCCAGAGGGGAGTTCTTCATGGCTCCTCGTTAACACTCCTCCTCCTTGGCAACCTGTCTTCCGATACACCTTTATCTAAGACTAGCAATAAGCTCTTCATTAATGGGAGACTATCACTTGTCCCTAAATTGTAGGGGGAAGCATTTGCCTTGTGTGTGTAGTGGGATACAGGACACCAGCCTGTAGTTTGGGTGAAGGCCAGTCTGGTGACGAGCAACCCCCACTCATTTTTCTTTGCAGACTAATCAGTGTTGTCTAGAAGGTTTTTTGCAGCCGCTGTAATAGCTAGGGGACCTTTTTGGCCCCCAGCAGTTCCCCCTCACTTTTCTGTAGCCAGTGTCAAAGCCTGGTTTCATGAGTGAGGTGATATATTTTCTATAGCAATGTAATACTCCAAACCCACCACTGCTCTTAGCTCCCTTCCCCATGTAATGTCCGACAGCACATCAGCATCATCTGAAACATTACAAAATATATTATTGTTTAATCCGATAGTTGCTGGAAAGAAAGCAAAACCACCTGGATATATCCTACGGGTGCCTTGTGTATGCTGAAACATCACCACCAGACAGACACATCATGCGGGCAAGAAAGTGCATCCAGCCAGCCAACTCATTAATACTGACACACATGCGGATCTCGACAAACTCCCTTAGCTTCTGACCACTCCTGACTGGCAAAGCCCGACATGCCAATTAAAAAAATAAATCCTCTGTACCCACAAACCACATTGAACCTCTCTCTACATGCACATTCCAGCCTGCATAAAAAGCAGAAACTCCGGAAAATGCTGATTCCAGCAGCAAGCAGCATCATCAGTGGCAGATGTTTCATACACTAATATCAGTATACTAACAAAACATTACAGAACATAATATAACAGGACATGAATAGCATAACAAATATAAAATAAAATAGCTGAGCATAAGATAAAGGAACATAAAACACAACATAAAGCACAGGTTAGCATCACATTACATAACAGGGCCAGTTTTTGGATCCGTCAGGTTAGTTATTACCATAATAATCATTATGTTCTTTTTACTTTCTTGCCACAAGAAAAACATCAGTCACACACAGATGTGAATCAGATGAGCAGGAAATACATTACACCATAACCTAACTCAGCAGTTGAACAAGCCTCAGTCTTTCTGGGTGTAAAATAGATCATATATTCAGATGGGAAGGAAAACAAGTTCTTGTTGTTTAAAAAAACTACCTGCAGCAAAGCAATGGCAATGCAGATATCTGCTTTAGTATTAGCTGGCATGCAGAGGAAAGCATAATGAAATACTTGAATGTGTGTAATAGGGTTAACATTTTCCACATTGTTCCACAGAATCACCAAGATGTTTTAGCAGATGAACACAAAGTGAAACTGAGTAACACATCTGTCCGAACAAGTCATCCCAGGGGTGATTTCTCAAGCATTTCTCAAGTTGTCTTGTCCTGGCTGGCTCACTTAAATACAGTTTGTTTGGGAGAGTTGGGAGACAGGGTCATCTACCACAAATGTTGCAGACTATCCTGTATGCCAAAGTATACATAACAGTGATCGGTGGAATGCTTTAATTAATCTCAGCCCCTGGTAATTACTCGAGCCCCATTGTAATCTATCACCATTCTGCACACCATGCTACCTCATTTTGGACCCAGCCATTTGCAAATCACTCTTGACCCTGTTCCAATGAGCACAGTCCAGCTTGAACCCTGTATGTCAAATCAATTAGGCAGCTTTATTTAGAGTTGGTTAAATTGCAATGCTTCCTCCAGTTGATACTCAGCTGGCATGGCCAGCAGAAACCTTAGAAAGATGTCCCTACTGATATTTTGGCCATCACCCAAAGTACCTCGGAATATATGCCTATTTAGGGTGGATGTTTAAAAGTATTTATTTTCTTTTTGGCACCAACAGCTTTGTGGTCTCAAAGAGGAAAGCAAAATATGACTCCTACATGCTGGGAGCAAACTTCATGTGTGTCATGTGTTCCAGTGACATTTATATTTTGTTTTTCAAAACAAACTGCCACGGTTGGAGTTTGTTTATGAGAAAGAAAAGCTTTGCTGAGAGGCAGCATTTAATGTGCTAACCACTCAGCAAACTTTGAGTGCCATGACGATCTCTGCCTGCTTGGCGGGGATATCTTTCTATCTATCTATAAATATCATATTCACTTAAAAAAACAAACGTTACAGGGATGTTATAGTTAGGTTCTGAATTTCCTCGCACAAAACCAGAGAAATCCAGCAATTGTAGTTAGAGTTATTTCAAGTAACTATAACTTGTGGCCTATGGTAACTACATCTTGCTCCCTCACCATGCACTGCTAATTACCCTAGATATTACAGCACTCATGGCAACTTTTATAATGTCAATAAAAATATTAATGAAACATTATAAGTTAACTTATTAAAGAAAAAATTGTGCATGGCAGGGCCGCGAGTTATAGTTATCTTGGGCCAGGAGTTATAGTTACTTGAAATAACTATAACCATAACTGCTGAATTCCTCTGTTTTCTTGTGAGTACATTCAGAACCTAACTATAACGCCCCTGTAAACTTTGTTTTATTTAAGTGAATATATATGAATATATATAAATATATATACATATATATATATATATATATATATATATATATATATATATATCTGTCAACAAAGGTTACTAAGTCCTTTCGCCACAGCGATCATGATAAAACATATCCAGTAGCCAGACACTTAAAGGAGTTCCACTCACAAAAAGTTAACTTATTGAAGTTTGTAGTTGTGAATAGAATTGCAATCAGTGAAAGAGGAGGCAATAGAACTTTACTGTTGAGAAGACTGGAATCGAAATGCATTATGCGGTTTAACACACTTTACCCTTAGGTCTTAATTTGGATGAAGAAATGGCAGTACATATAGGTGACAAGTATCGCCCATTCTGCCTTAAAACATGTATCGGTTTCTTTATGAGAAACACATATATATAATGATTTTTAGATATATTTTTAGAGACATTGTCCAAATACGTGATCCAACTGTTTGTCTGCAGTCTGATCTTTCAGTATGTTTTTAAATGTTTTAATGTCAGTTTTATATTTGTTTTCATCACAGTCACAGTGGTGGTGAAACATTGATGGACACATTAATTGAATTCCAAGCAGGATTACTACTGGATCGATGGAAGACAAAGGAGCTATTGTATCCTTTCATATGGTTAAATGACACATATGCACAGTAATCATAGTAATATGTACAATTACTGGCAAGTTTTTGTGAAACGATATGTGTAACAATTGTGTAGTGTGGCTGCAATCTTTTTCTTTCTTTTTTACATTTTCCATTTTAGATGAGAAATATATAATGGTGATGCTAAGATTGGGGTATAGAAGAACATTAGGTTCAATTCCCTTTGAGGAAACATCTAGCCCACTAGGACGTGATTGTAACACGAAGATATGTTGCTTGAATTGTCATCATCATTATTAATCAAAAGATAGCCACTCTAAGATGGCCACAATTGTTTTGCTTTTGCCTCGAGCATGAGTTTTGTAGTCCGTTTTTTTTTAATGTTAATTGGAGTTCAAGTATTGTAATGTAACTATAAACTGCCTTAGCGTTTGTTGCTCGAAATGGAGGAAATAATCTGCCCACTTGGGCATGATTACAATGTGAAGACATATTGTTTACATTGTTTAAGTTGCCACTGTTAGTATTAATTCACTAAAAGTAGCCATTTAAAGATGGGTGTAATTGTTGCGTTCCTGCTTCGAGTATAAGGCTTTGTAGTCTGCTTTCAATGTTAATTGGAGGTTGTAGCGCTGTAATATAAACAAGGAAACTTTGGGGGTGATTCTTACCTTGGCGGGCGGCGGAGGCCGCCCGCCAAAGTACCCCCGCCAGAACACCGCACCGCGGTCGTCAGACCGCTGCGGTGATTCTGGGATTTCCACTGGGCTGGCGGGCGACCGCCAAAAGGCTGCCCGCCAGCCCAGTGGAAATCAACCTTCCCACGAGGACGCCGGCTCTGAATGGAGCCGGCGGAGTGGGAAGGTGCGACGGGTGCTGTTGCACCCGTCGCGTATTTCAGTGTCTGCAAAGCAGACACTGAAATACAAAGTGGGGCCCTCTTATGGGGGCCCCTGCAGTGCCCATGCCATTGGCATGGGCACTGCAGGGGCCCCCAGGGGCCCCAAGACACCCCATACCGGGGTCAGAATGACTCCCTTGGTTTCCGAAACGCGTCATGTGTTGTGTATGCCATTAAAATATTCACTATAGCAATTTCCATGTGACTGGGACTTTTGTTTTACTCGGCAGAATACGGATTGCTAAGAGTGAGAAGAATTTGATTGAAACATATATGTATATATAGATATATATATATATATATATATATATATATATATATACATCCACTTAAAAACCAAAAGGTTCTGTGAGAAGGTGGTTCTGACCATATAATCCGCCCAGATGTTTTTCTTTTTGATCACCTGTTTTTGACATTTTACTATAGGGGAGTCTCATGGAAGACTCCTGTCTTGCACACCCCAGGAACTGCGTACAGTTACCCTAGCGCAGAAGGGACAATGCAGGATTGGGTAGTGACCTTGAATAGGCCTTATAATGTGTGTGCACATCTATAGGGAAAGTCAGTGTGCTTTACTGTCTTGGAGTATAGCGACAATCCAGGGTGCAGCACCAGTTCCATGGGGACCACAGACTCCAGAGTCACATCAACGCACACTGTAACCTGTGCAAAAAGAACAATTCTGTAAAGTCCAGAAGCATATCCGTACATCCTCTTGGTCATCCAGGAATGTCATATTTCTCTGGCTCAGCTCAGGATCAGAGCATAGGCCTTTTCTGCCCCTGCAGGGGTGGGTTAATTACTTTCTCTCCAGCTGAAGGAACAAAGGCCTAACCCACCAAAGGAAGCAATTAGTGCTTAAATCAGCTCTGAAGGAGGGAGGGATTGGGTGAATTGCTCTGCATCTGATGACTTCATTGATTAAGCATGTTTTTTGCAGCTACACAGGTTCTAGCTGAAAAAATCCCTGTCTCTACAATAGTTTCCAGTTATAGGAGGTAACTATGTCATCAACAAACATTTTAATGACATATCACAGTCCATTTGTTCATCCAAATCACCAAATACAAATTATGTTGTTGTACACTGCTGGCTAAGTGCCAGTATAATCACCTATTTGAGGGGACAACACAATATTACAATGTCCTTGAATGGGCTGCTATATTTTTCTAACATTTTGCAGAAGTGCACGGTTGACAATTGCACATCAATATTAATGTGTGTGCAACATAGAGCTCTATCCCATGTGAGCCCCTTCTAAGTTTAGTCATATTGTAGCCAGTAAGTACACCTTACCATATTTGAGTAGAAATAGTTCCAGAAAGTTGGTATTTTCTCATGCCATTGGTGTTGCAAAGTTTCACTCCATAGGTGTACATGCATTTCCTCATCAACATACAGACCTTCTAGCACCTTGGTCCACAATCTTATAATATATTTGCTCTCCAATCTGCCTAGCTGCAGTGTCCTGTCGCCTCCCTTCTCACTCTGTGGTATGTGCGCTATTCCATAATATCTCGTTGTCTTCCAATCCTCAGCGATTGTGACGGTATAGTGTTTTACAATTGCATAACTCATGTCCTTATATTTAACTACACATATATGTTCTAATTTTCTTTTCTTTAGAGGACATTTAGTACTTCCAACATATTTGAGCCCACATACACATTCAATGACGAAGACCACAACATTGGTATTACAGGTAATTTTGTATTCAATTGTTCTTTGTTTGCCTTTAGGGTCATTGATAGTTTTCATGTTTTTTTCCCATTTTGATACGCTTTGCACACATAGAAAGAGGAGGTAACAAGGAGTAAAAAAGGTATTCCTCCTTGTTATGCCCCAACTGGGGAGGTGTAGAATTGTAGTGCATTCCAAAGTCTACCAATAATGGTACATCTGGGAATACGCCAAAATCCATGAGTGGATGTGTAGGAACACCCATGCTCCACCCATGGAATACCTTCCCAGGGCACAGTAACGCAACACAGAGATTTGCGCTGCATTGCGTTACTCTAGGCTTATCAAGCCATGTACGGTGGCCTTCCGTGGCTTGATAAATCTAACATAATAGTTGCCGTACTGATGAGCCTTATTGTGTGGTCAAAGGGCGACACAATTCTTTATTAAATCTGCCCCAAAATGACTCAGAATGGGTATGAAGAAAGGAAACGTATAGGCCCTAGGAGTGGAGTGTTTAATTTGTTCATATTTATTCAAATGAAAATAACAAATTGCAAAGCTTTACATAAGGCAATCAACAAGGGCGTTGCGTAAATGCACAGATTACCTTAAACATGAGATCAGTAAATAAACTACTGCTCTTCCTTCATTCACCAGACGAACTCCTAGATCAGAGGAAGACTTGAAAATATGTTCTATAAATACCTTAAAGCCTTAGGTGGGATGGCGTATTAGCTAGGAATCCTGCAGCACACATAGCAAGAGGAAAATCCCTCAGTGGATTGTTTTTGTGTGGGAAGGTGTCCCTTCCTGCACAAAAACAATTCTGCTTGCAATGCAGACACCTTTGCACCATGGTGCATGGATACCTGCGTTGACGCTAGGCAGCACATAGTGCCTGTGCCCAGGGAAAAGACAGGAATGTGCCTTATTGTGTTAAATATGACACATTCCTGCCCTTTCCCTATCACGCAGCACAGCGCAACAAGGTGACTTGCTGCGCTGCGTGATTTTTATTATTATTATGCCCCCTGTAATATTTACATAGCAGGGTGCAAATGTATCCACTGTTTTAGAAAATGCATATTTACTAAATAATGTGTCTGTTTGTCATTGAAATATGTCTGGAGAGTTCCAGAATGCAGATCTGTCAACTAAAACAAAATTTTCACAGTGTGAGGAGGCAGGTGAGCCTCGTGCCCAGAAGTATCTAGGAGTCACTTTTGTCTCCTCCGCATCCCCAAGCCCCTCCTCCTCCACAAAAAAAGACTTGCTGAGGCTTAGTGCCATGTCCTGGAGTGTTTACCACACAGAGAACCACAACTGTTTGCTGATTGCCGAATGCTTCGCTACAGATGCTAACGCAGACCTCAGGCCTTTGCTCAGGTATGGGGGATGATGTCTTCCCAGGGGAACCTGAAGGGCAGAATTAGAGCTTAACATGCTGTGCTCTATCATAGCCTAGGTAGGAGTTAGTCTATCAACCGTAGTGACAATATGATAGCGTTATTTCTATGCTTCACTCTCCTCGTCACAATTTTAATACTGTCATGATGTGTCGTCCCGGTTATTGCAGGTCATGCTTTGCTACCTAAGATGCAGTTGTTTTATTAAAATCATTATTAAAACATATACTGCCTCTGTTCGTCATTTTTTATTTGAGACTAAGGTTACTGAGAGAAATGGATGAGACCTGAGTGACCACGGCTTCCCTGAGAAACCAATTATGTCATGCGCTCGGCTGCCCAGTCATCCCTGCCCTTGGGTGGAGGTGAGGCACTGCTAGTTGGGCGGAGCAAACCCCGGATTGGAGCAACAGGTGTCACCTGCAGTGGTTCAGACTCCGTCTCCCACACCGTGGGTGATTCTGCCGCTCAAAATCCAGTAGTCTCATTAGAATAATAGCTCAGTTTTCATTACACCATTGCTGGTTAATCCTCCTGTGTCAGAGTCGCACATTCCAGTAAGTGGATACATCTATTAACTGAAATATGATTTTTATCTTGCATGCATGTATTGCCAAGTTGGTGCACGTGGGCCCAGGACAGAGAGAAAGTAACTCCCCTCTCCACCCTGGGTATTTGAGAGGGACCAGAGACAGTGTATGGTGATGACATAACAGCCATGTGCCTGCCACATGATGCCATCATGTTAGGCACAAGCAGCAGGAACTTTCACTTTTCCTACTGTGTGTTGCGAAAGAGGGAGCATGTCAGCCTGCACTGCACCAACACAGGCAGGGGCGTAACATGGTGCCTCACAGCCCTCACACTGTGGTGTGTCCTCAGACTTTGCAGTCATGGAGGGTGCCTCTTACTCACCTCTTCAGAGGCAGTGCATTAGAGCAAACAATGAACAGTAAATGCTGCCACCTGGCTGAAGTTTACTCTGTGGAACATTGTAGGGGGCGAGCAAAGGTGCAACAATGTTCATTAACTGTTATATGGAGGCCCTGTAAAAGGACTCTTTTTTCAGTCCATGAGCAGATCAAGGGTGTGGGGGGAATGTGAAACACAGGGCTGAAACATGCATGTAGAGATAAATGGGAGAGAATAAAGCAAAGATGAGATAAGAAACAGCATACTGAAAGATGGAGGGTTTGGAGAGAGAAGAAAAGACAGAACAAAGAAGAGACACACAGAAAGAAAGTGATAGGAGGAGAAAAAGGTGAAAAAATAAGCAGAAAGAGGAGAAAAGTAAGAGAACATAGGTGAGAAAGGAGAAATCATTTGGGTAAGAAAAAAGAGAAGAGATTACGAACACACCCCAGACTGACCAGTGTGTTAGAGAGAAAATGTATAAAAACAGCTAATTTTGTGTGCGAAAGAGAGTGGGAGCAAGAATTACAAATATAGCATAATTAAGAGTATGACAAACAAGTGAGAGAGGTAAGAGGACTAGAAGAAAAGAGAAGAAACAACAGAGCAACAGGTGTGTTTATGGAAACAAGAGGTGATAAAAAGAGACAGCTTGGGAGAGGGAGTTGTGCAATGCAGGGCCCCACGCTCCAGCCTCTCACGTCCTGGCAGCGGCATCCAAGGAACCTGCCAAATATGTGTTTGAAAGAGCTTTCAGCAGCCTGGCAGACCAAGTTCAGCCTAAGGAAGTGTGGAGGAGTTGTGAGCTCGGGAGCCCAACAGAGTTCATTTGAAGTCATACGTTGATAAAATTCCGATCTCCTGAGTGATGTGTGTGGCTGATCTACCTCTGCACATAACCACGCACCCAAATGTGTTGACCTACCACTGTGTATGGTATGTTATGTTATGTTAACTGTATTTGTATAGCGCGTGGCTACCAAGAGGACTCCCAGCGCTGGACCAGTAACCATAGACTAAGCAAAAAGGCAGCTGATCTTAGAACAACCAAGTCTTAAGAGCTTTACGAAAATCCAATTCATGGTTCATTAGTCTAATCCTAAAAGGGAGGGAATTCCACAGTTTGGAGCCCAGGTATGTCATCGTAGAGCCACCCCATCTAGTTTTTTTTAATTTAGGAATTGTTGCAAGAGAGGCAATTGCGGGCCTCAGGTCTCTGGTGGGCTTATAAAATGTCACTAAAGTCTTTAGCAAAGGGGCGCCCCTATTGTGTAATGATCTGTGGATCACGCACAAAGTTTTTAATTTAATACGTTGTTCCACTGGAGGCCAGTGGAGCAATGCATGGGATGGTTTTGCTGTGGCATGCCTTGGAATGTCTAATAGAAGGTGTGCTGCAGCATTCTGGACTACCTGCAGTTTCCTTGTTACATATTTGGGTGAACCAAGGGATAGACCGTTGCCATAATCTAAATGAGACAAAATAATTGCTTGAACAATAAGCCTTTTAGCAAGCGGAGGAAGTATTCCCAATACCTTCCTTAATAATCTCAGAAGTCCGTAACAGGTGGCAGAGACTTTCTTCGCGTGATGTTCCAACTTAAGAAGGGGGTCCAACCAGATTCCTAGACTTTTAATGTGTTTCTTGGAGGGAGGCAATTCCTTAATAACACTGGGAGGGAGAAAGTTTGCACCAGGGCCAGGATATTGGCCCAGGATCAATAGTTCAGTTTTGTCCCCATTAAGTTGGAGCATACTATTCTTCATCCAACCGGAAACTGCCTGTAGGCATGAGGCTAAAGAGTTTCCTTCCGATCCTGTGTTTGTGGAAAATGAAACCACCAACTGCGTATCACCTGCATATGAGACAAGTGTCAGTCCAAAGGATTCCACCAACTCTGCCAAGGGGGCCATATATATGTTAAACAATGTTGGGCTAGGCAAAGAGCCCCGTGGTACCCCACAACTCCAGTGGAGCTTTTCTGAGAAGTGGGAACGGTCAAGGACCTGAAAAGTTCTATCTTCAAGGAAAGATAAAAGCCAACTAAGTGCTAAGCCCTTGATACCAGAATTATACATCCTAAGGCCCAGAACACGATGGTCTACTGTGTCAAAAGCGGCACTCAAATCAAGGAGTATCACCGCTGTTGTGTGTTCTTGATCCATCCATTTTCTTGCCTCTTCCATGACCGCTATAAGTGCTGATTCGGTGCTAAGGAAAGGCCTAAACCCTGTTGGGTGGAATGAAGGATGTTATTGTCTTCCAAAAACCTGGACAGCTGTAAATTAACACATTTATCAAGAATCTTAGATATGGCGGGGAGCAGAGAAATAGGCCTATAGTTTTTAAGCTCAGAGGGGTCCAGATTTGGTTTCTTTAACAAGGACTTAACTATCGCATGTTTCCAGGGATTAGGAACAAGGCCCTTAGACAGCGAGGAGTTCAGAAGTTCTGTCAAAACCGGAACGATGACAGAAGACCCAAGGGCCAGCACTGAGGTAGAGGCCGGATCCAATGGGGAGCCTGACTTCAAAGATGCAAGAAGAGAGGCAGCCTGGGCCTGCGAAAGAAAAGAAAAATTGGATAGGATGGGCATATTATTAGAAAGATGTTTAGCCTGGGCTTCCGCCTTGCCTCACTCCTGGACAAGTTCAAATAGATTTTGCAAATGTTCTGTTGGAAAAATCTCGCCAATTGGTTATTATGGTTCACCGAGGCTTCAGTTAAGTCAATATTAGTTGGAAAATGTAAAATTTCATTGAACACTTGGAAAACCTCTTTCGGGGAGCCAGAAACTTGTTCAATTCTGCTGGAATAGTATATACCTTGTGCTATTTGTATTTTGGTGTGGTAGGACCTAATAGACCTCCTGTATTCCACCCTTGCTGCAGGGTCATAAGATTTTCTGAATTTTCTTTCTAGGACTCTGCAGTGTCTTTTAAAGTGAAGTAAGTGTGGGGTAAACCATTGGGCACCTACTCTCCGACGTGCTCCGGGTGAGGTCCTGTGGGGAAGTAAAGAGTCTAAGGAGTCAGTGATCCAGTTGTTGAAATTATTAGTCCCTATATCATTTATGTTAAGAAAGTTAGGTCTGCAACTTTCCAAGGTCCTAACCCAGTCATCGAAGCTCAATTTGTGCCATTGCCTACCAGACTGCGATAAGGGCTGGGATGGCCTCCTAATAGTTGGTGTGTCTAATTTTAAAGAAATTAAGAAATGGAAGGGGTGGCCCTGAGGACACGGCTTCAAGGTTACTAAAAACTAGATCAATTGTGTGTCCCTTGTCATGCGTAGGGCCACCCACCAGTTGCGCTAAGCTAAGGGCTTCCATGTCAGCCAACAGACGACTGGCAGCTGCCAGCTCTTTATTGTCTACATGAATGTTAAACTCACCTAAAATGGTGAGGTTGGGTTTGTTACATATCAAGTCAGCTAATTGATCTGAAAGGGAGTTCAGAAACTTGTCCGGGGAGCCTGGGGGCTAGTATAGCAAGACTCCTGAAAAAGTGAAGTGCGGATTCAGGGTCAGTGAAAAGAGCATACTCTCATAATCCATTAGCTGAAGGGGGAGGAATGTCAACTTATTACCTATTCTATGAAAGGTTGCAATGCCTCCTCCTCTTGCGGTAGGTCTATCCACTCTGGCTATTACATATCCAGGGGGTAGTGCCAGAGCAATATCAGGTCCTGAGGCATCATGCAACCATGTCTCTATGAGAAACAGGGCTGTAGGTGCCACTTCACTGAGCAACAGGTTGATATATAATTTGTGCGCTGGTAAAGACCGGCAATTTATCAGCAAAAAGGATGCATGAGAATTAATGTTGAGGGGGGACTCAGATTTTAAAGTTGGGGGGCCCACCTGCATGCTGGACAAAACCATGTGCCATTGCTCGAAAATGGGCAAAATTGGCAGGCGTCGGATGTAGTCGGTCTAAGGGAGAACAAGGCTTCGGAGGAGTAGGCAATTGCCATTCTTGAGACCGGAACAGGGGGACTAGCCCCTTGCCCGTTCTGGCGCGGACGGGCGCAGACGGGCTTGCCTTTGGCACGCCAGCGGTGCACCTGCTGCACGCTTCTGCGCGCTAGCAGCATCATGCTTTATATCAGGTCTGAGATTGTATTCTCGGACAGCTAGAATGCTGACCCTACAAAAATGGCGGACATCGGATATGCCGACGGTCAAGAGTAAAAATGGCGGCCGCTAGTGGTCCGACCTCCAGCACAGCAAATACACAATAATTCAAAAGTGAAGGAGGGAGGGAATGAGGAGAAAGGTGGAAGCCCCTAATCCGGGAAGTCCCTAGGCAGCTAAAAAGGCCACTGAACACGGGCCAGGTAAGTTTCTAAGAGCACAGTAACACCACAATAACTAAAACTGTTAAAACACAGAGCTAATTAAAATGACTAAATATTTAAAATATTCAAATTAACAAGCGTCTCAAGCACTTGAAATGTAAAAAGAAGTCGCCGCCAAGACCAACCTAGTCCTGTTGGTAACTGCTGCATGCCCGCAGCATCACGCTTTATATCAGGTCTACAGAGCCCCTCTATGTGTGGAACAGGGAGAATACAAGAATCACCCCTGGGTGTGGTGTTACCTCTGTCCATAGACCATCTATTTGTGCAGCTGATCTCTGCTTGTGCACAAACCACTTTAATTATAAAGCATAGTTGGCTTTATCTACAAGCCACCCACAATGTGTGGAGCTACCCCAGTCTAAAGAGCTCCTTTATGTGGTTATATACGGAACTAGCAAAGTCTACAGACCAACTCTTGGTATGGAGCTGATCTACCCCGTTCAGAGGACTTCCCTGTATGTGTGGAGCTACAACCATCCACAACCTACTCTTAGGTGTAGAGCTGAACAACCCCTGACAATAGAACCCTCTTCCTTTGCACAGAGCTACAAATGGCCACAAACCACTGTGGAGTTGGTCTACCTCTGTCAACATACCACCTAGTCGTGCAATGCAAAGCAGGCAGTATCCACAATCCACAAACCACCACCACTATCTGTGGAACTATCACAGCCTACAGACCCCCATTATGTTTAGAAGTAATGTAGTCCATAAACTGCTTGTGGTTGCTGAGTTGATCTATTCCTGTTCATAGACCTTCTATATCCGCATGCAGCTGCCAGACCACACTTTGGTGTGAAGCAGCTCTTCCACTGTCTGCACAAATGTTCTCTGTGTAAAGCACAGCTGACACTATCAATAGCCCTCACAGTGTGGACCTAGCACAATCTACAGATCTCCTTTACATTAGGGACAAATTCAGTCCAGAGACAGGCTACACGCCCTTTCTATTTTCTGACCTACCACTGCCCACAGACCCATCTATGGTTGGAGCTTTCCACAGACTACTCCTGGGTGTAAAGCTCATCAGCTCCTGTTCATAGATCTCTCCCCAATATATGTGAAGTTATTACTGTTACAGACCACCTTTCACAACTCTATCCTGATCTGCTGCGTG
This sequence comes from Pleurodeles waltl, assembly GCF_031143425.1. Classification (NCBI taxonomy): domain Eukaryota; kingdom Metazoa; phylum Chordata; class Amphibia; order Caudata; family Salamandridae; genus Pleurodeles; species Pleurodeles waltl. Next base: position 27,673,642 of record NC_090441.1, read on the forward strand.
CAGTGCTATCCCAGTGATCAAACATTATCTAGCTATCATGACGTATCCCTGTTCCAAGCTCCATCATGTACTACTATTCAAATATTGACACATCTGCAGAGCTCTTGAAATACATTTTTATCCAAACTTTCACTGGCTCTGCTGTTGCTATGTTAAAACACTCACAATGCACCTCTATCTTGAGTTGCTTCCTGCAGTGGTATCCAAGAGAGATGCACCAAGGTCCCACAAGGTGTTCCTGTCCTCACTGCTATGCCAGGACTGATCCGCCTGTTGGTTGCCTCACTGCTACGTATAGGGCCTAGTAAATAATGCAGAAATGAGATACCTCACACTGGTGTTAACATCATGGGCCCAACATCAAGTGGTCTCTTGTCCCTTTATTTATACCCTTGGCCGTGTCCGGCTGTGGTGCATGCGATGCATGCACGTTCCCACTAGGGTCAAATGTCCTTCCAAGTGAGTTGGGTGGCTCACTATATTTCCTTCAACTTCAGTTCAGTGCATGCATCATTTCGAAATTGACATTTCTGACCGCTGTTTCCTCCCTTTAGCATGCAGTTACCACTGTGCTGTTTACTGCTGTGACAACCTACGGTCCAGATTCAAAGGGAGTATGAAATTTGCACCCTGGGAGTGGTCCTTTGTTAGCACTCTGTCACTTGGCTGGTCTCTTAAAGACTGATCACTTTTGGGCCCGCCCCTCGGCTTACCAGTTCCAGGTACTCTTCTGTTGGGTAGTGTCCATCTCTTGGTGAATCCTTTTCAAGCACAGGGTGCCCTGATAGAACGTTTGAGGGTTTCCTCAATCCCTGTTGATATATGGCCTTGAATTAGTATTGTTGCAGTTGTATGGCCCAACATTCAGTTTAGGTTGGTGGGTGTGGGGCTGTTCCTCTGACTAGAGGTGGCAGAGCTTGGCAGTAGTGATTACCCAGAATGATTGTCTGCACAGAGAGAGATGAAAATGTCCACAGTCCCAGTGATGGTTCAGGCTTCCCTCTCAATCTGGGCATCCCTTGCTACAGTAAGTGTGAGGGCCTACTGACCAAAGCGAGGGGTGCCCAATACCTCAGTTCTACTACTTGGGTTAGCACTGCTCCAAGGCTGTCAGGGCTTGAATCCACCACAAGTTTTGTTGTTTTGTCTGGGTCAAAGTAAGCCATGATGGCCTGTAGTACTTCTTTGATCTTTCCGAATGACCTGGCCTCCTTGGCCCACCCCCTCCTTTGGGTGTCTGCTCTTGTGAGGGATCTGAGCAGTTCCACAAGGGTTGTGAGGTTGGGGATGTGTCAGCAGCCATAGTTGGTGGCCATGCAGAGGAAGCTGCAGACTTCTGTGATATTGTTGGAGGCAGGTGCTTGTTGAATTGCTTGACATTTGCGAGAGTGTACTTGGATGCATTCTTTAATGGAGTCTGTCGTAGTTTGACTCTTGCGCTAGGAAAGACTGCTGGTTTAGGGATGACAGCACGTTTGTATGTAGGTGACTAGGCCAATCCTACAACAAGTCACAAGTGTTGGCCCAACCCTCCCGGGTCACAAGCAGTACCTCACCAAAACCCAAACAGTAAAAGGTGATTTGTGGCAGCCTTTACGCATGGACTCAAGAGTGCGACATCTCAGGGAGGTCGTGGTTAAACGGAAATTACCCTTTTCTCACATGAGCAACGTGTCTCAGTCATACACAGGCAATGAAAGAGATGCTGTAAAGTTTTCCGTGCTTTTCTGTGAAACACTGGACATGGAGGCAGCCGCCATGGACAAATAGAAGGAGGAACCACCTGACTACCTTCTGGCCTGAAGACTCTGACTTACCCAGGACCTGTGGCTCACACCTGAGGACCTGAGAATATGGTCCCCTTCCACCCCCTGAGGAACAGTTGGGGAAAAAACTGGCAAGGAGAAGGAGAGGCCCATAGGCAAACAAGGTGAAAGGCTGGCACAGGGAGCCAGTAAAACCTGCCCTCTACAAAGTGTGTTGGTTTGCAGGCCAGGAGACCTGCTGAAAAAGCAAAATGAGCCTCAGATCATCAAAGTCGGCCCAACAGAGCCAGAGTTATGGCTGTTTAAAGTTTTGGTGAATTTAACCTTTTGTCCAGCACCAGCGGCAAAGCGTGTAGTGCTCCGCGGCTGTTTTCAGCTGTGCCCCAGAGGTATGTCAGGACCCCAGGGCTGCCCTGAGAAGCAAGAAACCGAACAGGGGAAGCTCTCTTTCACTTTCTCCCAAAGAAGAGAAGGGGACCAGAACCCCATCCCTGGGCTCGAGGAGAAATCTGCCTCGGGGAAGTGCTGTCATACTCCCTGTTTCCTAAGTGGGGACTGAGGACCCCATTCCTTGGCCCCAGAAAGAAGACAGAGGCACTCCCTGTGAGAAGCCAAAAGGGCCCAGGACAGCATCCCTTGGACCTGAGAAAACAATGGGCACAAGGGAGTGCTGTTGCTCTCCCCCTGCGAAGGAGAAGAGGGGCTCGGGATCCAATCCCTGGCCCTGAGATGCCCACACCAGAGCGCCATGGACAGCAGAACAAGAGGCTTCTTCCTGCAATCGCAGGCAGACCAGAGCGAAGCACCAGCTCCTGCGGCATCATGCTTGTTTGCTGGGCATGCAGGAAGCCAGCGAGAGCAGCCAGGGGTGGGCTCCACGAACGGCTCTCCACCTGAGGAAAGCTGCGTGTGGGGTGTATGGGCGGGACAGGGCTCCCCAACGAACACAAAACTGTGGCCTGAGGCTGCAGGAACAAAAACCAGAAGAAAGGAAACATCAGAGTGGCTGAGAGCTGCTGTTCAAGTATTCATGGAGCCAGCACGAGGAGAAGCTAAAATGCCTTGCAGGGTTTGTCCGCATATAGTTAAATAGAAAACACTTGTTTTGAGCTTTTGGTGACCCAACGAAAACTGGGTCAACACCAAAATGATACTAGAGCGTGGGGGAAACTGCAGGTTAGGGCATCTTCCCAACAAAAGGAATTAACAGGGTCCCCACTCTATCTTGAGGGGGACTCAAGAGAATAACCTCTCTACAGCTGGGAGTGCGGTCTCCTCTAGGGGCAGAGATTATGGCTGCAACCCTGGTGGCCTGAAGTGGTGTAGTATGAGTTTTTATGTTGGTCATAGCACATTTGTTTTCATAAAAATTATGTCCTTTGGGGACTGTGTTAAATGGGCAGTATATTATGCTGAGTTATTTTATGTTGAACATGATTCAACACTGCTAACACCTCCTAGGAGTGAAAGTCTATAATTACATAGGGCTTTAATTATAAAGGGGATGCCCTTTAGGGGCTGTGGCTAAATTGTGTATTTCATGCATAAGAGTAATCTAGCAAGCACAAATCATTCCAACATGCCTATGCATTATTCTTGCACATGCCTTATTTAAATAATGAGATTGACAGCCACTCGAGATTGAAGTATATACGATTTATTGCCAATATTATGTGCTCTCACCCTAAGTTATACTCAAGTATTGCATTTGAACACAAGTGAATGTTTTTGACGTGATTTGTTGGTCTCAAGGTCTCAATCTCCCCTTGGGAGGGACAAGAATGAATATGCAATGTCACCCTGACACATTTACATCAGCTTGTATATATTTGCCGAGTACTGAGTAGTGTGGACTATAATTAATTGAGTGTTATTATTGTGTATCTGTGAATGGTGATGACTAGCCCACACCACCGTCCTTGAGTAGGCCTTATACTCTACAGGCTCTACAATGGGGTGTTTGGTTCCCAGTGAATGTGGATCCATTACTTGTGCAGGCCACACAACTAATGACCCATTTTTTTACTATACATATATTTTTGTTTTTTACTTAAAAAAACAGAAGCCCAGGAACGTTATAGTTAGGCTCACAATTTAAACGTATGAACACATCAAAATGAATCTGTTATAATTAGAGTTAACTGCAGTAATCCTAAGGTAGCCATAACATGTGCCCCTTAAACCTCTGTTTTTTAAGAGAATTTGTATTTTTATAATTCTGTTTCCTAACTATAACGTCCCTGTAACCTTTGTTTTTTTCATTGAATTTCTCTGTTTTTTTTAATGTAAAGTAATTTTCATTACTATACGTCAATCCAACCGCCGCTGCGCACAGGCTTTGGCCATGCGTGGCAAGCAGTTGGCCGCAGGGCCTGGTCGCAGCCAAACCCTATAATCACGCAACCCTGCGACATGCACAGCCTTTGGATGTCTGCAGCAGAGCTTGGCTGCAGGGCCTGGCCTGTGGTCAGGCCCTGTGGCCAAGCCCCTACAACCAACTCAACCTGCGGTGCGAACGACCTATTGCCATGCGTCGCAGGGGTTTCCAAGGGCCTGGCCTGTGGCTAGGCTCTGTGGCCAACCACTATAACTAGCCAATTCTGTGCTGGCAGGCCATGTGGCCAAGCCCCTGTAACCACCCCAACCCTGCACCACATACAACCTTCAGCTGTGCGTGGCAGGGGTCGGTCACAGGGTTAGCCTGCTGTCAGTCCCTGCAGTCAAAACCCCTAACCACACAACCCCATGCTGCTCACAGCCTTTGGCCATGTACAGCAGGATTTGGGTGTAGGTCTGCATGACCCCCCTCACCTGGTCGATTTTGGCCCCTGGGATCGTATCCCCAAGGGCCTGGCCTTCTAAATGTTTTGGGGGGGATTTAGGAGGAGGCACGCAGCCCCCCTTCCTGGCCGATTTTGACCCCAGGGACCCCATTTCCCAGGGTCCAACATTAATATATCTATTTTTTGGGGGGGTGGAGGTTCACATGACCCCCCGCATGTGATTTAAGAATTGTACCCCAGGGAGGTGGTGGTGCCTGAGGCTGGAGCAGAGACTGGGCAGCCCCCCTTATGTCATTACAGAATTGTGCCCTGAGGAGATAGCAGTTACAGGGGCTGTGGCAGGGGCCAGGAGTGCCCCCCACATTTCATTAAAGAATTGTGCCCCGGGAGGTGGCACTACCTGGGGCTGTGGGGGGGGCTGGGCAGCCCCCCACATTTCCTTCAGATTTCTGCCCCGGTGAGGTGACAGTCCCAGGGGCTGCGCCAGGGGCAGGCGCCCTCTCCCCTCCCCTCCTTTCCTTAAACTTTTTGCCCCGGTAAGGTGGCGGTCCATGGGGCCACACATTTCCTGAAACTTTCTGCCCCAGGGAAGTGGAGGTCCCTGGGACTGCAGCAGGGGCTGGGCACCCCACCCCATTTCATAAAACATTAGCCCCAGGGAGGTGGCAGTCCCAGAGCTTGCATTTAAAATTTCAATGCCCGAAGACCTGGCACACCCAGGAGCTGCATTTACACAGGTGCAGGAGACTGCGCTTGTCTTTTTAATTTTTTTTTGAGCAGATCCGCTGCATCTCCTGCCCAAAATGCGAGAGCTAAGGGGCCATGCACTGCTAATTACCCAACATATTAAGGCACTCATGCCATTTTTCATAACATCATTGATACTATCAATGTCAAATTTGCAGTAAACTTTTTGATGAAAAAACTGTGCCTGGCGAGTGTGCAAATTATAGTTACCTTGGGGTACGAGTTATAGTTACTTGAGGTAACTGTGACTATAACTGGTGAATTTCTATGGTTTTGTGTGTTTAAAATGTGAGCCTAAGTATAGTGTCCTTGTAACCTTTGTTTTTTTAAGTGAATATTTATATATATATATATATATATATATATATATATATATATATATATATATATATACATGACATAAAAATTTAGAAAACTGCCACACACCAGTCTTCTTGTAAAATTCACGATCCTTTAGTCTTCACAGCAAACACCAACGTGTTTTGACTAAACAGAGTCTTGGTCACGGTCAGTGAGTCCTTTCTCAGTTTACATTATATACACAGCCCGTCCTGCCCATTAGGAGGCATTCTGGGAAATTAAGACAACACAAAACAAAGTGACATTTGAAACCATAATGTTTCTGGTGACTTCATTGACAAGGCATGTTTTGATTGCAGCTACACAGTTTCTAGCTGAAAATAAACCCTATCTCTACAATAGTTTCCAGTTGTAGGCAGCAATTATGTCATCAATTAACATTTTATTGACAGATCACAGTTCATTTGTTCATCCTAATCTTCAAATACAATATGTGTTTTTCTACACTGCTGGCCTAGTGTCAGTTTAATCACTTATCTCAGGGGACAACACAATATTACAATGTTGTTGCATGGGCTGCTATATTTTTCTAACACTTTGCAGAAGTAAACGGTTGACAGTTGCGCATCAGTATTAATGTGTGTGCAACATAGAGCTCTTTCCCATGTGAGCCCCTTCTACGTTTAGTCATATTACAGCCAGTAAGTACACCTTACCATATTTGAGTAGAAATAGTTACAGAAAGTTGATATTTTCCCATGCCATTTGTGTGACAAAGTTTCACTCTACAGGTGTACATGCATTTCCTCACCAACATTCAGACCTTCTAGTACCTTGGTCCGCAATCTTATAATATATTTGCTCTCCAATTTGCCCAGTTGCAGTGCCCTGTCGCCTCCCTTCTCACTCTGTGGTATGTGCGCTATTCCATAATACCTCGTTGTCCTCCAATCCTCATCCTGTGTGAGGGTATTGTGTTTTGCAATTGCATAACTCATGTCCTTATATTTAACTACACATATATGTTCTCATTTTCTTTTCTTTAGAGGACATGTCGTACTTCCAACATATTTGAGATCACATACACATTCAATGACGTAGGCCACAACATTAGTATCACAGGTAATTTTGTATTCAATTGGTATTTGTTTGCATAGAGGGACACTGACAGTTTTCATGTTTTTTCCAATTTTGGACGCTTTGCACACATAGAAATAGGAAGTAACGAGGAGAAATAAAGATATTTCCCCTTGTTGAGTGTCACCTGGGGAGGCTTAGAATTTTAGTGCATTTCCAGGTCTACCAGTAATGGTACATCTTGGAATACGCCAAAATCCATGAGTGGATGCGTGAGAACACCCATGCTCCACCCATGGAATACCTTCTATGGCAGAGTAACGCAACACAGAGATTTGTGCTGCATTGCGTTATTCTTGGTTTACCAAGCCATGCATGGTGGCTTTCCATGGCTTGATTGTGTGGTGAAAGGGCGACACAATTTGTTAATAAATCTGCCCCAAAGTGACTCAGAATGTGTATGAAGAAAGGAAACGTATAGGCCCTTGGAGTGGACTGTTTAATTTGTTCATATTTATTCAAATGAAAAAAAACGCATTACAAAGCTTTACATAATGCAATCAATAAGTGCTTTGCGTAAATGTACAGAACACCTTCAACGTGGGATCAGTAAATAAATCACTACTCTTCCTTCATGCATCAGACAAACTCCTAGATCCGGCGGAAGACTGGGAAATATGTTTTATAAATACCTTAAAGCCTTAGGTGGGGTGGCGTATTAGCTAGGCATCCTGCAGCACACATAGCAAGAGGAAAATGCCTCAGTGGATTGTTTTTGTGCGGGAAGGTGTCCCTTCCTGCACAAAAGCAATCCTGCTTGCAATGCAGACACCCTTGCCCCATGGTGCATGGGTGCCTGCGTTGGTGCTAGGCAGCACAGTCTGCCCGAGCTCAGAGAAAAGAAAGGAATGTGCCTTATTATAATAAATATGGCACATTCCTGCCCTTTCCCTATCACGCAGCGCAGCGCAAGAAGGTGACTTGCTGGGCTGCGTGATTTTTTCATTATTATGCCCCCCTATCTCACAATGCTGGATGTAATATTTACATAGCAGGGTGCAAAAGTACCACTGTTTTAGAAAACACATATTTACTAAATAATGCAAATCTGTCAACTAAAACAACATTTTCATAGTGTGAGGAGGCGGGTGAGCCGCGTGCCCAGAAGTACCTAGGAGTCACTTTCGTCTCCTCCGCATCCACAAGCCCCTCCTTCTCCAATTTTTTTTTACTTGCTGAGGCTTGGTGACACGTCCTGCAGTGTTTTCCACACTCCTTAAAGCACATTGGCAGTTGAAAGTAACCGAAGATGAGGTGGGAATCCCCTGTTTACAGTGGTTGTCAGCTTGTTGTCACTGCCACCCTGTGATAGGGAGCTGATATTGTGTGTCACAGGATGGAATCGTGTTAGTTGGCAGGTCTGAGAATGCATTAAAGGCACGCGCTACTCTGCTCAAGGCATTTGAATCTTTTGTTATTCAAAGGATAATAATATACATTTCTATTTAGAAATTGCTCTAATTCCTTCCTGCCTCGTAGGCAGCTCCTTGATGGACACAGACCAGGGCTAAACAGCCCACAAGATTCAGTTCTTGCTGAATCCTTACTGCATACATGTTAACATTGCAGAACTAGAAAGAGGGACATTTTGAAAAGATAATTGGGGGTATCTATTTTCCCCATTGACTTCTATTGAACCAGAGGCAATTTCAGAAGGGAGACAGCTAAAAAATGTTGTCTTTGAAGTTCAACAGTCTCCCTCGTGAATCGGGTCTGTTGTCATGTATGAGGCATCAACATTTCATTTTTGGCAGTATTACATAACGCGAACTGGTACACGTTTTTCTCCCATAGCATTTGCTGGTATCCACATGATGTTTTAGAGCTGGGGCCTGTGACACAAACCTACATCCCAACTAGTACAGCAGAGAGACCGGCCTTGCAAGTGTGCTGCTGCAAGATCGGATATCAGATCAATGGCAAAATATATTTTGTTTTTCCCTTACCTGGCCAGAGCACAAAGTCAACACTTTGGCAGGTAGAGAGGGTGACAAAGGGGTTGTGCAAGAACTCAAGCTGTCGTGCCTGACACAGGTAGATCATCTTCTGGAAAGAAAGATTTATTCATGCAGGAAACAGAAGGCGGGATATTAGTCTTGGAATCCATAGTCTCCCGCCTGAATCGTGAATATTGGCATGCATGTTACTGAGGGGGAGGGCAGTGTTTCTCTTTTCCACTTTGGTCATTCATTGCCTCGTCACAAGTGAATTGCTGTGCCTGGGTTACACGAAGGTTTGTGTTCCATTGGGTGTGCAAAAATTTCCAATCATGCCTCAATGGTTAACAGTGGCGTAACAAAAGCCCCGCAGCCCGGGGGTGCATTGGAGCCCTGTGCTCCAGGGGGCCTCCGGGCACAGTACACTGGCCTGAGACCTCCTGAGTGAGTCGAGAGAGGAGCCCCTTCCACGTACTGCGCAGGAGTGGGGCTCAGGTTTCATTACGCCATTGCGGGTTAATCCTCCTGTGTCAGAGTCGCTATTGGGCACATTCCAGTAAGTGGATACATCTATCAACTGAAATATTATTTTGATCTTGCATGCATGTGATGCCAAGTTGGTGCACGTGGGCCAGGACAGAGAGAAAGTAACTGCCCGCTCCACCCTGGGTTTTTGAGAGGGACCAGGGACAGTGTAGGATGATGACATGACAGTCGTGTGCCTGCCACATGATGCCATCATGTTAGGCACAAGCAGCAGGAAATTTCACTTTTCCTACTGTGTGTTGGGAAGGAGGGAGCATGTCAGCCTGCACTGCGCCAACACAGGCAGGGGCGTAACATGGTGCCCCGCAGCCCTCACACTGTGGGGTGTCCCCATGCTTTGCGGTCATGGAGGGTGCCTCTTACTCACCAATTCAGAGTCAGTACATTAGAGCAAACAGTGAACAGTGAATGCTGCCGCCTGGCGGAAGTCTACTCTGTGGAACTTTGTAGGGGGCGAGCAAAGTTGCAACAATGTTGATTAACTATTATATGGAGGCCCTGTAAAAAGGCACCCTTGTGACTTTTTTTCAGTCCATGAGCAGATAAGGGGTGGGGGGAAGAGTGAAATATAGGGAAGAAACATGGATGTAAAGATAAATCGGAGAGAACAAAGCAATGATGAGATAAGAAACAGCTTAGTGAAAGATGGAGTTTGGAGAAAGGAGAAAAGACAGACCAGAGGAGAAGAAGACACAGAAGAGAGTGACAGGAGGAGAAAAAGGTGTGAAAAGAAGCACAAAGAGGAAAAAAGTAAGAGAACATAGGTGAGAAAGGAGAAGTAATTTGGGTAAGTAAAAAAGGAGAGATTACGAACACACCCCAGACTGACCAGTATGTGAGAGGGAAGAGTGATAAAAACAGCTAAGTGTGTGTGTGAAAGAGAGTGGGAGCTAGATTTACAAATATAGCACAATTGAGAGTATGACAGACAAATGAGAGAGGCAAGAGGACAAGTAGAAAAGAGAAGAAATTACAGAGCAACAGGTGTGTTCGTGGAAAAGAGAGGTGATAAAAAGACAGCTTGGGAGAGGGAGTGGTGCATTACAGGGCCCCACGCTCCAGCCCCTCACGTCCTGGGAGAGGCACCCAAGGAACCTGCGAAGTATGTGTTTGGAAGAGCTTTCAGCAGCCTGGCAGACCAAGTTCAGCTGAGGACGTGTGTAGGAGCTGTGAGCGGAGAGCTCCGGAGACCAACAGAGTTCATTTGAAGTCATACGTTGATAAAATTCAGATCTCCTGAGTGATGTGTGTGCCTGATCTACGTCTGCACACAACCACGCACTCGAAATGTGTACTCCTACCACTGTTTACAGAGCCCCTCTATGTGTGGAATAGGGAGAATACAAGGATCACCCATAGGTGTGACGTTACCTCTGTCCATAGACCACCTATTTGTGCAGCTGATCTCTTCTGCACAAACCATTTTTAATTATAAAGCATAGTTGGCTTTATCTACGGGCCACCCACAATGTGTGGAGCTACCCCAGTCTAAAGAGCTCCTTTATGTGGTTATATGTGGAACTAGCAAAGTCTACAGACCACCACTTGGTATGGAGCTGATCTACCCTGTGCACAGGACTTCCCCGTATGTGTAGAGCTACCACCGTCAACAATCTACTCATAGGTGTAGCGCTGAACTACCCCTGACATCAGAACCCACTTCCGTTGCACAGAGCTACAAATGGCCACAAACCACTCTGGAGTCTGTCTACCTCTGTCAACATACCACCTAGTCATGCAAAGCAAAGCAGGCAGTATCCACAATCCACAAACCACCACCATTTGTCGCACTATAATAGCCTACAGACCCCCTTCATGTTTTGAAGTAATGTAGTCCATAGACCGCATGTGTTTGCTGAGTTGATCTATTTCTGTTCACAGACCTTCTATATCTGCATGAAGCTGCCAGGCCACACTTTCACACCTATGGAATACCGCGGTTGAAAGACCGCCGCGTGGATTCGTGGGTCATGATACTGTGGGCGTATTCCTGTTCCCGGCGGGAGAGGGGAAAGAAACCAACCACCAAAGCCGCTCCCAGGGGTACAGTTAGGAGTGTGGAGACAGCTGCGACACCATCCAAGGTAGGAAAGGGGCACAGTAAAACCGGCAAGTCTGGGAAGATCAGCACGGCGGACAAGAATGCCAGCAGCCACACTGCCCAGGAGAAGACCGCAAGCAGCAGCCCCGCTGCCCAGGAAGCGACCGCCAGCAGCCCCGCTGCCATAGACAAGACCGCCAGCAGCAGCCCCGCTGCCCCGGGGGCAACCGCCAGCAGCCCTGCTGCCCAGGAAGCGACCGCCAGCAGCCCCGCTGCCACAGACAGGACCACCAGCAGCAGCCCCGCTGCCCAGGAAGCAACCGCCAGCAGCCCCGCTGCCACAGACAGGACTGCCAGCAGCAGCCCCGCTGCCACAGACAAGACCACCAGCAGCAGCCCCGCTGCCTAGGGGTCGACCGGCAATAGCCCCGCTGCCACAGAAAAGACCGCCACCAGCTGAACCGCTGCCTAGGACACCGCCGCCGGAAGCCACACTGCCACAGACAAGACCGCCACCAGCTGAACCGCTGCCCAGGACACCGCCAGCAGCAGCCCCGCTGCCCAGGGGGTGACCGCCAGCAGCCCCGCTGCCCAGGAAGCAACAGCCAGCAGCCCCGCTGCCACAGACAGGACCACCAGCAGCAGCCCCGCTGCCACAGACAAGACCGCCAGCAGCAGCTCTGCTGCATAGGGGGCGACCTCCAGCAGCCCCGCTGCCCAGGAAGTGACCGCCAGCAGCCCCGCTGCCACAGACAAGACTGCCAGCAGCTGAACCGCTGCCCAGGACACCGCCGCCAGAAGCCACACTGCCATAGACAAGACTGCAACCAGCTGAACTGCTGCCCAGGACACCGCCGGCAGCAGCCCCGCAGGCCAGGACAAGACAGCCACCAGCTGATCCGCTGCCCAGGACACCGCCGCCAGCAGCCCAGCAGGCCAGGACAAAACCGCCACCAGCTGAACCGCTGCCCAGGGCACCGCCGCCAGCAGCCCTGCAGGCCAGGACAAGACCGCCACCAGCTGAACCGCTGCCCAGGACACTGCTGCCAGCAGCCCCGCAGGCCAGTCAGCGCTACTGAGTCCGCCACGGGAAGGATGATGCACTCTGGGCACAAGGCCCCCTCCAGAACCAGTGGAGAGATACATCCACTACCTCAGTCCTTGGCAGTATGAAGCACTCTGGGCACAAGGCCCCCTCCAGAACCAGTGGAGTATCACATCCACTACCTCTGTCCTTGGCAGGATGAAGCACTCTGGGCACAAGGCCCCCTCCAGAAACCAGTGGAGACTGTTATCCACTTGAGAGACTGTGGCTTGCCACTCCCCAGGATTGAACAGTGGGCAACCCACCCAATGTAGAGACTTGAGAGACTGTGGCTTTGCTCTCCCCAGGATTGCACGGTGGGCAAACCACCCACTGTAGAGACTTGAGAGACTGTGGCTTTGCACGCCCCAGGATTGCACAGTGGACAAACCAACCACTGTAGAGACTTGAGAGACTGTGGCTTTGCACTCCCCAGGATTGCACAGTGGGCAACCCACCCACTGTAGAGATTTGAGAGACTGTGGCTTTGCACTCCCCAGGATTGAACAGTGGGCATGGAGCCGACTCGTGGATCTGGCGTCATGCACTCAACCGGCTGAAGTGCCCCCCCTTCGCTTCCCCCTGAGGTGCCTGTTTTATTTCTATCTGATGCCCCTGCAGTGTTCTCTCCGTTTTGATTGGTTATTGAGTGTGGGCCTCGCCCATGCCTTTTGGGCTGAGTGATCCACGGACTATGATGGTGGAATCCCTTGGACTTATGTTCTTGGTGTATATAATTGTATATAGTATAAATGTATGTAATTGTAAATATTTTTGATGTATGTAATTGAATATATCACAATTATTCGACTCATTTCCTTTTGTCCTTGGATTCTTCCAGAGGGGGTTGGGGGTGTAATTGTTATGTATCAATATGTATTAGCGTGTGTGTTGTAGTGGGTGAGGGCGGGGGTGGGAGTGTTGCGTGTGTGTGTGTGTCACTGTTTTTTCCCTCCCCCCTTCCCTGTGTCATAGGTGCAATACTCACTGTTGTCTTCGCCGCCGGCGTTCGTGCTCCTGGTAGAGTAGCAGGAAGATAAAGGCTGGCAAGATCTGGAGCTCGCGTCCTGATTCCTCGTGGGTTGTGTAGAGGTGAGTGTTTTCCCTTTGAAGTCCTGTTTCCACTGTGTTTTTGTTCACGGGGAATCCGCCCCGGAAAGGGTGGTGGATTGGTGGGCTGTAATAGTGTGGGCGATACATTGTCCTCCACCTGTCTGTTGGCGGTTACCGCCGCGGTGTTTGTTTGTACCGCCGTGGTGGTCGCAGTGTTAAAGTGGCTGTCTATGTTGGCGGTTTCCGCCACGGTCGTAATTAAATTTTTTTTCCCGCCAGCCTGTTGCCGGTTTTACCACCGCTTTAACACCGACCACCAGGGTTGTAATGACCACCAAAGTCTTTGATCTCTGGCCAGTTTGAAGGTTAGCCTGGAGGTTGTACTGGAGGCTTCTGGTGAAACCAGGCAGACCCCCTGTCCTCGGCTGGACCTTCTTTCTCTGTTGATCTCGTGCTCAGGGTACCTTCAAGGGAGCCCTCCTCCTGTGAAGATTCCTCTTGGTGGCGAGCCCTAGGGGTTCCTTCTCCCGATGGCTCCACAATTCCTTCGGTTCTACTGTCAGTGTATGTTTCTTTGGTCGGGACCCCAATCCATTTGAACCAGCAGACATTCCTGACAGCTGTTTCCTCCCTTCAGTGTGCAGTTACCACTGTGCTGTTTACTGAAGTGACAACCTATGGTCTAGATTTAAAGGGTGTATGAAATTTGCACCCTGGGAGTGGTCCTTTATTAGCACTCTCTCTCCTGGGGGCCAGGGGGTGTGGGCAGGCTCTATTTCGATGGGATGTTTTGCTGTTCTTTTGCTTCCTCCGCTCCTGTGCTCTCTGAATCATACTCTGAAGCTCTCCACCGCGGCTGAGTGGGGACTATATCACATCTTTTTCCTTTTATCATCAGTGTCCACAGGAAGTACTGTGTAGTGCAGGGTTCCACGGTATTCCCTAAGGAATTTGTGGAGGCTAAATTTGGGGTCTAGTCCTTCTTGTGTTGCTATCTACAGTGTCTTGTTTAGGGTGTGCATAAAGCTCTCAACAACATAATTGGCTTGCGGTCACTGGGTTGTTATCTGCCAGTGTTTTATCCCTAGGTGAAGGAGGAAGTCTTGGGATTCTAACCCTTTGAAGAGAGGTCCATTGTCAGTTCTGATTTCTGCAGGGAGGCCGAAGAGAGTGCATATGTTTCCTACTGTCGGGCATACACGGCGGAATGCCGTTGACTATAGGAGGACAACAATGGGGTATTTGGAGTGGCTGTTGACATCACCATATGGCTGCGCATATCGGGAAACTGACAAAGTCTAGGCTGACATTTGACCATAGCTAATCACAGCATTCGTCATTTACTACAGGTGCAGGGCCTTTCTTGTGCCTTCAGGTGTGCTTTTCTGTTGGTAGCTCCCTGGTGACCTCCATGTGCTAGCTCAGTGAAACTTTGGGGCAAAGAGGCTGATATTACCACCTGGTGACCTCCTAGAATCAGCCCTTCCAGAGAAATTCTGAGCTCATTCCTGACCCTCCGGAGCTGTGACAGTCTGTTTTTATCTGGGTTGATCCACTAATTGGCACCCTCCAGGAATGTTCTCCATGTTTCTTCTTGTAGAATGTAATGAGTTTTTGTGGTACCTCATCCTCTGCTGTCACTTGGCTGATCTCTTAAAGACTGATCACTTTTGGGCACGCCTCTCAGCTTACCAGTTTCAGGTACTCTTCTATTGGCTAGGGTCCATCTCATGGCAGATCCTTCTCAAGCACAGGGTGCCCTGCTAGAACGTTTGTGGGTTTCCTTGATCCCTGTCGATATATGACCTTGTATTGGTATTTTTGCAGTTGTATGGCCCAACATTCAGTTCAGATCAGTGGGTGTGGGGCTGTTCCTCTGACTAGAGGGGCCAGAGGTTGGTGGTCAGTGATTACCCAAGAATGATTGTCTGCACAGATAGAGATGAAAATGACCACAGTCCCACTTGAGGGTTCGGGCTTCCCTGTCAATCTGGGCATACCTTGCTACAGTGAGTGTGAGGGCCCTATTGACAAAAGCGATGGAAGCCCACTACCCCTGTTCTACTACTTGGGTTAGCACTGCCCCAAGGCTGACAGGGCTTGCATCCACCACAAGTTCTGTTGTTTTGTCTGGGTCAAAGTAAGCCATGATGGCCTGTGGTGCTTGTTTGATCTTGCTGAATGATCTGGCCTCCTTGGCCCACCACCTCCATTGGGTGTCTGCTCTTGTGAGGGATCTGAGCAGTTCCACAAGGGTTGCGAGGTTGGGGATGTGTCAGCCGCCATAGTAGTTGGCCATGCAGAGGAAGCTGTGTACCTCTGTGATATTCTTGGAAGCAGGAGCTTGTTGAATTGCTTGACATTTCCGAGAGTTTACTTGGATGCATTCTTTAATGGGGATGTACCTGAAGACTTCAAGTTTGATCTTAAAAAACAAGCATTTCTCTCAATGGAGGGTGAGGCCATGCTCGCTCAGCCATCTCAGGGATGCCTGGAGTCTGTCATAGTTTGACTCTTGTTCTAGGAAAGACTGCTGGTTTAGGGATGGCAGCACTTTTATATGTAGGTGACTAGGCAAATCCTACAACAAGTCGCAACTGTTGGCACAACCCTCCCGGCTCACAAGCAGTATCTCACCAACATCCAAACAGTAAAAGGTGATTTGTGGCCACCTTTACACATGGACTCAAGAGTGCGATATCTAAGGGAAGTCGGGGTTAAACGGAGTTTACCCTTTTCTCACATGAGCAACATGTCTCAGTCATACACAGGCAATAAAAGCGATGCAGTAACGTTTTCAATAGGCTTTATTAACAAGACTGAAATCTAGTGTAAAGTGCATGGGCTGCAATGATTAGGATAATGAACAATGCAAGAAACAGAATGGTAAAACCGATTCATGAATACAAAGGCATCCAACGTCTTGCAATAACATATAATGTAAAGCAGGTGTGAAATAAACCCGAAAACCATAGCATGATGAACCTAATCTCTAACCTAAAGAGAGCTAGGTGTGTTAAACTTAATTCGCCAGAACCATGTCCATGAGAAGAGCCCCCCTAACCCTCGTTACCTCGAAATGAAGTCTCTAGATCAGACTCCATGGGGACACGAAGACTGGGTCAGCATCAAAGCGATGTGTAGCATAGATAGCGTCGGTGGCATCTGGTAGGAATCCCTCTGATTATCTTGTCTGTGTGAGATGTATTTATACAGATCTGGTAGGACCCCTGACACAGGTTTGTTCCCAAACAATAGATAAGAAGGCATGCTTCGGGCGGCACTTATATAAACAATTCCCTGAAAAGGTACATTATGTTACTGTCACACGAAAGTGGGAAAGTACATGATGGGAATACCTACGTATCTCATTTATTTTTTATGTTGACAGTGACGCCTTTACAGAGTGGCACTGATAACATGAAATTAAAACATCTTCATAACTATAAACATGGCAGCCATCTTGGAAGAAACAATTAAATAAATGTGCTAAACCAGAGTTAGCTATTAGGTTAAAGGTCACTAGAGGACAGAGGCACAGGCCTGCAAGCCAAAGGCGAAGCTAAACTCCTGATTCCCATTAAAACTAAATAGGATCCACTACACCCTCCCCATTGCCGGAACAAGTATGACGCCATAATGATGATGCCAGAGAAAGTGAATGAACCCAAGCCAAAATGCTCTGGATTAAAACAAGCTAAAATCCTAACTAAAATCTAATAAAAAACGTGTTAAAAGTAGCTAAAACATGCAAAGAGACATAGGCCCTCATCACAATCCTGGCGGTCTGTGATAAAGCATCGGGAATACCGCCAACAGGCTGGCGGTAAATACCGCCAAATTATGACCATGGCAGAAACAGCTCAGACAAACAGCCACTTTAACATACCGACCACCAGGGCAGAATCAACATACACCACAGCGGTGGCCGCCTACAGTCAGGCGGAAGTTAATGTTTCGCCCACTGTATTATGAGACAGGAAACCGCCAACTTTTCTGGGGCGGCACCAACGACATCAAAAGCCAGGCGGAAACACTGCACAAAAGGGAAACGACTCACCTGTGGAGACTCAGGGAAGAACCACTCCGCCAATGAGCCCGAGCTGCACATATTCCCAATGCTGTTCTACGTCCTGCTCCACCACGAACACCAACGATGGTGAAGATGACCACGGTGAGTACAGCCGCCTAGCACACAGGGGAGTGAGGGAGGAAAAAGAAAGTGATACACACACGCAACACTCAACACTCAACACCCCCACCCACAACACCATACACACAAGCAGATGCAGTCACACAACATATTTACCCCGTACCCCTCAGGACTAATGCAAGGACAACACCAATAGATCAAAATGAGTGTAATAAGATAAATATAGAAGTAATACGGGCATCCAAATCAAAAAGTATATACATATGTACAAATGAAGGGACACTGCCCAGTCCTCAATGTTCATGGGCCACAGGCCATATTACAAAGTCCAAGGCCCCACTTGACTCCTGCAACATCACGGAGAGAACACTGCAGGTGCATCAGGTCGAAAATAGGCAGGCACCTCAGGGGGACAGGAAACGGGAGGGCACCTCAGCCGGCAGATGAAACAACACCACTGGTCCTGGAGGGGGAAACATGCCCATCACTCTGTCCTAGGGAGTGCAAGGCTACAGTCTCTCAAGTGGGTGATTTGTCCACATGCCCTGGAGGGGGCAACATGGCCTTTGCTGGTCCTGGGGAGTGCAAGGCCACAGTCTCTTGAGTGGATGGCTTCTCCACTGGTTCTGGAGGGGGCATTGTGCCCAGTGATCTTCACCCTGGGGAGGATGGGGTGAGTGGATGGCTTCTCCACTGGTTCTGGAGGGGGAATCATGCCCAGTGATTTCATCCTGGGGAGGATGGGGTGAGTCGATGGCTTCTCCAATGGTTCTGGAGGGGGCATCGTGCCCTATGATGCAGATCTTGGGGAGTGCAATGTCACAGTATCTCAGCTGGGTGTGATAACCACAGGATTTGCAGGGGGCAGGCCTCACAAAAGCCTATCGAGGCAGGTCTACAGAATGTCCACCGGCGGTGGACGCTGCTCAGTGGTGGCAGTGGTGGTGCTGCTGCTGGTGGTTGTGGCGGGAAGCTACAGCCCATCCCCTGCAGCCTCGGACGGCTGCCCACTGGTGCTGCTGCTGCTGCTGGTGGTGGTGGTGCTGGTGGCGGAGCTGGTGGTGGTGCTGGTGGTAGTGGTGGGGGGAGTCTGCAGCCCATCCCCTGCAGCCTCGGATGGCTGCCCACTGGTGCTGCTGCTGCTGGTGGTGGTGCTGGTGGCAGAGCTGGTGGTGGTGCTGGTGGTAGTGATGGGGGGAGGCTCTAGCCCATTCCCTGCAGCCTCTGACGGCTGCACCACCATGGTTTGTGGTGTGGGCTATAACTGAGTCCCAGCACCAGGCCCCTTGTCCTTTCTGCCTGCCGGTGCAGGCCTGTTGCCCTTCCAGGCAACAGCTGGGGATGGCTCCTTGCTCCTTTTGGCAGCACCTGGGGATGGCTCCTTGCTCCTTTTGGCAGCAGCTGGGGATTGCTCCTTGCCCCTCCTTTCAGCAGCTGCGGGTGGCACCTTGCCCTTCCTTGCAGCAGATGGTGGTGGCTCCTTGCCCTTCCTGGCAGCACTTGGGGCAGGCACGCTTTCAGTGGCTGCCTGGTGCCCAGGATCCTTTCCCACCATGAGTTGTTTTGGACACTACTGGGCCCATGGACTGGGTGGCTGAGGTGCTTGCCTGGGTTTTAACTACCCTGGCCCACTGGTGCTGATGCTGCTGCTGTTGGTGGTGCTGGTGGCGGAGCTGGAGGCGGGACTGGTGGGGGTGCTGGGGGGAGGCTCCAGCCCATCCCCTACAGCCTCCGATGGCTGCACCACCATGGTTTGTGGTGTGGGCTACGACTGAGTCCCAGCACCAGGACCCTTGTCCTTTCTTCCGGCTGGTGCAAGCCCCTTGCCCTACCTGGCAACAGCTGGGGATGGCTCCTTGCTCCTTTTTGCAGCAGCTGGGGATTGCTCTTTGCCTTTCCTTTCAGCATCTGCGGGTGGCACCTTGCCCTTCCTTGCAGCAGATGGTGGTGGCTCCCTGCCCTCCCTAGCAGCACTTGGGGCAGGAACCATTTCCGTGTGGCTGCCTGGTGCCCGGGATCCTTTCCCACCATGAGTTGCTTTGGACACTACTGGGCCCATGGACTGGGTTGCTGAGGTGCTTGTCTGGGTTTTACCCACCCTGGCCTGACGTGAAAGATGGGGGGGGAGGAGGGGTAGGGAAGAGGTCAACGGTGGAGACGAAAAGCTTCTTAGGGACATTGGGGCGGGAAGAGGGAGAAGGTTTGGGAGCGGAGGAAGAGGGAGTGGTTGTAAGAGGTGTCTGTCTGTTCTGTTTGGGTGGAGGGGGCACAGACACAGTGGGAGAGGACACAGGGGACGTGTGCATGGATGTGGGGATGGTGACTGCCAGTGAGGTGTGTGCTCTGATAGGTGTGCTGGTGATGGTGGTAGTGGATGAGGATGAGGATGTAGTGCATGCAGGTGTGAGTGTAGACGCAACTGGGAGGGAGGTGGACGAGGCGGAGGAGGGGGACACAGTGGAGGCAGTGGATGTTGATATGTCTGCATCTGGATGGTGTTTGTGTGAGTGCCTGTCGGATGAAGTGTGGTGCCTGTGTTTGCCGGTGCCACTCTTGTGTGTTGTCCTGTGTGCATGCTCGTCTGCCTGTGTGCTTGGGATAGGTTGGGGTTGAGGGGAATGGGATTGGGTAGAGGAAGTTGGAGGGTGGATACAGGGATAATGGCTGTCATCATAGAGGAGGCCAGAGCCCGAATTGATCTCTGTTGGGCCGCCAAGCCAATGTGAATGCCCTCCAGAAATGCATTGGACTGCTGCATTTGGGCTGCCAGCCCCTGGATGGTATTCACAATGGTTGACTGTCCAACAGAGATGGATCTCAGGAGGTCAATAGCCTCCTAACTCAGGGCAGCAGTGCTAACTGGGGCAGGGCCTGAGGTGCCTGGGGCGAAGGAGATGCCCACCCTCCTGGGTGAGCGGGCACGGGCAACTCACTGAGGGGCTGCTGGGAGGGCGGTGCTGGTACGGGGGTGGTGGCTGTGCCTGTAGATGGGGTGGGCACAGAGATGTCAGGAAGCTTCCATCAGAGGAGGTATCCGTGTCCGAACTGTCCCTTCCAGTCTCCGCCGTGGTGCTCCCCAAGCCCTCCATCCCATTGGTGCACTCACCGTCGATGGACTCTGCCTCCTGGGTCCTGTGGGATGCAGCTCCCTACGGTGCCTCTGCTCCTTCGCCAGATGATGCTAATGCACATAAGAACAGGGTGATTAAACACAAATTGGGGGAGAGACAAAGGATCCACTTGGTCAGTGGCTGCACCAACACCACCGCTGGCGTACACAACATACTCACACACAGGGAACAGCCCTACACACTAGGTAATGCACTACCAGTAACAATGCTAGTCACCAGGGCATGGGGAGGGACACATACCGCCAACTGTAGCATACCTGGGACCCACACACCCCTGCCCAGTAGTGGATGCCTACTAGCTAGCTAGGAGGAATTTCACATCAGAAGCCTGCCCTTCATGGGACCTACTCTGCAATGTCAGGCCTAGCCTAGGGGCACCCACAGGCACATATCCCCCACCCGGATACCACCCCACCAGGCATAAGTAGTAATGATGGCCACTGTACTCACCCCCTTGTTGCTGCTGTGATGCCCCCAAGCGCCCATCCAGATCCGGATAGGCCACCGCCAGTATGCTGGCCATCAGGGGGTTCAGGGTTCGACGAGCATCCCTTCCTCATTGGGAGGCCATCCCCAGCTGGGCCTCCGCTGTCTTCTGTGCCCAGCGTCTCAGGTCCTCTCACTGTTTCCGACAGTGGGTGCTCTGCCTGTCGTAGACCCCCAGGGTCCGCACGTCCTTGGCGATGGCACGCCATATACCCTTCTTTTGATGGGCGCTGACCAGCAGAGGAAATATACACAGGGAAAGGTATTAGTCAGACCGCCCTTCCTGTTACACTTATGGCCCACTATATACCTTCCCATCCCCTCACCCACAGATATGGCATGCTGCACGCTGCCCTGGGCCAATCCACCAACCCCCCCACACGAGGCCTTCACACACACCACTCCATGCATTCATGCCCCATGCATCGTGATCACAGTGTACTTACCTGTTGGTCTGGAGGCCCATCCAGCAGTAGGTACTGGAGTAGAACCCCATCTACCAGTCTCTCCAACTCCACCAAGGTGAAGGCAGGGACCCTTTCCCCAGTCACACGACCCATGGTCAGTTTCAGACACAGGTCACAGCAGCACTGCAGTGTAGGTCCTCTCCTGTTGAAGGTCAGGTAGCAAGTGAGTGAACAGTTAGAAAATGGCGGTGACGTCCACAGCGGTGCATACCATCTCCACCGGCGTACATCACCATTGGCCCCCGTACCCCATAGGGGCCCAATGATAACCAATGAGGAGTTGCACGGCGGTTCCCGACCGCCTTCGGCAACGGCACAAAACGTCAGTGGAATTACCTCACTTCCACCTGTCCCTCCATACAGGACAGTTGTCCCTCGATATTTGCAGGTGACTCTGGTTATCCCAACCTCTCATGGCTACTGACCCCGGTGAGCAATGCCAGGACAAGGGCTGAGGAACGTTACAATGAGGCACATGGGCGAACATGGGTGGATCCCTGTGCTACTCACCCAAGAAGGTCTGCCAGATCATCGTGGCATGCTGTATGTTGCACAACTTTGCCTTGAGACGCCATGTGCCTTTTCTGCATGAGGAGGAGGCTGGAGATGGCTGTGTGGCAGCAGTGGACCCTGTGGACAGTGAACATGAGGAGGCAGAGGATGAGGATGAGGACAACAGAAGTACAGTGATTCGTCAATACTTCCAATGACACACAGCTAAGACAGTGTATCTTCACATTTCATTGACAGTTTAATGTTTGACATTGTCACTGGCAGGCTGTGAATTCCTACTTCGATGCCCATTCACTCTACCCTTTAGCATCTCTTTTTTGCAGATGTTGGTGCCCCACTATCGGTCCTGGTGTGTACACTGCAGCCAACTACAGGTCTTTCCTATGTATACATTACTGTACAGTTGAATTGCAATGTTTAAACCTTGTTACATGTATACATACTTAAATCATTTGACATACTCCATATTTTTCTCAAAGTGTGTTTATTGCAGTGCTCTGACGAAAAAGCGGAAGTGAAATAGGCTGGGGGATGATGGAGGAAAGTCCAGGTTAGAGTGCAGTCTATTTGTAGCACAGGTGCAATGTCCAAGGGGGCACAGGAAGGGGAGCAATGGCAGTTCAAGGTGGACAGGGTGACAGAGTGGGGCACAAGGGTGACAATCAGGAGAGTCTCTTTTGCTGGTGGGGGTCTTGGCAATAGTCTCTGGCTTCTGCCTGGATCGCAGGGAACGTTTGCGGGGTTCTCCTTCTGCAGGGGGAGGGGTGCTGGTGGCCTGTTGGTCCTGTGGTGGGGCCTCCTGTCCACTAGCAGCAGGTGGAGGGCTGTACAGTAGTCTAGGGGCAGGGGCCCGCTGGTGTGACACTGCCTCCCTCATACTGTTGGCCATGTCTGCCAGCACCCCTGCAATGGAGACCAGGGTGGTGTTAATGGACTTCAAGTCCTTCCTGATCCCCAGGTACTGTCCCTCCTGCAGCCGCATGTTCTCCTGTAACTTGTCCAGGATCTGGCCCAGCGTATCCTGGGAATGTTGGCATGCTTCCAGGATCACGGTGAGGGCCTCCTGGAGAATCGGTTCCCTGGGCCTGTCCTCCCCCTGGCACACAGCAGTCCTCCCAGTTTCCCTGTTGTCCTGTGCCTCTGTCCCCTGAACCGTGTGCCCACTGCCACTGACCCCAGGTCCCTTATTGTCTTGGGTATGAGGTGTGCCCTGGGGTTCCTGTAGTAGTGGACACACTGCTGATTGACGTCTCCTGGGGACAGAGGGATGGGTACGCTGGGTGGGTGCTGTGGTTGTGTTTCCTGAGGGGGGATGCTCTGTATTGGTGTGAGACTGTGCCTGGGTAACCGACTGTCCGGAGATCCCTGATGGGTCAGGTTGGTCATCCAGATCCAGGCGAGCAGAGCTGCTGTCATCACTGTGGGCCTCTTTTGTGGGGGGACTGGATGTTGCTGGCACCTCTTCTTCGGTGATATTGGCGGGGATACCTGTGGGGATGTAAATGCGGTGTTACTGTTTCTGTGTGTGACATATTGTGCATGGGTGGGTTGCCCTCTAGCTTTGCCTTGTGTGAGTTGTTATTTGGTGGGCTAGCTGATGGTCTCTACTGTGCATGCTTTAGTAATAGGTGTCCATGCAGGTCTGTGAGTGGTGTCCATGCTTTGGTGGTGCAAGCTTGGCTTGGCATTGGGATGAGTGGGTTGTGATGGTGGGGTGTGTGGGAGGTGGTGGAGTGATGGGAGTGAGGGTGGGGTGGGGGTATGTGATGGCATGCAGGTAGGGGGGTGATAGTAGTAAAGAGTTGATTTACCAGAGTCCAGTCCTCCTGTTACTCGTGCCAGACCCTCAGGATGCATGATTGCCAAGACTTGCTCCTCCCATGTTGTTAGTTGTGGGGGAGGAGATGGGGGTCCACCGCCAGTCCTCTGTACAGCGAGTTGGTGTCTTGCTGCAATGGAATGCACCTTCCCCGTAGGTCGTTCCACCTCTTCCTGATGTCATCCCTAGTTCTTGGGTGCTATTCCACAGTGTTAACCCTGTCCACGATTCTCCGCCATAGCTCCATCTTCCTACCTTTGGATATCTGCTGCACCTGTGATCCAAATAGCTGTGGCTCTACCCTGATGATTTCCTCCACCATGACCCATAGCTCCTCCTCAGAAAATCTGGCGTGTTGTTGTGGTGCCATGGGTGTAGTGTGAGTGGTGTGGGTGAGGGTGCATAGGGTGATGTGTTGGGGTGTGTGATGTAAAGTACGTGGGTGGTGTATAGGTGATGGTGGTATGAGGCTCTGGTGGTGTGAGAGCTCTTTCTGTTTCTCTCTGTTGGCAATTGTTTGTAGTTGTAAGAGGTTGTGGGTAGTTTGGGTGTGTGTTTTATAGTGGTGTGGGTGTGGTGTGTGTATGTGTGTCAGGTATGTGTAGTTTAAATTGAGCAATGTAATGTTGTTTTGTTTCAGTGTGTGTATTTTTAGCGTGGCGGTATGTACCACCAATGGTTTACCACCATTGAATGTCCGCTGTGGTGATTCGTGGGTCATATGGTGTTGGCATTGTTCTGTTGGCGTAACGGTGTGGGTTTTGCTACCGCCAGATTATCACTGACCTTTGGGCTGGCAGACTTGTATGTGTGGCTGTATAGTGACGGATTGGTATGTGTGTCTTAATATGGTAACCGGATAACCACAGCGGCGGCAGTATGTTGGCGGCAGTCAGCGTGGCGGTAAGTGTCAGATGCCAATGTCATAATGAGGGCCATAATGTCGACCATGACAAGCACAGCAGGCCAAAGTTAAAGGCAATGTTGGCAAACTTTAAAACTTTGGAATAAGCCAATGATCAAATTATTTGACAGTAGTCATGATCTTGAAAAATGTCTTCAAAGCCATCAAAAGGAAAGACATTAAAAAATGAAGCCACATCATCAGATGTTAGATCTATGACAGGATTGGCAGACCGATCCAGGGAGCAGTCGTGCGCAGCAGTCTCAGGCGCAGGATCTCCTACGAAAGTACCCAAAGGAGCCAGACAGTCCTCCAAGGGCAGCTCGTACTGCCGGAACTGCAAGGCACACCGAAGGTAGATGTTCCAACAGGCACCAGGTGCAATGAAAGACTGGTTGCACACACCAAAGGACTGCTCGGAATGACAATGACCAATCATGCTCCAATTCCTCCAGCAGTGGAGCACCAAAAAACTGTACCATGCAATCACGGCACAGCTGGTCTGATAGTAGTAGCTCCATCACTCTGCTTAGCTGTGAAGGCACTACGTATCAGGAGCAACAGCAGTAGTATCCCACCGATCAATGCCAAAGGCACAGGAAAGCCATCAAACACACTGGAAAAGAGTGTATGGATAGCTGAAGGAATGACTCCAAAGACAGTCTGGAAGATGGATACAAATCCAGACCCTACAGCCTTAAAGAAATGGACAATCCCTGTAGTGCTCGAGTGTTGAATATTCTGTATGCCAGCTCTCCAAAGTGCTTCAGGAAGTTGGTATTTAATAGGGATTGTATCTTGGCTGATGATCTCGCTATCTGGAGAGAATACGTCTCTCTAGCTGATGTCAACGCAACTTGTTTCTGGAAAAGTAGCAACTTTACTCTGCTTAGCTTGTAATAATTTACATTAGTAGTATCAATGTGAGGTCACATTTGTGCTACACTTATCTCTTGTGTGGGGGGAAATAAAACATGTCCGCAAAATGTTACGACCTTAGAGACTGAAATTGCGTAGGAAATTCCTTGTCGCATATCGCAACAGCTTTGGTCGTTCAGAACCACATAACTTCCATTCGAAAGTACATGAAATGCTAGACAAATCAAAGGGACAAGAGTAACCTTCAGAAAACAGGCCAAGTTTGCGACCCCCACATTGCAAAAGCCATGAAGGGATATCTGTTTGCAAATCATTGAATGACTAACAGTAGTCTCACATTCGCTACCACTAAGAAAGACCTGTTTCGCTGTTCAGACATTTATATTCAAAGGGCAACTCCCACTCTTTTTTCATATAGCTATTGCCTAACCACTCGTATCCGCCCACAGCAAGATGTTTCAAGCATTTCAAAAACCGAAAAGTGGAAATGGGAAGATTTATAATGCCATGTACGAGCCATACTATCGATGGACTTTCTGCAGCTGTGAAGGGTAACTTTTCTAGCTTTTCTATGTCAAGCATGCTGAAACTCGCTTCCCTTTTAGCCATTGTCTGTTGTTCGCTGGATAAATTAAAAGCAGCAAACAGGTCACTACTGTTAATGTACTTCCATGGAACACGTCCGTTTTTCAAAATTTGTAGCGTCCAACCTAACTGCATGATGGAACGCAGTTGACTTTGTCCATGGTGTAAAAAGGGCATGTCATTCTGAATGATATCAATTGCAGAAGACACTATGGCCCTCATTATGAACTTGGCGCAATCACGCCGACCGCTGTGGTGACAGTGAACAAAAGACCGCCAGTGGCGGTGACCTGCATAATGATGCCAAAAAGACAAACCTCCAAAAATCTTGCAACCTCCACCCACCGCCAGGGCCAACGATGGTTGAAAGCCAGTACACATCTCCCCACCACCACCATTAGCCCGGCAGACAGTGAATGTCGAACGACCATTGGAGGTATGGACCACCACCGCCAGCAATGGGACCTGCCAACAACAAATGCACACATTGGCAAATTCGAAAAGCACACACCTGACACACATCCACAACACTTTAAAACACACACGTACACACCCCACAATCCTTTGTGACACCAATAGCAATACACATACTACACAACACCCACAACACACACCATGGCACCCCCTAAGCACCCCCGCTTCACAGACAGGGAGCTAAGGACCATGGTGGACGGAATACTCAGGGTCGAGCCACACCTATTCGGGGCACAGGTGCAGCAGACACCCTTGGCCAGGAAGTTGGAGCAACAGCAGAGAATAGTCAACAAGGTAAACGGTGTGGGATACCATCCATTCACAAGGGATGCCACCCGGAAGAGATGGAATGACCTGCGCTGGAAGGTTTATTTCATGGCTTCCAGGCACAACATTGCTGTATAGAAGACTGGTGGTGGTCCCCCGCCTCCTCCCCCGAATACACTGACTGGGAGGAGAAGATCCTGGCTATCCTGCACCCAGAGGGCATCACTGGGTTCACTGGAGGACTGGACTCGGGTAAGTTAACTTACAATACCTTAACAGTCACCACACCTGTAATGCATCTATCACCCCATCCCTCTCACTACCACCAGGACCACATCCCCTACACAGTCCACAACACCCACACACTCACATCCAAGTCACCTGCATGCCTACAATCCCCAATACAAATCACCATCCAGCCCCCTGTTCACAGTCACCAACCCATGCATGTAATCCCAGTAGCACTACAACACCCACAATGCACCACCACCCCCTCAATAGATGCATCAAAATGTACACAAAGGGATCTTGCATGCCACTACATGGGAATTCAATCACCAATTACTACTGACCAGTGCTGTAATTGACAAGAAAGTGCAGGACACCTACATCTCTATTCTCTCACACACAGGCACCACCACTCATGCCACCCAGACGGACACATGAAGAAGTGCCAGTCCTCCACATGAAGATGAAGGCCCCACTCAGGAGAGTGCAGAGGGATGTCTGGACACAGAGGAAATCCCTGGCCGTCCCACAGGCCTGGACAGTCACCCTCCAGAAGCCCCACCCAGGACACTACTGCAACCCCTACCACTCAGCCACCACCATCAGCCCTGGCCAAACAACCCCACATCAGTGTCACCAGGCCATGGACTGGCTGCCAACATGTACAGAGGGCCCAGTCGCCACCCACTACCAGGCAGGATGATGAAGGGCCAACTGCAAGACCTGTGCAGGGGACACAGGCACAGGGGGCTGGGCCAGTGGGAGGGCATCAGTGGCCCAGGGGGGTGGCCCAAGGAGGGATGCTACAGCCTAGGAGGTGATTTCAGAGGTCCTAGGAGCATACCACCATTCTCAGGACAGGATGAGACAGATCCTGGCCACCTTGGAGCAGAATCAGAGGCTACAGGTAGCACACCACCAGGAGGCCATAGAGCAATGGAAACAGCTTAATGCCACCATGGCCTCCATTGCAGGGGTGCTGCAGCGCCAGACAAACATCCAACCTGAGTCCTCCACCCACCTGCAGGCCCCTTACACTAGCCAGGACAATGCCCTGCCATCTACATCTGCAGCACCTACTGGACTGGTGGCACTGCCAGAGGACTCACAGGACAACAGCACCCCTACCCCTGTAGCCCAGCTTCCCCCTCGCAAACATGGCCTCAGACCCAGACATCCCACTGAAACACCAGCCAAGACCAAGTCCAGTGCCAGGAAGTGACTCTGCCCTGAACTGTCTCCCTTGTGTGCCACTGAGCTACCTCATTGACATGCCACTGCCATCTCACCATCTTCCAATGGCCCCATGGGCTATGCCCCTGCGCAACCAACAGCTGAGCATATGTACCTGAGTATGTTCTTCACCATGTGCCCACTCCCTTCCACTGTCCCAACACTCATGGATGTTTTGACTGGGAATAGATACACCTGTGCACTCAAAATATCTGTCCTTAATTAATATGACCCATCAATTTTCAGTGTGAATGAATTAGCCAGTTACCATCATAATGATGCTTTTATTGCAGGAGGGGGTCTAAAAGACTGTAGTGTCTGAAGTATGTCACACTGTACATTCCATTGCCTTAACTGGCATCTGCCACTTCAGTCATGATTTGGCCGTATCAGTAGTAAAGGACACCACAATACATGAGTCAGCCTAAAACAATGCAGTGAAGCCATCAGCATCATAGGAAATATACCTGAGAGTCACTGGAAGTATAACCAGATTCTCTGGGTCCTGGAGGTGATGTCTTCCCCCTCTTCTTCACCATCACTCTCATCCCTCCTCTGAGGTGGCAGGGCTGGTTGGACAGCATTCTCCTCTTCCAGAAGTGGGATATCTTTCCTAACAGCCATGTTGTGCAGCATGCAGCAGGCCACCACTATCTTACACATCTTGTCAGGGACATAGCACAGGGATCCTACAGAGAGGTGGATGCAACAAAATCTTGCCTTCAGGAGTCCTATGGTCCGCTCAATCCCCCTCTTAGTACGACCATGTGCCTCATTATAATTCCTTTCTGAATCTGTCCTGGGATTCCTCACAGGTGTCAGGAGCCACTGCATGTTGGGGTAGCCATAATCCCCTGTAAAAGTGGGCAAAAGAGGGTTGAAACACACACAATTTACTTGCATACAGCCTGGCTGTCAGCTATGTAACTGATCCAGTGTCATACACACTCAACTATGAGCCAAGCTCTGTCCCCCTGTAGTTGTCCCATCATGTGTGGCACACTGCTGTTTCTCAGGACAAAAAAATCATGGACTGATCCTGGGAACCTTGCATTGACATGTGAAATGAACTGATCAGCAGTACACACCAATTGGACATTCATGGAGTGATAGTTTTTACGATTCCATAACACCTGTTCATTTACTCTTTGGGGTATAAGGGCTATGTGGGTACCATCAATAGCACCTATCACATGGGGATATTTGCAAAGACATTGAATCCTGATTTGATGGCGGTGAGATCAGCCCTTTGGGGAAACTTTACATAACTTTGCAAGTGTTGAACTAATGCATGCAGGAAATTGGACAGGATGTGGCTGAACAGTGGTTGCGATACCCTTGGAGCCATGCCCACTGTCACTTGGAATGAGCCTTTGGCCATAAAATGGAGCACAGATAGTACCTGCACAGTTGTAGGTATGGCATGGTGATTCCTATTA
This sequence comes from Pleurodeles waltl, assembly GCF_031143425.1. NCBI lineage: Eukaryota > Metazoa > Chordata > Amphibia > Caudata > Salamandridae > Pleurodeles > Pleurodeles waltl. Next base: position 27,703,614 of record NC_090441.1, read on the forward strand.
GCCAGCTTCAGAACAGGATCCATTTCTGCACAGAGGTCAAGAATTGTAGCTCGATTAAGTCGGTAAGTTATGATGATGTGACGTTTCTCTATGGTGGCCAGATCTACCAGGGGTCTGTAAACAGATGAGGCTTTCCCTCGCCACATGGGTCTGTACCTATGGGTGAGGAAGGAACACAGCTTGAGTTTTGACATACACTTGCATTACATGTTTTCAATGCAACACATATGCAACGCACACAAACACAAAGAATGAAGTAATCCTATCAGGCTAATGTGTGGTGAGGTGTCTCAGTCATAAAGGCATAACAATGTAGACACACTTCCCACCATGATTACATGTGGGGGACCAGTACTCATGTCAGTACTCAACAAAGGGGAGAAGGAATGGGGCCATGGATGAGGACCTCGGCCAGGATATGGAGGCGTGGTGGATGCAAAATGGCAGCCTCCTGCCATACAGGTAGTGTAGTGTGGAAGTGACTTAATTCCGCTGCCGTGACTTATCATGGTGGTAGGCGGTGTTCACTGCCGTGCACCTGATCATTGGATAACATGGTTGTCTATGGGGAACCTGGGCCAGTCATGATCCACGCTGGCAGTGACGGTGCACACCACTGCGGTATCTACCGCCATTTTGACAGGCCCGTGACACTTGACTCCTGCACTACGAGAAGGGAAGAACTCCACTGTGTGTGCTGCTGTGTCCTGACTCTGGTCCCTCAGATGGCACGTGTCATAGGGGAACGGGCCCCGGCCTTCACCGTGGAGGAGCTGGAGAAGCTGGTGGACGAGGTCCTACCCGTGTATGCCAAGTTGTATGGGTGACCAGAGGAGCAGGAGAGTTGCTATTTGTCCTCCTTAGATGTGTGTGAATGTGGAGGATGCCTGTATGAGTTTTTGTTTGCTGTGTGACTGCTCACCCGTAGTGTGTCTGGCAGTTTTGTGCTTGAAATGTGTCCATATGTATGTCTCTATCAGCCATGTCAGTTTGAACAGGAATGGCATTTGTGTGTGGGGCACCCACACTAACATCTGTTTCTTTACTCTGTGTGTCCCATGCAGGTCAGCGCCCATCAGAAGAGGGGACTGTGGCAAGCCATCACCAAGGAAGTGCGGACCCTGGGGGTCTACAACCGGTGGAAGCGGTGGGAGGGCCTGAGGTGCTTGGCCAGGAAGACCGGAGACCCCCAGCTGGGGAAGACCTCCCAACGAGGAAGGGGTGACCGTCGGACCCTGACCCCCTTTATGGCCCGCATTCGGGCAGTGGCATGTCCGGATTTGGATGGACGCTTGAAGGCAGCACAGCAGCCACAAGAGGGAGAGTACCAACAGTGTTGTGATGCCACTATGATGAGTGTATTCAGATGCTAATGGGTGCATGAATAGTAGTGCCAGGCACATAGACAGGTGTTTCCCTGTAGTCCTACCCCCATCCAAGTCTGTGGGATAGTGTCACAGCTAGTTTTGGCAGGGACTATGAGGGGTCCCCTGTTTAGTCCATTGAATTCAATGTAGCCTCATGAACTTGCAGATGTGTGGGCTTGGCATCGTCTCTCATTGGTTCACTTCACAAAGTGTATCATAGTAGTGGGTCAGGATGGGAATGTAGTGTACTATGGGGTCATGTCTACCAGTCAGGGGCACATTCATAACATGTGTTGTGTCTGCTGAGGGTTTGTGCCTGAACTGGGAGGGAGTGTATGTGTCCCAACATGTACATATTTCCTGGAATTGACATACTTCTTTCTTGTTTTGTTTCCCCACCCTTGTGCTCTTGTGTCCCTGCGTTCATTAGCATCATCTGGCGAGAGACCTGTGGCACTGGCGAGTGAGGATGCTGCAGCCCACAGTTTCCAGGAGGCAGGATCCACCAACGCCAAGGGGACCAGTGGGTTGGAGGGTGAGGTGAGTACCACGGGGGAGGTAACTACCACTGGAGGTAGTGACTCCGATACCTCCTCCGATGGCAGCTCCCTGGTGGTGGCAGACCCTACTGGATCAACCCATCCTTTTTCATCTTCCACCACCCCTCATACCATCACTGCCCTCCTAGTTGCTCCCCACTGAGTTGCCCATGCCCGCTCACCCAGGAGGGTGGGCGTCTCCTTCACCCCAGGCACCTCATCCCCTGCCCAGTCAGCACTGCTGCCCTCACGGAGGAGGCTATTGACCTTCTGAGAACCATCTCTGTAGGGCAGACAACCATTGTGAATGCCACCCAGGGGCTGGCATCCCAGATGCAGCAATGCAATGCATACCTAGAAGGCGTTTACTGTGCCATGTGTGGCCTACAGAGATCTTTTCAGGCTCTGGCCTCCTCTTTGACGGCAGCCAGTGTCCCAGGTCTTTCCTCCCTCCCACCATCTCTACCCCTTCCAGAACCCCACTTCCTTCACCCATCCCAAGCACACATACAGACAGCCATGCACACAGAAGCACACTGAGAAACACAAGCACCACACTTCCCACCACAGGCAGGCACACACCCAACTTACCAAAGCACACACAACAACATCCACCTCCCTCACTGTATCAGCCTCCCCCACTTCACTCTGTCACCTCACCATGCACACCCACATGCACTGTACCCTCAGTCACTTCCGCTGTCCCCATTCTTGCAGTCACCACAACAGCTGATATCCAGTCATGCACCTGCACTAACCACGACTACATTCACATACACTTGCAGCACACTCACCAGACCTGCAGACACCCACACAACATCCATATACACTGGCAGCCTGTCTTCTCCACTGTGGCTACCACCCCTCCTCCCAAAACACTCAAACGCTCACACTCATCCACACCACACACATCAACCATATATAAGCAGACTAAGAAAATACCTGCATCCACATCCGGCACACCTACAACTCATACTACTACTCCCTCAACCTCCATTCCCACATCTGGCTCCATATACCCTCCAACTGCTCCTAAGAAGCTTTTCCTCTCCCGTGTTGACCTGTTTGAACCCACTGGCCCACCCCGTCTTGTTCCCATGACCTAGCCCAGTCCACTCCTTCCTCGTAAAAGTCCTCCCCAGTCTGCCCTTCCCATTCCTGTGCCCCTTCCCCAGGGAGGAGAAGGCCCATGTTGCCCTAGGTCCCTCTGCCACCCTCCGGTCCAGACCCACTCCTCCTGCTTCCAAGGGCAATGCCAAACTATCTCCACCTCCACCTCCTAAACCTAAGCCCAAGACCCCCCTCTGAGACCTGACTCACCACCCCCGCCACCTCCTGCCCCTGTTTCTTGAGGTGCCTGGCTGCCCCATATATACCCCTTCTGAGTGGAGTTTCCTTTGCCATTGTAGGAGTCAAGTGTAACCTATATTTGCCCTTACGGGACTTGTTTATGGACTGGCCTCTGGCCTTCTTTAGACATTTTATTATATTTCTTATTATTAAATTTGAGTGCCCAGCAGAGCTGTTGGTGCTATATTGAACTGCTGTGCAGCGTTTAACTGTGGGGTGGGATGTGCACAGGTGTGTGCATTGGTGCAGGTATTTGTTGGCTTGTGTCTGGTAAGTACATCTTGTTGTGGTATGTATGGCTTGGGATGGTGGGAGGGATTGGGAGTGCATTGCGGAGTGGGTGGGGTGGGTGGTTGTGTAACTGTGCCCTTTCCTCCCATGTATACTAGGCTGCGGTACTTATCGTAGTCGCTTTGGTCATCGGTCACGGTACTGGAGGAATATGGCAAGGAGAAGTACTGGGTTTATTTCCAACTCTCGCACCATGTCGGCGTCAGTGTGTTCTGTGTGCCTATGGGGAATATTTCCCTTTACATGGCTTGTTTCCGCCACACTTTGCCTGGCAGTGGTTCCTGCCCTGGAACTGATGGCGGTGTGGTGTTTCATAATTTGGTGGGCGGGCAAGGCCTTTCCGCCGTGCTGAGGGTGACCTCCCCCGTCGTCGTCGGGACTATCATAATGGCGGTGGGTGGAAGCCCGCTGCTTGTTTCTCATGTGCTTCATTATTTGGCAGACCGGACCACCAGCCTGTTGGCGGCAGTTACAACTACCGCCGGCGGTGCAGTGTTTACCGCCATGTTCATAATGACCACCTTTGTTATTAAGGGAGTAAATCCTGTTGGACAGAGAGTTGATGCCATTATCGGGAGCAGCTAAAGCCAAATGTTGTTTATCGATCTGCCTTAAATGCGCAACAGCTTCCATTTGAGAAAGCTTCCAAATATCATTGTATATGGCATAGATGAATCTCTTAGAACATGGCTTTCTGGGCCCTAACAAAAAGTCTTGTAAGTCTATATCATCAGAAACAGTATTAAGATGTTCCTTAACTGCTGCTAATGTGTTAGTCTGTAATCACTGTTGGCACAGTTTACCCACACTGCATGTAGTAACTATTCCTGAGTGTTGACCCGAGACAAAGCGAGGGTCTGGCCGGCTAATCTTGAGACCCCCTGAGAAATTCACAAAACACGCCTGACACCCAATTGTGTCTATTGGCCACAATAACCACCCGCCGGGACCGGAAAGTGAAGAATTATAGGTACCAGCCTGAACGTTTGCATCTAATTCTTCCTCTGCCACGTTGAGGAAGGATTACCAATTGGTGAACTTTGAGGGTGTGAGGATACTGTGCGCATTCGTTTCCTTCATTTTTGCTAAGTCTAGACAGGATGACTATTGAATTGCGTCATCTAAAAAGATCATTTGTACACGAAAAGGCAAGCTCTAAATAAAGCTTCCCTACCCTGAATTTGCCAATCTTGTGTTCCCCATACACTTTTTACATCAATAGCGCTCTTCCAGTATCCGTAGCCTTAAACTGCAAGTCTGGAAACAATGGAATCTGAATAAATCCATTTTGTGTTTGTTAGCAAAATATTCCTGAGTTTAGAAGGTTGCAACTTGAAATAGTATGACTCTGCATTCTTAATGTCATGCCCAGAAAAATATGTGAATTTATCTGAATAATGTTTTGGGCTACCCACATGTTGAGTTGAATAGTGTTCCCACTGCATATACTTGAATACTGATCTGTGTCTAGTTACACGGTGCAGGTAGTAATGTCCCCAGTTGTTATAATAGAACATCTCCCCATAATTGTTTGTGTTAGTGTACACATCTTCACTTTCAATGTAATCCTTCATCTCGTCTAACATAGAATCAACTGTTTTGACATCCCAGTCAACAGATACAACACCAGGTGAAATCACATCAGTCATTGAAATCTTAAAGACATATGGAATTTAAATGACCTCAGTAGGCCCGTATATATCAAATGGAACTTTATCCCACACAATACCAACAGTAATCGGTACTGCTGAAATGATTACAAGGGACAAGTCTCGTCTGACCTTATGAAAGTTATGGAGTTAAGACTTCATCCACAGGTGTAACAGAGGAGTATTCAGGAAGGTAATGACCATTTATAAGCAAGAAGAAAACAGTCACAAAACCAATCCATAGAAAAAGTGCAAACAATGTCAGAAACAACCACAGATAGTTACATGGATAAATTAAATAGTTATTTTAAGCCATATGTATAGCTTATGTGTCTTTGAAACAGTTTCAGTGGCAGGTGAGGATGAAGTTGCAGAAAAATCAAGGTTGATGAAATAACCAGAAGCAGTCTCTGCAAATACAGGAGCCGTGCATTACTTGGTGGAAGGATCCACTTCACGTGTCATCAGTTTGTGTGGTGTTGGAATAAAAGACAGCCACATCTTGGACAGGTGTTGTCATTGAAGTGGTAACAGGAATCGGCAGAAGCTCATTTTCCGCCCTCCCTATTCTCGAGGAGGTATTTGTAGCATTGTTATAGATGCTGTAGTTGACAGAAATGTTGTTGTTTCTTCTTTGAAGAGGTATATCCTGTTGGGTAGTGAGAGGGGACCGGGAACTACCCAAGGGACCTCTGGGTCTACTGTGCAGGATCGGCCACATGATGGAGTTTGACTTTGTCAATGGAGACAAATCTGTTTGCTTTGGATCCAGGAAGCGGTGCTGGGATGACAGTTCGGGAACCTTCTATTCCCAGGACTTAGACCGGTGCTCTGTATGATGGGCTGCATTCCTTCTTCACAGCAATCTTCTCACAAACCAGATCCCCGACTTTAGGAATCCAGCCAGTGTAAATTGTTGGCAAATCCCTTATTCCTAAGGTGGCAGCACTGGCAGATGATTTATCATCACAAAATTGCTGAAGCTCCTGTAAGACAGTGAGACATTCATTTATATTAAAAAGTGTATCTGCTGCCATCAAACCAGGTCCATCTAGATCTGGGACATACATAGGTATCTCAAAAAGATCCTCATAGGGAGTTCGTTCCCGCAAGAACCTTCTTGGCAGATTATTCAGTGATCTCTGGACCTCATATAGGTGATGAAGCTAATACTCAGAACCTAATACTCTAGCTGTTAAGGACTGCTTTAGATCTTGATTCCTCATCTCCACAACTGAATTTCCCTCAGGATGGTAGGGTGAGGAGTAGTGGAGTTAAACACCCATCATCCCTATGGTATCCCTGAATGCCTTGGAGGCAAAGGCAGGGCACTGGTCTGAATGGAATGCTACAACCGCATTAGTACTGATAAAGATCAGCAAGTCTTTTATAACAGTTCGAGTGTCAGCCGACCACTGAGGCCATACCCACAGGAATCTAGAACTAGAATCTATAGCGACTAAGATGTATTTGTATGCACCATCAGGTTGTAGGGGACCACAATGGCCCAGGTACACAGACTGTAGTGGCCTGTTGGACACTAAGAGGGATGTCTGCGGAGGGTGTTTAATGTTGGAGCCCTTTATCTTCTGGCAGATGTCACAGCAATGGTGATATTGAATGGTCTGCTTGTATAGACCTGGCCACCAGAAGCGTTTCTGTAAGAGTATTATTGTGGCCACAATATCAGCATGTACAGAATCAACACCCTCATGCACTGCTTTGATTAGATATAATCTCTGGTCTTGATTGGGGATCACTCGATCTCCAACCCCAGGAAGTGTTGCATAAGCAACAATCTTCGCACTGATGTGGTAAGAGTATTTTGTAGGGTAGCTTTTGGGAGACCTACACGTCAGTGGCCCAATGTATGGACTAAACGAGCACTAGGTACCTTATCCTTGAGATCAGCCACCCTCCCCCACAGAGTTCTGTGTTTTATGGTGTTCCCTTTTGAGTCTCTGAACCTGCTTAATCGCCAATGATTGAGGTAATCATTGTAAGACTGGACACAATAGTACGAATCACAGACAATCAAAGTGAGTTGTCCTGGATCCGAGTGTTCTAGCGCTACGATGAGGACTTTAATTTCAGCCAGCTGAGCTGTGCAGTACCCAAGGCTCTGCATGTAGGTATTGTGAGCGTGGAATACACCATTGTTCTTCACACCGCTCACAGCTGAGTACTTATGTTAGGTACCTATAGCTGGTTGTGCTGAACAATCACTGTAAATGACAGTATGCTATCTGTTAAGTGTCAAGATGTCTAGAGATGGAGGGTACTTCTGTTCATATTGGAGGAATTCTTGTGTCTGAAGTTTTGAATCAAAGATGTAATTAACATCAATGGCAGTCAGGGAGGTTACCCATAGACTCCAGCGTGGATGTAATGCGTTAGTGTTAGGAATGCTTGCTTTGGTGATGGCCTCTAAGGCTGCCACCAGGGTAACGGAAATAATGTGTTTCCCTTGGCAAGTGGTCTCTCCTTAATGACAGCCATCTGAACTGCAGTTAGAAGTTTTTCTGTGGATGCAAAGTATTGTTCTGCATTGGAGTATAAGATAAGTGTGATTTATAAGCTATGGACACCGTGTAACCTTTGTTAAAGGTGACATAGGTGAGCCCAATGGCACCAGAAATTATTCTGATGACCAAATTTGTTGTCACAGGTGTGTGAGTGTTTTGCTTCTAGCATGTCCTCTTGCAGTCCTCTAAGAATGCGTGTGTTTTCTACTGTCCAGTGTCTGCGTATTAAGTCATAGAGTGGCTTGAGACGTTGTGCGTAGTTAGGAATGTAAGTTCTGCCAAAGTTAAAGAAACCAAGTAGAGACTGTAGTTTCTTGATAGTATTTGGTGGTTGGAGTTGCACACATTTTAATAGAAAGTGCAGGGTCAGGTTCTTGCCCTCGTTTGATTGCTCGTATCCCAGGAACAATACGCTAAGAAAGGCTATTTTAGTTTTCCTAAAATTAAATTTGTAACCAAGGGCTGTGAATTCTAGAACGATCCGATCGACCCTGGCAAGATAAATGTTGAGGTTGTCATCTGTGAGATAGATGTCATCCCCATAGGACAACACCTCAGGATCAATATAATGCAATATTGATGTTACACGGGCTGAAAACAGCCCTGTGCTGTTCTTGTAACCTTGGGGCAAACTGCAGAAACGTTTTTGTAAGTGAAATGAGAATGCACTCAGGTCCTGTTTTTCATGTGCTTTGTTTTGGCAGAAAAAATCATTGAAGATAGCCAAGTTTGTTTTGCAGTTTTTAAGCACTATGTTGTTTATTAGTGCTATGCTGTGTGAATTTTGTATTGTGTATGTGTGTGTATATGACTATTTAAGTGTCCGGAATCTAAGACTATTCTGTACGAATAGTTGGGTTTTGCAGCAGGTAATAAGGGGGTATTCATTGCAGAGATACAGGGCTCAATTACTCCCTGGTACTCAAGCTGAGCGAGGATCTCCCTCACCGGAGCTTTGGCTTTGTGTTTAACAGGATATTGGGGCTGAGGCTGGGATGTAGACCTAAAAGGTATTACGTGGGAAGGAGAATCCTTGTCCTAGACTACATGATTGCGGTATAGTGCAGGTGTCTGCGCTAAAGCCCAATTGACAGTGTAGGCTTGTTTTATCGCCTCTGGTACAAGATCAGAGAAAGAAGGCAAAATGACATCTTCCCTATGTGGGAGCTTACGGATGTGCTCAGGTGGCCAGTCCCTCTCCGCCAGCAGGATGTCACAACTAAGTTCATCCCAGAATATCACACTAATGGTGCGCTCTATGTCTTCCTCAATTTGGATTCTTAAATTATCAATCCTGTCAGGTGGGAGAACGCACCCATCTGCAGTCTTAACTGCAATAAAGTCGCTAGTTGCTGTTACATCCAGTTGATCTTTCAGACTCTGGCGACATATCGGGACCTCTGCCGGGCTGTCTAACAGTGTCACTGCCCACATCTGGTTCTTCAGAAATGTTCTCAAGTGTACTGGCATTTTTAATTGACAGTGCTGCTACCTTTTTCTTTTCAAGTTGTGGTTTTTGTTATGGGTACTTATCTTCTTTTTTATCTGAAGACTATGGTGAGTCTTTCTTCTGATTCATGTAGTGTCGCTCTGACCGGCCCACTCTCTCACTACGTCTATCCGGTGCATCCTGAAAGGAACTAGAGGGATGTTAATCAGTATATCTGTCAGGAGCTTTTATACTTTCTCTATTCTGAGATTAAATCTCCTTTCGGAGTACTCCGGGTGTGGAGAATCTGCTCTCCTACTTCACCTGTCTTTAATTTGTTTTTGTTTATCCCAGTGCTTTTTAGAACCCTCCTGTGATTGTTTAGTACTCTGTATTTCAGGCTTTTTCAGCTTGGCTCCAAAGCTATACTGTTCTATACTGGTACAGGTATCGGAAATAATTTTCGGTAGCTGTTTCTCCTGTTCCAAGTGTGGAATCTCTTGGAGCCGCTTGCGTATTGCCAACGCTACTGCTTGCCCTTTAATGTTACTGAGTGTGATTGAGGAGACTGCATTGAAGTTACGCATCACTTTCATCCCCAAGCCCAGGGCTTGTGCAGCCCGTGCTCATTCTGAATCTGATTTAACACTTCCAGTAAATTGGCAAGTGTCAGGGTACCATGTGTGGTAGTATAAATTGCTGCAAAGACTGTATCCCATGTGGCGCAGTCGTCCACTGAGGGAACCATCCCGAGGGGCAAGCACATTGTGAGAATTGTATGTTTTTCCCGTGGTCCCGTATGGGGAAACACAGCTTCCAGCTGATTAGTTTTCCTGGGCTATCCAGAACGGGATTTTCTCTTGTTCCGTGGGCACTTTACCCATGATAGAATGTACTATTTGTGGATTAATCCCAGTAGTAGCCAATTGCTATCCAGCAGGTGCTGGTGGTGCTGGACACACTGGTATTGTGTCCAAAGTTCGCATTACGAACTGAACAAGATGTCCACATAGTGTTACTAGCTCAATATATAGATTGCGCAGATCACCTGCCTGCATGTTTTGTTTACCTGGGTGAGGTGTATATGTGGCAAACATAGGCCACGTTTGTCCTTCATTACCTAAGGGACCTAATCTCACGGGTTGTATTACGTGTGATAGGGCGCCATTAAACCAGTTCTGATCTTCTTGATAAGTAATTGGCATTTCAAGATACTGGTATGCTTGGTACAGTTGTGGTGCGTTTGCAATTCTGTATGTGTGGAATGTGTATGATCTTTGGACTTCCTGAGGAATGGTGACCCAAAAATGTAATGTTTCTGTTTGCTAAGCTTCACTAGCTTCTACGATGAATGTGACATCCCTGCCCTCGTCTGTTAAGCCATGCGCTACTAGGTATAGTGGTAATGCTTGTCTAGCATTCTCAGGAATGTCTATGACGTTAGCCATATTGTAAAATGGGTAAAGAGATGGACCCCTAGTGGGGCGAAAGTCCTTTTAATAGTTCAAGCTCGAACAACCTACAGCCTAGTGAGGTGTTCCCTGTTCAGCTGAGTAGGATCTTCCCCAAGACCACAGATGTCTTCGTATCTGTTGTATTGTGTGTGAGACAGTGATAGTCAGGGTATCCATAAATTAGTGCCTAACGGCATCATTGGTGGCACTATGTTGTAGTTTGACTCTTGCTCTAGGCAAGACTGCTGGTTTACGGATGACAGCACTTTTGTATGTAGGTCACTAGGCCAATCCTACAACAAGTTGCAATTGTCGACCCAACCCTCCCAGGTCACAAGCAGTACCTCACCGAAACCCTAACAGTAAAAGGTGATTTGTTGCAGCTTTTACGCATGGACTCAAGAGTGCGACATCTCAGGGAGGTCGTGGTTAAACGGAAATTACCCTTTTCTCACATGAGCAACATGTCTCAGTCATACACAGGCAATGAAAGAGATGCAGTAAAGTTTTCAATAGGTTTTATTAACAAGACTGCAATCTACTGTAAATTGCATGGGCTTTAATAGTTAGGATAACGAACAATGCAAGAAACAGAATGGTGAAAACAGGATTCATAAATACAAAGACCCCCACCATCTTGCAATAACATAAAATGTGAAGCAGGTGTGAAATAAACCCTAATACCCTAGCATGATGAACCTTATCTCTAACCTAAAGAAAGCTACATGTGTTAAACCTAATCTACCAGTATCATGTCCTTGAGAAGAGCCCCCCAATCCTCCTTATCTTGAAATTAGGTCTCTAGATCAGACTCCGTGGGGACACAAAGACTGGGTCAGCATCAAAGCGATAAGTAGCATAGATAGCGTCGGTGGCATCTGGTAGGGATCTGTCTGATTAACTTGTCTTTGTGAGATGTATTTATACCGATCTGGTAAGACCGTTGGCACAGGTATGTTCCCAAACAATGGATAAGAAGGCATGCTTGGGGCGGCAATTATATAAACAATTCCCTGAAAAGGTACATTATGTTACTGTAACACGAAAGTGGGAAAGTATACGATCTGAATACCTATGTATCTAATTTATATTTGACGATGATAGTGACGCCTTTACAGAGTGGCACTGATAATGTGAAATTAAAACTTCTTCATAACTATAAACATAGCAGCCATCTTGGAAGAAATAATTAAATAAATGTGCTAAAACAGAGCAAGCTAACTAGGTTAAAAGTCACTAGGTGACGGGCACAGGCCTGCAAACCAAAGGCTAAGCTCAACTCCTGATTCCTACTAAAACTAAATAGGATCCACTACAAATCAGTGGTGGTGTTCTTCAATGGTCATCAAGTAGATAAGAATGTTTCATTTATGTTCAAACCTCATGAAGACCGGAAAACGTTTCACCAATGGTATTTTAGAACACCTTGGCTGCTTAGGATATTCCAAAGTAGAGCCTCAGGCCAAGGTTGTTCGAAAAGGTGGTGATGTAGCAACTGTTCTTATCTTCTAGTGGTACCCGGAATTTAAAAAAAGCTTTGAAAACCATTTGGTGATGTTCAGGTTGGCGATTATGTTGTTCGTGGTGGGTGTGATTTGTCTCTCCCTTTTGATTGCCTTGTTGGGAAGGCGCATATCAATGCAAGGTCTGGTTTTGCTGGGTTGCCTGGGGTTTTCTGCAGTCACCATCGGGGACACCAATGGGGTGGGTCCGGAGATCTTTTAAATGACATCAGGTCTTTCTAGTTTCATGAGGTCCTGTTCGACTAGGGGTCGCAGGTGGAAAAGCACTCTGCGATGCTGCAAGATTACAGGTTTTACGGTCTTGTGAATGTGTATCTTCATGGGGGACACTTCAGGCACCTGAGCCCTTGAAACAAGTGTGAGAACTGGTGCATGATGGCTTCCACCGAAGTGGTCTGGACATTTCAGGCAGAAAACATGAGGCTGAGGTCTTCAGCTGTGTGGCACCCCATAAGGGTCTCTGATGCTCCTTTAACAATGGGAAACTGGGCTGGTGTTTCTTTGTCACCATTTTGCACAGCATCATCTATCCTTTCCACTAGTGGTAGTTGTTCAGTGCCGCCGTATGTGTAGATTGTTGTTGTAGAATGCATCAGGATTGGCCATTCTTTTAGGCTAGCATACTGCTGGTAGTTCATGATGTTCACGGACGCTACTGCATTGATAAGAGCTTTGGCTGTTGGTCAAAAAATGCATACTTACACATCGGCTGTGGTCTTCCATTTCTGTTCATGTGTTTCCTGAAGCATATCAGGAACACTTCCTCCTACTCAGAGTAGTCTGTGTGCTGATCCTCTGTTACCCATGCTCTTCATTGTGTTTGGGGTTTCTGTTCAGTGTCGTCAAGCGTGAGATGCCTGGCTGTGGCTCTTCACCTGGTCTCTCAGGTTCTTGGTCCACTTCTGCAAAGTGGGTTGGTTTACCACAGCTCAAGCACATTTTCCCTTTAGGCGGGGCAGTAGCCAAAGGGTGGTCTTCTCATCCACAGTATCTGCAGCAGGTGTCGGGTGTGCATTCAGGAGGTCTTGTCCTTCCTCCCCCGGGCTATGTACTGACAGCGTTGACGGGCTCGGTCTTGATTGTTGGTGGGTTGTTGATGACCAACTGCCACGACCAGGGGTTAGTGCTGCATCCATTGCAGCTGCATACACTGTGGATAGGTCGTATGGGCTGGCGAGAATTAAGATGTCTTTGAGGCTGATACCTGGTTGGCAAAGGACAAGGCCTCTAAAGATGAATGACCTGCATCCTTGTATGAGTTGTGCCTGTACTTTTTTGGGTTGATCATCAGTAGTTCTGGTCATCTCCCACAAGTAGGAGAACAGTTTGTCAATGGACTCCCCTTCATGCTTGGCATAGTTTAAAGACCTCAAAATCTGGAGTGAGTTGTGGGGGGTCAAAGTGGGCATTCAGGGCTCTGACTTCTGTGTCATAGTCATCTTTCACGCCCAACCCCGGGAGTTGCTCAAATAGTTTGTAGATTCCCTCCCCTGCATAGTGCAGTTGCAGTGATCATTTAACTGCACCATCAGTCCCTTGGCGGCTCAGAATTAGTTGTTGATACGACCTACACAGGTCTATCACCTCAGTGCCACTGTGGCGGGGTCAGCCAGCTAACTGATTGGTTGCAGCGCATTGACCGGGTTGTGTTGGTCGGCTGTGGGTGCTGGTTGCATTGCAAGGCTCATGCGTGGCCCTCTTCTTTGCTGGCATTGTCTACCATGCTTTGTGGTTTGGCTCACTGTGCTGCGTCTGGGTTCTGATGGAGGAGCTTTGATCTGCAGTAGTGTTTGAGCTGTCCCTGATGTGTGTGTTCATCAGGCAGGCTGTGTGCACTGTGCTTGAGCACAATAAGTGGCTGGTGGGGTCTGGGCTTGTGCGGAGTAGCTTTACCTTCTGCTTCTTTGGGACCACTTTCCTGAAGTAGACGTGAAGTGTTCTGTTCCCCTGGCTCCCTGAAGGAATGGGCAGGCTCAGGCTCCCCCTCTCCTTCAGAGCTTCACGAGTGCTGCTGTGGCAGGGTGTCAGGGGCATGGGCCTAATGCTGGGCTCCACTGTGAGGAGTACAGTATCATGTTGGGCCAAGAATCTGTCTCTGGCAGGGCGTGGTCCCTGGGAGGGGCTTAGGTTGCGTGGGCCATCTGCAACGATCTTCTGCGCAGGCTGCCAGCCGCACATCTCCTTGTATTGTGGGTCATCATGGAGCCAGCTCCATAATGGGCTGTACCTCGAGCGGTCTTGGAACCTTTTAAATATACTCCTGGCTGCGCCTGGCCATAGGGTATGCATGCACCTCACTAGAGGGGTCAAAGGTCCTTCCAAGTGGGCTGGGTGGCTCACTACAACATCCAAAGAGCTCTCATGATAAAATCTGAAATCTAAGATCTTTCACAAAGCACCTTATTCCTGAGTGCAGAAGAGTGTCACTGGATTATGTATAACTCACATTCTATCATTTGTATGGCGTTGTAGCCCTCGCTGTCGTAATGCATTTTTAGCTTTGTACTGAGCATAGAACAAATCTCTTGCAGTGTTTTCTTCTAAGATTAGCAGTCCGACTCCACCCGCAATATCGTGATGTTCAGAGGCTTGCTTCAGAGCACCTCTATTTTAACATGCATCTTGCACTAGCAATGAAAGCTACAGAATGTTCCAGAATGCACCTGCACCTTGAATTGAGATATGTACTATTATCTTGAGATCGATCTCTCCTAACTTACACACTCTTTGAGCTCTTGCAAACTACCTCCTTTCTCACTTACAGCGTTCATTGGTTTTGCAATGGTGTCCTGTGGTACATAAACTCACTGCCTTCTTAAAACCTGGCTTAAAGTCGTTGATTATGGTATGAAAGCACGTCTTTCATTCTAGTAAAATAGTTCAGGGAGTCAACCCGCCTGCGTACCCTTGAGGCTAAAATTCCAGGTGAATACAATAAATGATACTCATCTCAATGAGCACTGAAAGCTACATTGCAAATATTGGGCACATACTTTTTCCATACTTTTGAATTACCAACACAATGGGTAGCTTTATTTTTGGGAATATGGAATTACTACAGTATTCTAACCTATTGCTTATTATATAATGGGGATCACCATTGAAAACTGGTCATTCCACGCCTATTTTGGCATACCATTCCCAAAGTGTGGGACATTTTCCAGGATCTAATTCCTCTTTTATTATCTAGTGAACTTGTCCCCAGAAACTTCAAGGGTAATTATGCATGAGGTAATAATGGAAATACAATTACTGCATTACCTGTAATGCCAAGTTGAGTGCAAACTCCAGTTTGTACCCAAATCGGTATTCACAGGTCACTCATAATGAGGGCCTAAGAAATTATCTGATTAGCTGTCTCTATAAGAAAGGCATAACCATATGTCAAGGGGCCCCATTGGTGTACCCTACAGGGCGACCACCAGAGGTTTTGTTACACCACTGGAAACAGGCCGACATTGCTTTACTGAAGGAAGCAGACAGGCTGTCTCCAGAGCTGCAGGGAACCCCAGTGACCCAGGAGACATTAGAGAGACCCAGAAGGACTGCCGCGCAGACACACACAGACCCAGCATCTGCATGTGTGTTAGCAGCAGTCATTGCTTGTGTATCTTCCCCTCGAAGGGGGAGGAGCATGGTGAGATTCAGATGCCAGTCAGTAACCTCCCCAGACCAGGGGTTGTGAAATATAAAGAGCGAGTAGGCTCCACAAGGCCACAGATGATGAGGACGGGGTAGGTGCTTATTGATTTGAAAAAGAGGGGGAGTCACCCACTGGAGCTGGAGAGGCCATAGTCCCGTCAGAGAGCAGGGACACTGTTAAGACACAGAGAGGCAGCAAGGGTGTCCAGCAAAAAACTGGCAGGAACAACAACAAAAAAGTCATGTAGAGCCAACAGGGGAGAGTAAGCAGGTAAGAGGTTTACAGGCCAACGTTCAATCAATGCCAGCAGACAGGAACAGGAGCAAGGGGTGAGGGTAAAGGTAAGGAAGGCACCTTGGCAGTGAGTGGTACAATGTCGAGGCATGAAGCAGCACCACAGTGGGTGTAAACTGGACCGCTGCTCAGTAAAGACTGGTGGCGGAAGTACTAGGGGCACTCTGTGAGCAAGGATCACCAGCTTCCAGTTTAGAATGCTGATCTGAAGGGCAGAGGGGTAAGGGTGTACCTCCACAACTGAGGAAAAAGTTGGTCGACTTGGAGAGAGGAGAGAGGGCGGAGAACATAGGTAAAATCCCAGCTTCAAAAATGAATGCAGCAGAAGAAAGAGACTGGTGAATTGCAGTTGGACAGTGACAGAGCTGACAGAGTGTGGAGCAGTTAGATTCTCTCAGATCAACTGCGGTGGTCGTGCACATACTGGGCCAAGGGACTAGGCAAGGACACATGCTGCTCTGCAGTAAAGGAACAGTGAGCAGGCAAGGGAGAGGATGCTTGGCAAGGGAGGAAGATGGAGGTATGGTGGAGCAAGATTTGGATGACCATGGAGCGAGAAAGGGTCTAAGGAGGCGGAGAGGGAACTGGCTATGCACCCTAGAGTATCAGCTAATATTGATACTTGGACAGCGACATTTATTATATACATCGATATAATCTGCAAAATGTAGCATGAAAGTAGGGTGGCATTGCTCAAGTATATGAATGTAATAAGGATGGGCAGTATCAGCTTTTGTGGTCTGGCATGACTGACGTAAGAATTTTGGTCTAGGAGAAGCATGAATCCAGCCAAGGCATGAAGGGAATTGGACAAAGAGTTGTGGCTACAGTCTAGGACACCAACAAAGGCTATGCCAGGTTTATGCATGGAGAGCTGGTTGGCACTGTCACACTCGCTCTTTCTTTGATGACCCATTCCAGGGATATGGAGGGTATTAGGAGTGACTAGACCAGGGCCAGTGCGAGTGTGTTGGAACTTTAACAAAGGTGGATGTTATTTCTATCCCTGCAGGTTCCAACATTGGTGTGAAGGCTGACATCAAGTGCTTCAGTGTTGGGCAGGAAAAGGAATGAAAGGGGGAGAGGGGGTGTGGGGAAAAGATGTGACAGCCAAGGGATGGCGAGGAAGGGAAACTACCCCAGTTCATTTAGAGGTGTATAAGGCTGTAAGTGAATTGATTCACCATCTATCGTGGGTGGGGGGGAATAGTAGACCATAATGGCTGTTCAGTAATATACTCAAACATTACAGCAGCAATAACAATGGTCTGGAAATGAGTCAGTAGAAAAGAGATGGGAAAGACGGGGACAAGAAGTTTGTGTTCTGACTGATGCTGGTGCATCCGGGTGACAATCAGCTATTGGGTATTCAGTTCAAGGGCCAGTTCTTCAAGGACAAGGCCAATACGACATGCTGCTCCGTAGTTTGCACTCTTTGTGAAAAGTTTAATATATTCCTGGAATGGGTGGTGAGACAGGCGATGCTTGTTTCCAGTCCAGGGAGGACCTGGCATCGCTCTGACAGGCGATGTCAGAGCAAGTGCTGCTCTACATCAATTATTTTTTTTCTTGTGGGCAGTACTGATGTGATGGACACATTGCAAATGACTACATTACCTTTGGCCCAGGAAAAGACAGAGGGCCTGAGGACCCACCTAATGTTTATATTAATGGATCTGGACTCCTATAGATAACCAGTCTTGGTTGCCTGCAGGCAAGCTGGGCGCACTGAGGGCTATGACACAGAAATTGGTAGGTCGGAACAAGTGTGAGCTGCAGTTTGTTCATTAGGATATTTACATTTTGCCAGTAGAGTAATTGCCCTAGTCAAGGACTTTAGCAGACAGTTAACATTTACTATGAAAGGGGCAATCTTGCCACATGACAGGACATGAATTACAGGAAAAGCAAGAAGAGGCATGGAATGGCAGCTGAAATTTTGGGACAGTGTGAAACTTTTGCTTCAGAATGATCCACTGAATTGAACGGTGGGTATCTTTTCTGATGCATCATGTAGTGGAGGCTTTTGTCTGTTTTGGAGATGTCATTGGTATGCAGATACATGGCTGAAGGTATGGAGACAAAGGAGGTCACAGCATAGTGTTTTTGGAGTTCTTTCCCATGGTACTGGCTGTGAAGTTGTAGGGGTCAGGAGCTGGAAGTTAAAACAGTGGACAACGAAACAGTGTTACATGTGATTAAGAAAATATCAACCAAGGTTGTATATGTGTTGTGACTTTACAAGAGCTGGTGCTGATGTCCTTGAAGTGGAGTGTGTTTGTCACGGCATGCTAAATATATATGACACATTTCGGGGCATAACAATGGGATGACTGATGCGCTGTCTTATTCACAGTGGGCATGATTCCATGGTGTATGAACCACGTATTGGCAAAATAGAGAGGCAAATTTTAGAATATTGGGCTAAGGAATGCTGAATGTTGGGGTGGTAAAAGGGGGCCAATAACTGTGATTAATTTGAGGAGGGTAATTGCCTGAGTGAGATGTACCTATGCAACCATTTAGGAATTTGCATTATTCTGCGCAATATTTTCAATGATGTCCTTTGGAGCATTCAGAGTGCTGGAAGTGACAGCACAAAAATCTTACAAATGGATCTGAACAGAATGGAGGACTGGACTTGTTTATTATAAGGACATTGTTTCTGTTGTGCTGCTTCCAGTATGAGTATATAAGGACTTGGCAAGTTCTTAGCAATGGGTTTTTCTTTTATCTTCTTTGGTTTGCTGGTAATTTATCTCAGTATATATATGTGTGATTTGAAATTGTTTTCCAAATTATTCTTTCTCATCCTTTAGGAGGACTCCATTTATATACATGTTCACTGAAAAAAACAAAAGTTACAGGGACATTATGGTTAGTCTCACATTTTAAACGTACCAAACCATAGAAATTCACCTGTTATAGTTAGTTATCTTAAGTAACTATAACTTGTGTCCTAAGGCAACTATAACTCGTGCCTCCGCCATGCACAATTTTTCCCTCAAAAATGTTACTGCAAATATTTCATTGGCATTACCAGTGATGTTATCAAAGATGTTGTGAGTGCCGTAATTTGTGGGGTAATTACCAGTGCATGGCAAGGGTGCAAGTTATAGTTATCTTAGGCACGGGTTATAGTTACTTAAGATAACTAACTATAACAGGTGAATTTCTCTGGTTTGATATGTTTAAAATGTGAGCCTAACTAAAACACCCCTGTAACCCTTGTTTTTTTCAGTGAATTTCTACTTTTTTTAAATGTATAGTAATTTTTATTACTATACACTAATCAAACCACCCCCGCACAGCCTTTGGCTGTGCACAGCAGCAGTTGGCTGCAGGACCTGGCCTGTGGCTAGGCCCTGCAGCCAACCCCTATATCCACCCAACCCGCACTGTGCATGGCCTTTGGCCATGCAAAGCAGTAGTTGGGCGCAGGTACACATGCCCACCTACCTCAGCCAATTTCAAACCCAGGTACCACATCCACCGGGCCTGGCCTGAATATTTTTACTTTTTTAGTAGGGGGCTGCATGGCCCCCCTCCTCAAGGCCAATCTTGGCCCTGGAGACTCCATCCCCCAGGGCCCTGCCTAACTATTTATTTTATTTTGGGGAGGGGAGCCAGCATTGCTGTCACAGAGAAGGAGCTGCTAAAGAAATACAAATCAAGATTTATAGAGCACAACTACTCACCCGTAAGGGTCTCAAGGTGCTGAGGAGGGTTTGTCCTCTGAACTTCAGTTGAAGATCCACATTTTAACGTCCTTCCTGAATTGGGGTAGTGAAGGTGACTGCCTGAGGTACAGGGGTAGGGTGTTCCAGCTCTTTGCAGTGAGGCAGGCGAAGGATCTTCCTCTAGCCGAGGTCTTCCATGTGTAGGGTACAGTGGTTAGTGCTTGTTGAATGGAGCGGAGAGGTCTGGAGGGAGAGTAGAAGGTGATGCGGTGGTTGAGGTAGGGGGGTCCTAGGTCATGGAGGGGCTTGTACGCGTGGACGAGGAGCTTGAAGTTAAATTGATGAGGAAAACGCCTTTTGGGAGCCCCCATTTTTCTCGGCCCCTGCTTGACGGAACACCCTGAAACTTTCCAGACAGCAGCTGAAGTGACCACCATTGTTTTTGGGAAAATTTTGTGAAGATTCATCAAACGGCGCTAAAGTTATTAGCAAAACAAAAAACGCTTTTTCCATTGAAAGTATGTCCTAAATATACCTAGTGGCGACCACCACTAGGTAATACATATATATACATAATTCTTTTGTTTTAAGTTGTATTCTTTTTCATTTTCATGACATAATGTGGTATTGGTTGGATGTCCAACTGTTCTTGATATTGCAAAGAATTACTGGTTGAGGACCTTCTCCACCCCCCTTTCCCTCTCCCTTTCTTATTTCATTCTCTTCTTCCTCCTTTTCTGCTCAATTAGACTAGATTTATGCAATTCAACTCCCTTCCAATCTGGCCACCACAGTAATTATTTTTGTCCCCCTCTCTCTTTTTTAGCAATCCCTTTTCTCTTTCCATAATCTATTTATCGAGCACATTTGCAGCCGCCATTTTCTCTGAACACCCTGCCTATTATTATCGACACTGCCCGATCCGGAGTCTTGTAAGTGCACTCCCTTTCTCCCTATTCTTGGGTTCTTATTGTTATAAGGTTGCTCACCAGTTCTTTTGGTCCTTTATTCCCTAGCTTGTGGGTTAACATGAAGGTGGTATTTTCACCGCTGTCTTTCTATTATATTTATTGGTTGTGTCCTACTATTATGGTGAGTGTGGGAGCACATTTGGTTGGAGTACCTCCACTTTTTTATAGCAATTAGTCATACCTTTTTTTCCTCTCACATTTTACAGGAAGCAGCACTTTTTGAACTTTGTACTGCTCATTGTCAGTCCGTATTAATTTATTTTCCCTTGCATATTATGGTATATACTCTCTTTTTTATTATATCTTAAAACACGATTTCACATGTGTTGTTATGCGCAATTTGGGCATTGTGGTTTTTATGTTTTTTTTCCATTTATTTTTGGTGCCACTTTTTGCATTTTTATTTTAGTGATTTTTGTCCATTTAACTTAACTAATTTAATTTATTTTCTTTTTCTCTTTTTCTTTTTCTCTTCTTCTTTGTCTCCCCCTTTTTTTCCTTCCTGTTTCCCTCCTTTTTTCCCCTTCCTTTTCCCTCCCTTTTTTGCCCTCCTTCTTCCCTCCTTTTATTTCAGTTTTATGTATAGTGACCTCAGACTTCTTTTTATTTTAGTCCTGATGATTGTAGTATTGCTGAAAGGATCGAAATGTCGTCAACTTTGACACCTTGAGCCCATGTGAAGTGCTCATTATATGTATAAGGGTTGATAGTTATCAGATGTATTTATTTTTGCCACAAATTTTCTTTATTCTGTTCTTATTGACCATGTTTTCCCACTTACATTTCTTTGCGTAATTCAATTGCAAATAAAATATATTTATATATGGGCATGGTTGTTCTCTTGTACGTGTATATATATTTTTTCATCCTTTCATTAGGGTCCACTGTTTCTTTACTAATTATATGTGAACCCCTGGTCCCTTGTTATCCGTGGGTTCCTCTTGTTGCTTATAACAACTCCATCCTTGGAGGGGCTACAATATTGTGCACATACGCATCCTGACTGCATCTCACATCCTTCAAAATAGGGGACCTCCCATGATGTGGGCTTGGACTTGCAACTGGATGGCTGAAGTATGTCTTCTGCTGAAAAAATCTTTCTTAACCTATAGAAAAGTTCAAAGCAAAGTGAATAGGTTTAACATTGTGAATAGATAGACAGATTTACTCTAGTGAATTAAGCAGGTGTGTATCAAGATAGGCCGACCTTTGCTGTCTACGTCCTGTTAATGGACGGCTGTATCAGGAGTTATTCTCATTGAGATGGGTGCTTATGGCACCAGGTTGCTGCCATGATTGGTAAGTGCAACCACAGCAATCCCACCTGGGTCAGTGAGCTGGCCTAGACTCATATCCTGTGGTGTTGCCAGTGAGTTATAGGCCGCAAAGCAAGGAAAGAAATGGGCTCCCCGGCCGGTGTTTGAACTGTGAATTACAGAAATAACCAAGGTTCAGTAGGTCACTTAGGCTTGTGAGTCCACAGCCACTATACCTGCTGCACCAATAGAAGCTGCCCCCCTGCTCAAATATGGGTTATCCCTGTACCACTCAATAGGCTCTATAGTGCTCTAAGCACACTTTATGTGCAGATGAAGATGACTCGAACTCGCTCATTCTGTTAGACCTAAGTGCCTGCTCTGATACGGTGTCTCGCGATGTGTTACTATGGGGACTTCATGAGATTGGGGTGTGAGGCAAGTCTTAGGCCTGGTTTGACTTTTTTTAAGTGATTCCTCCTTTCAAGTGATACACCTCCTCCTCATCCCCTGAAAAATCACTAGAGCATGGTGTCCCTCAAGGTTCGTCTCTAAGTCACACCCTCTTTAACATCTACGTTAGACCGCTGGCAGATGTGGTGAAATCGTTTGAGTTGTCTTTGGTACCCTATGCTGGTGGTACTCAGTTTATTGTCTCTCTGTCAGTGGGGTCTACGGAGGGTGTTGTCAACTTTAGTAGTGTATGACCGCCGTTGCTGGATGGATGCACTCTAACAGTCTGACGTTGAATGCTAATGAAATGGAGATTCTCCTGCTTGTGAGGCAGTCGCAGGTTTGAGTGGCTGAGGGTATTAAGGTCTCCTCTCAAGCCGAAATCTGCCGCAAAGAACTTGGGCTTCTGGCGTGATGACATACTTTCGTTTGAGCCACAGGCCAAGGCATTATCTGGAACCTGCTTTGGTACTCTTAGAAGCCTCACATCGAAAATTGTCGTTTTCCATCCACAGGTTCGGGAAATGATTGCACAGTCTTTAATCATCTCACAATTTGAGTATTACAACGTTCTTTATCTGGGCACCACCAGGTCTGTAACAAACAGGCTGCAGATTGTTCGGAATGAGGCTGCTAGATTACTTTTCCATCTGCCTATAGTCTGCTCTGTCTCTAGGCAGCTCTGTAAACTTTACTGGCTTCCGATTGAGAAACCTGTCCAGTTTAAAGCATTGTTCATAGCTGATCAAATTATAAACAAGCAGAGGGCACCTAATTTGGCTTCTTTGGTGCAGCAGTACATACCTACTAGGGCCCCCAGCTCTGCTGAGCTAAACTCCTTGTACCAAAAGAGTTAGACTGGGAGGTCAGTCCTTCTGAGGGAAGACTCCATCCTTATGGAAAAATCTTTACTAATTCCATACTGAGCATGCATGTCTTCACTGAACTGCTTGATTCTTTTCTGTTCATCATGTAACTATCTATCAGCACTAGAGTCACAGTGACCGTTTAAAAGTAAATGTGGAATTCTCATGTAGAAATGTATAATCTAGGAGAGTGTCTCATATGCATGGTTAAAAAAATCAGAAACATATAAGGCTAAGTATTTAAGTCAATACAAAAATGTCAAAATGACAAGAACAATCAATGCAAGCTTTGCGGAACGTCCACAAAGCAGGAGACGTCAGGAGTAAATTCAAAGGTAGGGTGCACCAATCAATTGGAAACTGAAATTAAGTGTACAGAAAGGATTGTTGTACTGGCGGGAATAAGAATGAATTTCTTTGCTATCAGAACTCATACAAAAAATTGCAGATGAGTATGGTCGCAGAAATATGATAAATTGCAGGCATTTAAAACCTGGTGGTCATTTAGTCCCTGGCGTGACAGGGGGCGGAGGACATGCCTGGCACACGTTTCTGCGCTCTGAACGTATCCACTGCTGAAGAGGCCACTCTCACACCACAGGCAAGAAGAATCACAGGAGGTCTCCACGTCGTCAATAGGGCAGGGTGACTGTCGCTGTGACCTGGCAGTGCCATGGACCTCATTTAGGGGTCTCCAGTGGTCACAGCTGAGACCCCAGGCTTGCCCCTTGCGACACCTGGCACTGCATTTGCGACCCCTGGCCTCAGAGGTGGCAAATTCTGTGCCAGAAACACAGGAGCAGCTCCTCCTAATGAACATCGGTTGAGGCTGCAATCACTTTTTTTGTCAACTTTTATTACACTAATAGTGAATAACATACTAATCATTATTACTATAATAAAGATGGAGTACAATTAGCTGGAATATGACCCTCCCTAGCAGTTGAGGTAAGTAAAAAATGGTTTTACATGTGTGTTGTGTGTATGCATGCAAGTGAGAGTGTGTCTATGTGACTGTGTGTATGTGCGATTGTGTGTGTCAGCATGTGTGTGTGAGCGAATGTAAAGGTCAAATGGCATGTGATGTCACTTCCGCTACCTCTGGCTTTTTGGTGTATTGACTTTCATGGGCAGTCCATTGACAAACTTGATTCCAGGTCAAGGGTTTACACTTCCAGAGGCAGTGAATGCTCCGCTCTTGTAAACACAGCACTTCACCTGACTAAATAGAGCAAGGGAACTGTGAGTTTGGTGTGGATGGAGCAGCACCAATTTAAGGCAGTGCTCCTGCCCTGGAAAACTCTCATTAGAGTCCTTAGCCAGCTGTCTATGTACATATAAGAATTAACCTGTGAGAATGTGTTCAATGTTTGAGTTCTGCAGGTTTATATTAGGTGCCAAAGTAAATATTTGTGAGTAAGTAAGAGAGAGTTAATATATTCAGTTAATAGTCATAACCTACAAATGTATGAGGAAGCTACCCACACCTAAACACATCATCGAAAAAGTGTGGTCTAGTTGTTATAGGAATAATTCTCAAAATTAGCAGACTTCTAAGCCGATGCATGCCAGTGATTTGTTTAGATTTTCGTATTTCTCTCCATTCATAGACTGCAGGCATTCCCAGTGCCTAAGACTGTTGTTTATATATAGGGGACAATTAGCAGGCATAGGTCTACCAGAAACAGCAAGAAATCTCTTCCCCTTCACAACTTCAAAAACGTAGGGTTGTTTGGGGCATTGTCCACACACTCATTTCACAACTTATACCTGTTTGCAGTCACATAGGTATAATGCATGTCGAAACATGCATGACCAGTCTTTGTGATTACCCACTAAAGCCAATTGTGGCTTGTTCAAAACATTGGCAATGACACCTTCCAGGGCAATTCTTTAGAAACACCCAATTCTCTACATTCAATGCCAGAATTACGATTGCAGAAAATTTGTCTGCCTGAAACATTTTCCACAAAAGGAAGTGTCATCTTCACCAATTCTGCAAATCTGGATGAGTCATTTGCGGGTAAAGCTGCAAGGGCAGATTTATCATTGTATTGCCTTGTGTTTGCGTCACGCATTGAGTTGCAAGGAAAACACTTTATTTAAGTCAGATTTACCAAGCCACGCATGACCACCTTGTGGAATTGTGGAATCCGTCAAACTGCTAAGCCTTCTGAGGGGAGGTGCAGCACGGAGAAATGTCTTTATTTCAAAATCCAAATGTAGCAATAAACAACAGAAAGGTAACCAGTCTAGCTTTGCAAAGGATCTTCGACTGCACTGCAACACGTCACTGTGTTTTTAGGAATGTTTGAACCATTAGAGCTAAAAAACTAAAATTGTTTTTCTTAATACCAGCAGATTGTGCAGCAGATGATGAATTATGTTTCAAATGTGGCAAATCTAATTATGTGAAAAATGCAGCAGCTGCACAGTCACATGATTCCAGAGGCCCTGGAAATAAATTCAGAAAAGTGATTGCCCAAGAACACACAATTTGGCCAAATGGGAGGCCAGGAAAAAAAACAAGTCTCCTGGTTCCATTATCTCCAACTAATTCACTATACCACAACTGTAATGCCAGTGATTCTGATGGCAAGGTGAAGGGGCTGCTCCTACCAAGAAATTGTAATTCTGTTATGGGCTCTGCCCAGCTTTAGAACATGGTGTTTATTTCCACCATAAAACTGGGAATAGATGTCAAATGTACTAGTTCTATGGTTAAAATGTGCCAGTCGAACCAGGTCTTTTGGCTGTGGTTACTTACTGGAAAATATGCTCAGCAGAAATTGATATTTACCACTGGTGTTTCAAAGCTTTAGACTGTCTCATTCTATTTGAATACCAGAGTTAATTTTCTAAACCTGTCATTCAAAAGTTGCAATAGTGAGCAGTCAAGGCTTACTCCAGGAGGTGGCAAAGGGATTAGAACACTTTAAGATGACCTGTTTTAGAGGATGGATTTAGAATGAAAGCTCAAAAATCTGCTATATGACTCTTAGTTTCCCTTCTCCCCAATAAACATCTCTCAAAGTCTTAATACACAAAATGTGTCTCAACGCGTGCAGTGTTTCTTCAAATGGACAAATTGTCCTGTGAAGTGTTTATGGAAAATTGTCCACCATGCTTGGCTCTTGCAGCAATGGCTGGGCATCATGGATGTGAGGCCCAGGTAAGGGGACTCTCCTCAGTGCTTAATTTGTAAATAAAAAAGTGCTGGTGCCCAAAGCCCTTCTCTTAAACCTGTGACTGCTGCCATTAAATGTGTGAACAAGGAATACTGAGGCGGCGTAATCCTGAAGCCACTCCGGGCCTCTTCAATACATATAAAGCCACCCCCTGCCCTTTCAGCTCACTCTTGCAGCTTTCTACTTTCTCCTTTTTTGATGCTTTTGCGTTTTCCCCTTCATCTGTCTTTCCCACATGTGTCTTTTGCTCGCAGCAAATGCTTGAGGCTGGAGAATAAGCCTCGGCCCTCAAAAATAAGTGCCGGTGCTCCGCACCGGAAACAACAAGCACAAATTAGGCACTGACTCTCCTTCCCTGGGACTTGCAGCACCACGCCATGGATGTGAAGCCCAGGGCAGTGGGGCCATATCCCATCCTTGCAGCACTGCATAATAACTGTGAGGCCAGAGGATGGGACAGCATTCCCATGGGCCTCACTGCTGTGGATTATGGTGGGGTGGGCCATGTGAGGGAACACCATTCCTCTGGGCTTGCAGTGCCACACCATTGTTGTGAGGCTAATGGTAGAGGCTCCTCTATCCTGGGTCCCCTCTCCTATGCCCCCTCTCCTCCTCTCTTGACCCTTGCAGCACTAGACCATGGTTGCAAGGCGTAGGCGAGTGCAGACCCCTAGCATATACCTCAAAGGCATGGTGTAGCATTGCCAGGCCATGGCGAGGCCCCCACTCCCCTGGGCCTTGCAGCCATGCTTATGTGCAGCGAGGGTCATGGGTTAGTGGGTGCCTCCCCTAATCCTGTCAGTGCTACACCATGTCTGATACCCCCAGGGCATGGGGGTTCCACTCAAGTGGTCCCCTCCCCTAGGCCTCCTTGAAACTGTGTTACTGTTTTGTACTATGGCTCTGTGCATGGTCGATGTCAAGGTCCATGTCCTGTGATGTCATTTCCTGTGATTTCCCTTAGTATGCAAATTTAGGGGCCTAACACATTCCCTTTGTTTGTTATATCTATCTGGACACCCGAACCCAGCTCCAGTTTCTGAAACAGCAAATACTTAACTTTATAAAAAACTAAGATAATCATATATCTACTCCTCCTATTGCATGTTGACTTTCTTGACTTTGTCTTTGATCCTGTAGAGTGCTTTGTAGCCTTTTGGCTAGGTTTGCGCTTTATAAATACCCCACACCCAGAGACATATACACATCTAATGCTCTAATCTGGAAACAAATTGTTAACATTTGATTGAGAGACCTAAGCCAAACCTTTCTATCCAGTGTGGCTAGTATAATGTATTTCGAGTTAATTGAAATGTGAAATACATGTGCTTACTTTATTAGTGTTATTTAGGTGCTTGTTTTACTGATTTCCGCACCAAGAAAGTTGCTTCTTGCAAAGTCGCTCAACAATTGTCAATTAATGGAACTTCAATCATGTTATTTTCTGTGTTTTCACATTGTATGCACATTAGGAGGGCCTCACACATTCCCTTGCTGCCCGGGGCCCCAAATGTCGAGGACTGACCCTGATGTAATGTAACTGCCAACCTGAACTGGTACTCACGTAAAGTACTCCCAACAATTTCGGGTCGACTTCAGTTTGCGCTCTATAATAAAAAAAGGATATGCAGATAGGACATGACGAATGCCTTCATTCTCATACCTGTTTGCAGAAAGAGGTACACCCGCTGCGCTGCCAAAAGTAATCTTACTCTTGACATGGAAGTCCTGCTGCAAGTTTGACCAGGTTGATTAAATTGTGCGGCTGCAAAAGGCAAGTTTATCAGCGTACTGTGGCACATTTTGTGACTGTACTACTGCATTATTTTATATTTTGTACACCTCAACAATGTTTAAGCATTGTCATGCCTTACTAGTCCAAGATTCAGATTGCTTCATATTTCAAATAATATAAAAAAAATAAAACAGCTACTCACCGCAGGTCACCAGGGCCTAGAAGCACACTCTAGGCAGTGGAGATGACACATACTGCTCTCTTCGACAATCCCAAACCCCTTCCCCCAGTTTCTTCTGAGCACTCGTCATCGTCACATCACAGAAGTCTGAATTCACTGCTTTAAAAACAACCAATCTTTGCCTTGCTCTCATGCAGTTTTTACTAGTAAACCTAATGAGAGCAAAGCAAGGAGTGTTGCGAGCAGGGGAATCCAGCGCTCCAAAGGAGACTGGGGCAGCTGCACTGCGTATTCCCAGCTCCTTTAGCAATGCGGTTCGGAAGCCTGAAGTACGCATGTCTGGCTGGCCACGGAAACTGACCTGTTCAACCCTAAATGCACACCAGGCTTTAAAGTGCTTACTGCCAAGAAGAAGGACTGGCCACCCCTTGCTCTACCCATACACGAGCAGACTGACATGAAAAAACAGCAGTGCTGCAGTGAATAATCTATGGCAATTTGGCACTTTCGATTGGCAGTGCGACTGTGGGGCAACGGGGTGGGGGAGGGAGGGCAACATCCCCACACCCCAGTGATGAAACCGCCGCTGCATTTAAGATGCTCAAACACTTAACAACAATACAGATTTAAAAATGAAGCAAATCCTTATAGCGGGTATTTAAATAATTGCTAGAGATAGGAGGAGGCTACAACAAGAACAAAGGGATAGTATAGCAAGTGACAATAACTTTTAAGTATATGTTTGGTAAAGGTATAGTGCCCCATAAGGTTTTTAGAACGAAGCACAGATGGCCCTTTCCACTATATTTATTCTTTTAGCTTGTCACTTCAAGACAATTGTGCGTTTCATTTTAATTTCCATACGGCCTTTCTGCTCAGAATAAGTATGAATCAATCAGCTTGGTATTGTACTGCGAATCAGAAAGTTATTTACCCCTGTAAAGAGATAACAGTAACACTATTCTTTGAGAATTAATTAAAATCTATAAGAAGAACTTGGCAACAAAACCCTGGTCAGATGACAGGAAAAGAATAAGCTTTTCACTGTGCTTCAACTCCTCAGGCCTTCATTTCCAGCCAGCGGCTCTCTTTGGAAAACTTTGTTGCACACTGTAACCTTGAACCCTTATGAATATGGACATTCAATATATACAAGGCTGACTTGAGCCCAGCTGTTCCTTCCACAACAGCATTTTTGTGTTATTACATGAATCCTGTAGCATTGTGTATACACCCCATTTCCTGTATTAGAGTGTTCAGTTTGGCTGACTTAAGCCAGAAAGCAAATACACCTACAAAGAAAGAGTAGGGTGTACTCCAGGGGGGGGTCCTTGTGCCTGACATCTCACATTTCCATTTATGTATGCTTCTAAAACTGTGCAAAGATGATGGTAATTTCCTTGGGTGGTGTATCAGACTTTTCAGAGGAGCAGCAGATCCTGGTTGCTTGGTTTGGTTAAACATGAGTATCTTAATGACCCTACTGAAATTGAAGAAGGCTGAGGATGATCATATAAAATGACTCTAAGAATAAGTAGATTTGATCTAGTGAGGGCTGAAATTTGACCACCAGTGATTGCAACAACCTTAAGACCTGCTGACAGGCACTGGAATATGCTCAGTGATCTTTGGCTTCATTTCCCATCAGTCCATGGCCCTCTTGCCATGTAAGATCTATACTGTCACCCATTGTTTTGACTATGCTAAAGTTGAGTAGCTTCTTATAAAGAGATACTTAAGAATTATTGTCATAAAATGGGACAAATTTAGAAGTCAGGCAATCATGTTGAGCAAAGTCCAATTTAAGTACATGACCACAACCAAATTGGAGCAACAAAATGAAGTAGTGGCTGCAATTCAGTTTGTGTAGTCATGACTACCAAAGTTGAGAGCCAAATACAGAGGGTCAACCAAATCTTATCCACCTAAGAGATTATGGCCCTCATTATGACACTGGCAATAAATTCCACTTACCGCCATGCTGACTGTCACCATCACAACGCCGCAGCAGCGGATAACCGCCAGCCATATTATGATACACACATACCACTCCGTCACTATACAGCAACACACACAAGTCTGCCAGCCCAAAGGTCAGTGATAAACTGGGGGTATCCAAACCCACACCGTTACACCAACAGAACTACACCCATCACATTATGACCCACGAATCACCGCGGCGGACATTCAATGGTGGTAAACCATTGGCGGTACATAAAGCTGCGCTCAAATTAAACACACTCAAACAAAACTACACCACATTGGACAATTCAAACTACACACACCTGACACCCATACACACACCACACCACTATAAAACCCACACCCACACTACCAACATCCCTTTATGACTAGGAATAATTACCACAAGAGAGTGATATAGCAAGAGCACCCATACAACCAGAGCCACATAACATCATCACCTATACACCACCCACGCACCTTACATCACACACCCCAACACATCACTCCCACACCCTCACCACCACCACTCACACTGCACCCATGGCACCACAACAACACCCCAGGTTCTCAGAGGAGGAGCTAAGGGTCATGGTGGAGGAAATCATCCGGGTAGAGCCACAGCTATTTGGATCACAGGTGCAGCAGACATCCATTGCTAGGAAGATGGAGCTATGGCGGAGAATCGTGGACAAGGTCAACGCTGTGGGACAGCACCCCAGAACAAGGGATGACATCAGGAAGAGGTGGAACGACCTATGGGGGAAGGTGCGTTCCATGGCAGCAAGACACCAACCTGCTGTACAGAGGACTGACGGTGGACACCTACCTCCTCCCCCACAGCTACCAACATAGGAGGAGCAAGTCTTGGCAATCATGCATTCTGAGGGCCTGGCAGGAGGAGGAGGAGGACTGGACCCTGGAAAGTAAAATCTCTATTACTATCATCCCCTCTACCTCCATGCCATCACAACCCCCCTACCTTACCCTCACTCCCATCACTTCACCACCTCCCACATACCACACCATCACAACCCACTTATCCCAATACCAAGCCCTGCATGCAACACCAATGCATGGACACCCCTCACAGACCTGCATGGACACCTATTACCACTGCATGCACACTGGAGAGAATCACCTAGCCCACCAAATAGCAACTCACACAAAGGCAAATCTGCCAGGGCAACAACAACCATTGAAGGCAACACACCCATGCACAATATCTCACATGCAAAAACAATAACAGTACATTCACATCCCCACAGGTACCCCAGCCAATGTAATCGGAGAAGAGGTGCCAGCAACATCCAGCCCCCCCCCCCAGAAGAAGAGGCCCACAGTGATGACAGCAGCTCAGGTCGCCTGGATCTGGATGACCAACCTGGCCCATCAGGGATCTCCGGACATTCCGTTACCCAGGCACAGTCACACCCCACAACAGAGCCTCCCGCTTCAGGAAACACTACCACAGCACCCACCCAGCGGGCCCATACCTCTGTCCCCACGACACATCAATCAGCAGTGTGTCCACCACTACAGGGACCCAAGGCCACCCCACAAACACAGGACGATCAGGGACCCGGGGTCAGTGGCAGGGGGCACACAGTTCAGGGGACAGAGGCACAGGACAATAGGGAAGCTGGGAGGACTTCTGTGTGAAAGGGAGAGGAC
Organism: Pleurodeles waltl; assembly: GCF_031143425.1. Taxonomy (NCBI): domain Eukaryota; kingdom Metazoa; phylum Chordata; class Amphibia; order Caudata; family Salamandridae; genus Pleurodeles; species Pleurodeles waltl. The sequence continues at coordinate 27,735,644 of NC_090441.1, forward strand.
AGGCCCAGAGAACCGACTCTCCAGGAGGCACTCACCGTGATCCTGGGAGCATACCAACATTCCCAGCATACCAGCTGGGCCAGATACTGGACAAGTTGCAGGAAAAGATGTGGCTACAGGGGGGACAGTACCAGGGGATGAGGGAGGACTTGAAGGACATCAACACCACCCAGTTCTCTATTGCAGGGGTGCTGGCAGATATGGCTAACAATATGCAGGATGCACTGGCACACCACCGGGCCCCTGACACTAGCCAAACCGATGAACAGCCCTTCACCTCCACTGCCGCTAGTGGACAGGAGGCCCCCCCACAGGAACAACAGGCCACCAGCACCCCTCCCCCTGCAGAAGGAGAACCACCCTGCAAACGTTCCCTGCGATCCAGGCAGAAGCCAGAGACTATTGCCAAGACCCCCGCTAGGAAATAAGACTCTCCTGATTGTCACCCTTGTGTCGCACTCTGTCACCCTGTCCACCTTGAACTGCCATTGCTCCCCTTCCTATGGCCCCTTGGACAATGCACCTGTGATACAAATAGACTGGACTCTATCCTGGAGTTTCTTCCATCATCAACCCAGCCCATTCCACTACCCCATCTACTTCTTAGCACTTAAATAAACACCCTTTGAAAAAATACAACTATGGAGTATGTCAAATGATTTAAGTATGTATTCGTTTATCCAGGTTTAAACATTGCAGTTCAACTGTACAGTAATGTATACATAGGAAAGACCTGTAGTTGGCTGTAGTCAATACATCAGGAGCGATAGTGGGGCACAAATATCTGCAAATAGAGATGCCAAAGGGTACAGTGAGTGGCCATAGAAGTGGGAAAAACAGCCTGCCAATGACAATGTCAAACACAAAACTGTCAATGTAAAGTGAAGTTACACTGTCTTACCTGTGTGTCATTGGAAGTATTGACGAATTATTGCACTTCTGTTGTCCTCATCCTCATCCTCTGACTCCTCATCCTTACTGTCCACAGGGTCCACTGCTGTCACACAGCCATCTCCAACCTCCTCTTCCTGCAGAAAAGGCACCTGGCGACGCAAGGCAAGTTTGTGCAACATACAGCATGCCATGATGATCTGGCAGACCTTCTTGGGTGAGTAGCACATGGATCCACCTGTTAGATAGAGGCAACGAAACCTGGCCTCAGGAGGTCAAAGGTCCTCTCTATAATTCTTCTTGTTTGCCCATGTGCCTCATTGTAACGTTCCTCTGCCCTTGTCCTGGGATTCCTCACAGGGGTCCGTAGCCATGAGAGGTTGGGGTAACCAGAGTCACCTGCAAATATCGAGGGACAACTGTTAGCCACACTCTAACCCTTAGGGCCCACACCATACCCATAACTGGGTGGGAACCAGGGCTCACCTATTAGCCACACCCTGTGCCTCTGGAGTTGAGCCATCACATTTGGGATGCTGGATAAAGGCATCATGCACAGACCCAGGATACTTTGCATTGACTTGGGAGATATTTTGGTCCGCCAGGCGCACCATCTGCACATTCATGGAGTGAAAGCTCTTTCGATTTCTGAACAGCTGTTCATTTCGCCGTGGGGGACAAATGCAATATGTGTTCCATCAAGAGCCCCAGTAATGTTGGGGATATGTCCCACTGCATAGAAATCAGCTTTCACTGTGGCCAAATCCTCCACCTGGGGGAAAACAATGTAGCTGCACATGTGTTTAATCAGGGGAGACAACACTCTGGTCAGCACTACTGAGGACATTGGCTGAGACATTCCTGCTGCCAAGCCCACTACCACTTTGATGGAGCAAGTTGCCAGGAAATGGAGCACTAATAGCACTTGCACAAGAGGGGGGATCCCGGTGGGGTGACGGATAGCAGAGATTAGGTCAGGCTCCAATTGGGCACACAGCTCTGTGATTGTGGCCCTGTCAAGTCTATAGGTGAGGATAATGTGCCTGTCCTCCATTGTTGCCAAGTCCACCAGGGGTCTGTACACGGGGGATGTCTCCATCTCCTATTCATCCGCAGCGGTTGCAAACTATGGGGTAAAATAGTGAGCAGCTGGTCATTATCTCTTAATTCCAAACACTACAGTTCAATGCATGTTGTGATTGTAACAGTGTTTTGATGGAGATGTCCAAATGGTGCATTTGTGTACTGTGATGCAGTTAGGATCCATGGCCTTGCCCCCCCTGATATGGCGTCCGCCTGTCCTGTATGGAGGGACAGGTGGAAATGAGATAATTCCGCTGACGTTGTGCACGGTTGCGGGAGGCGGTCGAAAACCGCCATGCAACTCCTCATTGGTTAACATTGGGCCCTATGGGGTACAGTGGCCAATGGTGATGTACGCCGGTGGTGATGGTATGCACTGCCGTGGACGTCCCCGTCATTTTCTATCTGTGCTACCTGACTGTAGCAGTGGGCCAGGTGATAATAAGGACTCGGATGCTTGAGTGGGGTGAAACCGTGAGTTTATTTATATTTCTTTATAGTCTTTTGTTTTGTCAACAGTGTAGGGGTGGTGTGCTTCTTCCCATAGAGTGTCTCTTCTCTCTCTCTTCCCAGGTCCCCTCTTGACCGGCGAAGATGTTCTGCCGTACTCCCAGATGCACCAAAAAGAGGAACGAAAATGAAGGTAAGTAAGGGTTATATAGGTTAACAGTTCATAGCAGGAGTAGATAGGAGGGGGAGAGAGAGAGAAAGAAAGGGAGAGAGAGAGAGAGAGAGAGAGAGAGAGAGAGAGAGAGAGAGAGAGAGAGAGAGAGAGAGAGCTCCTGGGTGCGTATGTGTTATTATATAAGCGAGAGTGTGCAAAGTCACCTCCTTGTGCTTCACCCGTGAATATGACTTTTGTTTCACGTGCTCTTTAGGGTTTTTTTCCTGAAGGAAGTCTTATAGTTTATAACCCCTTTCTTTACTCCTCCTCATCTCCTCCCTGTTCCCGCCAAGCCGCTCCCTTCCCTCTTCCCGTACCATCCCTCCCCTCCCGCCTCCTGCCGTAACTCTCCCATTTTGTAAGAATACTGTCTTTTAAAAAGGACCGTACCTTCGTTAGCCACGTCCCTCCTGGGGCGTGGCGGTCCATGCGTGTATCTCCGTTCCTTTCTGTTCCCCGCTGGTCAGCTGCTTCCGTGGGAACCACGCTGTTCCCGTTCCTCCTGCCGTCGTCGTCCTCCTTCCTTTCTTCGTCCTCGGTGTCTTTTCCGTTCTCCTTCCTTCCTGGTTTCTCTGCGTCCTCCTCGTCCCTCAAGGGTAGTCCGTCCTCCCTTTTAGTTCTGGAGGGAACCCGGATATCCGGGTTCCCGAGGGAGGTTCCGGCATCTTCGTTGCCCAGGTAACAGGGCAAGCCGTCTTTCTCGCCGCGGACGCTGCGCGGCAGACGCCATTCTGAAACGTCATGAGCCGGGTTCATCGCCAACCGGCTACACTGACCTTCAACAGGAGAGGACCTACACTGCATGTGCTGCTGTGACTTGTGTCTGGAACTGACCATGGCTCGTGTGACTGGGGAAAGGGCCCCTGCCTTCACCTTGGCGGAGTTGGAGAGACTGGTGGATGGGGTCCTACCCCAGTACCGAATGCTGTATGGGCCTCCAGACCAACAGGTGAGTACACCGTGAGTACGACGCATGGTGCATGAATGCATGGAGTGCTGTGTGTGAAGGCCTCATGTAGGGGGTGGGTGGTGGATGGGCCCTGGGCAGTGTGCAGCATGTATGGTGGGCCATGTCTGTGCTAATGGAGATGGGAAGGGGCATAGTGGGCCATGAGTGTAACAGGCAGAACGGTCGGACTAATACCTTGCCCAGCGCCCATCAAAAGAAGGGTATATAGCGTGCCATTTCCAAGGACGTGCGGACCCTGGGGGACTACGGCAGGCAGATCACCCATTGTCGGAAACAGTGGGAGGACCTGAGACGCTGGGCATGGAAGACCGTGGAGGCCCAGCTGAGGATGGGTGGCCGTCGAACCCTGACCCCCCTGATGGCCCGCATACTGGCGGTGGCCTATCCGGAGCTGGATAGGCGCTTGGGGGCATCACAGCAGAGCCCCAATATACAACTTGCGCCTGGTGGGGTGGGATCCGGGTGTGGGGTGTAGGCCCTGTGGGTGCCCCTAGGCCAGGCCTGGTATTGCAGGGTTGGTCCCATGTTGGGCAGGGTTCTGATGTGAAAGTACTCCAACCAAGCTAGTAGGCATCCACTACTAGGCAGGGGTCTGTGGGTCTCAGGTATGCTGCAATTGGCGCTAGGTCTCCCTATCCATGACTGGTGGTTCATTGCCTAGTGCGCAGGGTGTTCCCTGTGTGTGAGTGTATCATGTACGCCAACAGTGGTGTTGTTGGCGCCATTAACCAAGTGTATCCTTTGTGTCTCCCCCCCTTTTTGTTTTGTCACCCTGTCCTTATGTGCATTAGCATCATCTGGCGGAGGAGCAGAGGCACCGGCGAAGGAGGGAGCTGCATCCCACAGGACCCAGGAGGCTGAATCCACTGACGGTGAGGGCACCAGTGGGATGGAGGGCAAGTGGGGCACCACGGCGGAGACAGGAGGGGACAGTTTGGACACGGATACCTCCTCCGATGGGAGCTCCCTGGTGGTGGCTGACACCCAGTTACAGGTACAGCCGCCACCCCCATACCAGCACCGCCCTCCCAGCAGCCCCTCAGCGAGTTTCCCCTGCCCGCTCACCCAGGAGGGTGGGCATCTCCTTCGCCCCAGGAACCTCAGGCCCTGCCCCAGTCAGCCCTGCTGCCCTGAGTGAGGAGGCTATTGACCTCCTGCGATCCATCTCTGTTGGGCAGTCATCCATTGTGAATGCCAGGGGCTGGCAGCCCAAATGCAACAGACAAATGCATTCCTGGGGGGCATTCACACTGGCATGGCGACCCAACATAGATCAATCCAGGCTCTGGCCTCCTCTCTAATGGCAGCCATTGTCCCTGTTTCCAGCCTCCCCCTCCAACTTCCTCTGCCCAATCCCATTCCCCTCAACTCCAACCTATCCCAAGCACATAGGCAGACCAGCATGCACCCAGGTCAACACACAAGAGTGGACATGGCAAACACAAGCACCACACTTCATCCCACAGGCAATCACACAAACACCATCCAGAAGCAGACATACCAACATCCACTGCTTCCACGATGGTCCCCTCCTCCTCGTCATCCACCTCCCTCCCAGTTTCGTCTCCACTCACACCTGCATGCACTACATCCTCCTCCACTACCCCCATCACCAGCACACCAAACAACACACGCCCCTCACTGGCAGTCACCACCCCCAATTCCAAGCACACATCCCCTGTGTCCTCTCCCACTGTGTCTGGGCCCCCTCCTCCCAAAGTACACAAACACAAGCACTCAGACACCCAACAGCCATCCACCACACAACAGTATCCAGCCCATGCACCTGCACCCAAACACAGCAGACAGACACCTCCTACCACCACTCTCTCTTCCTCCACTCCCAAACCATCTCCCTCTTCTTGCCCCAAAGTCCCTAAGAAGCTTTTCCTCTCCACCATTGACCTCTTCCCTACCCCTCCCCGATCCTTCACGTCAGGCCAGGGTGGTCAAAACCCAGGCAAGCACCTCAGCCACCCAGTCCATGGGCACAGTAGTGTCCTCAACTACTCCAGGTGGGAAAGGATCCCGGCCACCAGTTAGGCAGACGACAGGGTGCCAGCCCCAAGTGCATCGAGGAAGTCCACGGGCACAGTAGTGTCCCCAACTACTCCAGGTGGGAAAGGATCCTGACCACCAGCTAGGCAGACGGACAGGGTGCCAGCCCCAAGTGCATTGAGGAAGGGCAAGGAGTCAGCCCCAGCTGCAGGATGGAAGGGCAAGGAGGCAGCACCAGTTGCAGGACGGAAGGTCAAGGAGTCAGTCCCAGCTGCAGGATGGAAGGTCAAGGAGGCAGCCCCACCTGCAGGAAGGAAGGGCAAGGTGGCAGCCCCAGCTGCAGGAAGGAGGGGCAAGGGTCCTGCAACAGCAGGCAGGAAGGACCAGGGGCCTGGTCCAGGGACTCAGTCGGAGCCCCCACCATCAACCATGGTGATGCAGCCACCCGAGGCTGCAGGGGAAGGGCTGGAGCCTCCCCCTACCACTGCCAGCACCACCACCAGCACCGCCGGCAGCACCACCACCAGCACCACTGCCAGCAGCAGCAGCCCCAGTGGGCAGCCCTCTGAGTCTGCAGGGGAAGGGCTGGAGCCTCCCCCACCACTGCCAGCAGCAGCAGCCCCAGCGGGCAGCCGTCCGAAGCTGCAGGGGAAGGGTTGGAGCCTCCCCCCACCGCTGCCAGCACTGCCACCAGCACCTCCAACAGCACCACTGCCAGCAGCAGCAGCCCCAGTGGGCGGCCATCCAAGGCTGCAGGGGAAGGGCTGGTGCCTCCTCCCACCATTGCTAGCACCACCACCAGCACCACAGCACCGCCACCAGCACCACTGCCAGCAGCAGCAGCCCCAGTTGGCAGCCATCCGAGGCTGCAGGGGAAGGGCTAGAGCCTCCACCCCACCACTGCCAGCTCCACCAGCAGCACCACCACTACCACCACTGGGCAGCCGTCACCGCCGGCGGACAGTGTGTATTCCCGCGTCCATAGGCTGTTGTGGAGCCTTGCCCCAGCAAATCCTGTGGGATTTGACGCCCAGCTGAGAGATTGTGACCTTGCAGTCCCAAAGATCTGCATCACTGGGCACAATGCCCCTTCAGAACCAGTGGAAGAAGCCATCCACTCACCCCATCCTACCCAGGATGAAGCTCACTGGGCACAATGCCCCCTCTAGAACTAATGGAGAAGCCATCCACTCACCCTATCCTTCATAGAATGAAGCTCACTGGACACAATGCCCCCTCCAGAACCAGTTGAAGAAGCCATCCACTCACCCCATCCTTCACAGGATGAAGCTCACTGGGCACAATGCCCCCTGCAGAACCAGTGGAAGAAGCCATCCACTCACCCCATCCTCCACAGAATGAAGCTCACTGGGCACAATGCCCCCTCCAGAACCAGTGGAGAAGTAATCTACACTTGCTTTCAATTCCAGTGAGAATTAAATTCAAATTGTGCGTCCTCTCTTGAAGTTTGTTAGAATCCCACAAGTTTGGGAAACCTTCACACTTTATGCATTGGATCAAGAGATTTAAGATGTAAAAACACCCCAGGGATGGAGTTTCCCCTCTTCAAAACCTCTTTTGCACAGTAACATTCCTCTGGTGCAGAGACATTTGCTTAGACCTCTCTGCCCCCTTAGATAAATTTGTGAAATCGTGTGTCTGAATTGACTTTGTTGTCACAGCTGTGGTACCTGACCTAATTGTGCCTGGCTGATCTTCACCACTGAAGAAGTGGCCTGTGTAAGTGTGTGACACATGCCTAATGTATGCCTGTGTGAACTAGGCCGCTAGAAGTGAAGTTGCTGCCACAAGGCTCTTGCCACTGTATGCCAAGTGACTGCACAATGAGAAGTGCACCGGATTGGACCAAGCCACTGCTGCTGCACTAAAGCACACTGAAGAGACTGAGCTGCTGTCCCCAGAGCTGCACCCAGAAGTGGACCCAGGAAGAATCAAGTCACTGAATTGACAACTCACCCAGTCTAGTAGGAAGGAAGCCCTGTCACTTCCGGGCCCATCTGATGCCATGTACCTGGAAGAGCGTAGCTGAATGAAAATAGCTATACACCTGCTGCTACCTCTGGGTGCTGCAGTGCAGCCTACATCTGCTCAAAATGAATTGAGTAGCACTTGACACACTATGGCTGGGGCATCTTCCACCACCACAGAAGGACCAAGG